>NC_040904.2:54614854-54927463 GCF_004126475.2 Phyllostomus discolor | reverse complement strand
GGCCTTTGGAAGGTAGAACAGTCTGGGTGGTGACCAGCATGGGGCAATGCTCAGCACGAAGGTGACAGAATGCCCCAAAGTTGAAAGTTTGGCAGACACTGAGAAGTACAGCAAGAGAAGGCCATAATAATTTTGATTCTACAGTGATCCATGAAATACTGAGATAGAAACAGTTTTCTCACAGGTTTTCCAGTCTAGTGATGGGGAATAGAGCAGTCTTATTTATATCCTAGTGTTCAAGGTCATCTCTGCAGACCCGAGGATTTGAAACCAGCCACTGTGTTTAACTGTAAAAAAAAAAAAAACAAGAGGCACCACTATCTGCAAGTGGGCTAAGGAGTCCGTCGGGCTTCCCTGAACTGAACCAGCAAACCAAATGAGAAATAAACACAATAATCAGCTTCCACTTTGAAACAATTTGCAGGCCTAACTTTATTGTTAGTCCACAGTAATAAGAACTACAAGTAAGTGAAGGAAACCCAATAAATGCCATTCATATATTTGAGGATTTTGCTTTGCT
The DNA here is from genome assembly GCF_004126475.2 of Phyllostomus discolor. NCBI lineage: Eukaryota > Metazoa > Chordata > Mammalia > Chiroptera > Phyllostomidae > Phyllostomus > Phyllostomus discolor. Next base: position 54,926,943 of record NC_040904.2, on the reverse strand, counting down.
GGTTAAGGAATTCCAAAAAAATAATAATAATCAAAAATTGATGCAGCCACTAGGAAAAGAAGGTTCCTCAAAAAAATGAAGAAGAACACTATCTTATAACCCAGCAATTCCACTTCTGGAGGAAATGAAAATACTAACTCAAAAAGATATCTGCACTCCCATGATAATTGCAGTATTATTTACAACAACCAAGACATGGAAAAATGTGAGTGTCTGTCTTTGGATGAATGCATAAAGAAAATGTGTATATATGAATGTGTACAGCACACACATATATACAATGGAATATTACTCAACCATAAAAAAGAAGGAGGTATTGCCATTTATGATGACATAAATGGACTTTGAGGGCATTATGCTAAGTGACCATAAGTCAGACAGAGAAAGAAAAATATTATATAATTCACTTATATGTGGAACCTAAAGCAAACATATCAAGCTCATAGGTACAAAAAACAGATTGCCAGAGGCAGGGGTCTCTGGTAAAATTGGTAAAGTGAGTCAAAAGAAACAAACTCTCAGTTATCAAATAAATAAGTCATGGGGATAGGAGGTACAGCATGGCACCCATAATTAGGAATACTCTATTGTATATTCAAACATTTTTTAGAGAGATCTTAGAAAGTTCTCATCATGCCCTGACTGGTGTGAGTCAGTGGGCTGGGCATTGTGCTGCAAACTGAAGCAATGCTGGTATGATTCTCAGTCAGGGCATATGCCTGGGTTGCAGGCCAGGTCCCCAGCTGGGGACATATGAGAGGCAACCATAGATGTCTTTCTCTCACACTGATGTTTCTGTCTCTCCCTTTCTCCCTCCCTTCCCCTTTCTCCAAAATTAAATAAATAAAATGAAATAAATAAACAGTTCTCAACACAAGAAAAATATTGTAACCATGTGAGGTGATTAATTTCAAACAGATTTATTGTGGTGAGTCTGCAATACATACAAATATCAAATGATTATAATGTACATCTGAAACTACTATAAATGTTATGTGTCAAATATATCTCAAAAAATAACAAAAATTTAACTAACTAAATAAATAATTGAATTGTCTTATGGATGACTCCATATTCTTTTCAATACTGACAGTATGAGCAAATATTCAAAATTATTTTTTGCTGTTATTTTCTGACTAATGGATAGTAATATTATGTGAAAAAATTTTGTATGTCTTGTGTCAGGATCCTGTACTAATTTCTGCAAAGCAAACAATAGTTTACAAAAGAAGCACTTCTTTTTGTAGACTACAATTTTGCTTTTCAAAGATCTTTAACATCTATTGTATTGCAAGTTAGTCTTCTCAGTTTATTTTATTAATGGTTGTAGTGACAACCCTACATAACTCACTTTAAGTTAGGGACAACATATAAAGTGTATGTAAACATGTCATTTGGTTTATTTTTTATTTCAATGTGCTTTTTATTGAAAGTATTGATGGCTAAAGAGATGTTATATCTAGGATTTTCTTTAGAAAATTCCAAAAATTAGGATAAACGTTTAAAAATATGTAGACATACTATTTGGTTGATCTTTGTTTCAATGTCCTTTTCATACACAACTATTTATGGTAAAGTCATATTCTGTCTGGGATTTTCTTTACAATGCTACAGAAAAAACTGCAGCCCACATGGGAACTAATGGCAGGGTGTTGTCAATTAATGAAGTTGGGTGATGGCACCTGGAGGGTCAGTGCACTGTTCTCTCCGTATCTTGGATATATTTGTTTTTCATAATAGAGTTAAAAAACCAATATACATATATCTGTTTATATGATATAGACTCTTTCTTTGTAGTTCTTTAATAACTATAAACATTTTAAAAACTTACTTTAGTAAATATATTAAAATTCCTTTTGCTTGCACTTACCACCTTACATCACCACTTTCACTATCTGTAAATCCTTGAGGATAGGGCATTGTCTTGAGTATTTCTTTTTAGCTTTCATAATTTGTTACAAATAGGAATTACTTATAAAAGTGGGATCTGACTTGTGTGAGTTTTTTTAAAGATTTTATTTATTTATTTTTAGAGAGGAAAGGGAGGGAGAAAGAGAGAGAGAGAAACATCAATGTGTGGTTGCTGGGGGCCGTGACCTGCAACCCAGGCATGTGCCCTGACTGGGAATTGAACCTGTGATGTTTTGGTTCACAGTCCGAGCTCAGTCCATTGAGCTACACCAGCCAGGTCATGTGTTTCTTAAAGGCTTTTCCAAACCACTACCAGAAACCCCCTGCAGCAATTAAAGATCTCTGAGAGCTCAAGGAAGCAAATGGAAGTGCACATCTGGTTCATAGCATCTTGTAAAATTTGACAGGTCTCAGGATGCTCACCAGAGTAGGGTAACAGAGAACACAGGGGCTTTTCCCTATACAAGAGAAGTGTATCCTGATAAAGACCTTGTTAAGCCAAAACCTCCTCTCATACTGCAACACTTGTCCTTCCTTCCCTTCTCTTCTTTTAAGGATGCTAAGCCCATCATGACCATCCTCAGGATCTCATCTAAATCTAATTACTTCCCAAAGGTTTCACCTCCAAACACCACCACATTGGAGATCTTCAACACATAGATTTGGGGAGGACACATACATTCTGACTGTAACACATTTCTTCATATATTTGCATGTTTACAAATATATACTTTTATAAAAATATGACTATGTTGTATTGTCTGTTGCAGTCTGTCAAGGTCTGGCAGGTCCACTATAGCTTCCGGGAGACAGAAGGAAATTCATCCTGCTAGTCAATACATTTCTTTATGATTAACCACATGTTAATAATTGCTTTATGATGGCCCTATCTTTTGACTTTCTGTGCATATGAGTTCTCATTAGAAAATCATGTGACACCACATTAATTATTAAAAAGCATGCGGCAACTCTCAAAATTCCCAGGAAACATTAGGTAACATGGGAAAGCGAAGAAGAGCTGGAGGTTACCAAGGAAGACCAGCAGCAGAGCACAGGAAAGCGTGAGTTCCTTCACATGTGTCACACAGCTCGTAGCCAGGGAGGAATAATTAACTGAAGAGGGGAATGAGTGTATTGGTAAGTAAACTGCAAAAAATGTATCAGTTGCAAGAACATCACCTAGCATTGTGATGAAATTCTGGCACATGGACAATTCTTAAGGTGATTAACATCCACAAACAATGGGAACTAATGTATGGACAGAAGATGCAGCAGCTGCCTCTGTGAACCTGCACCTTCTCTAGCTGCTTGCTAACACTTCTTAGCTCAGACCTGTGAATCACTGGAATGGCCTCGAAAATTATCAAAATAATCTCTGAGGAGCAGATGGTTACGAAGGCTTCTGTCCAGATGCCAGAATCCCATGTGCTTGCCAACATGTGTTTCCAGCATGCATCATTATATTTAAAATTTTATTTTTCCTTTTCCTGCCACACTTACTCTACCGTAATTAACAAGGTTCCAATATTTTTCCAGAACAAAAGAAACATTGCCACCTGTTTGCCTACCTTTTATAAATAGAAAGGTGAAAACCCAGTGTCAGACACCCCCGAACCTTCAACCTTAGCTGCAGCTCTATTGTTTGGGGCTCATGTTAATGGTCTTCATAAAGTTCTTTTACATTTTTTCATTTCACTGTGTCATTTCTCCCCTTGGCTCCCCAGTCTCCTCACTACTGAGAGGTCTGCTCTCTGATTCCACTAGCAAACAGACAAAAAAAAGTTTCTTGAAAGAAACTAGTCACGTATTTCTTATTCCCCAGAACCAAGAGAGGATCGTAAGGAAGCAGATTCTCTACTTCATAACAATAGTGGGGGTTCTCAAGCCAGCGATGCCAAGTAAGATCCCCCAGGCACCAGACATCATGACTGCAAAACCTTTGGCACCATCTCAAAAGCTGAATTTCCAGATATCGGCAACAAGGCACTTTGATCAGCACCCGAGGTTAAGTCACAGGAAAGAATGAAATATTTGCCAAACCCAAGCGGACCCTTTTAGGAGGTCAGAGATGCCATTGTCCAGAGTTCAGCCTTTTCAGTGATCAGTTTTTCTATTGACCTGTTTACTTGCTCCTGCACCAGACTGCCCATGGCCTCCACAGTCTGGCACCATTGGGTATGGAAAATGTCCAAAATGCCACGAGTTTTCTATTTCTGCAACAGTCAATTTGGCATATTTACACGGTGTTCCGACGTAGGGCTTTGAAGCTACCAATCATTAACAGCATTCTCTTACATTCCCTCATCCTATTTTCCCAGTAATCGGCATACACACTTGTGATACTAGAAAAAGCCTTAACCTTTCAACAAAAAACTTAAATTCCTTTTCAGTGAATATTTTAGAGTTGTAGAACAGTATGTTGATTTTATTAGTAAATCAGCTAATTGTTGGGCTTTTTGTTTGGTCTAGGGAGCCATGATGTTGTAGAAACACAGCTTACATTGTGATATGTGATTTTGAATCAGTAATTTTAAATAAGCAGTATTATACTTTAACTACATTTTAATGATTAAATTCTGGAAGTGATGCTGACTTAAGTCAAAATGAATTCTGAAGGGCTTTTTCTTGCCTGCAGCAATCTAGATTGCCTAACAGAAGAGGAACAGAGAAAGAAGAGTAAAAAGTGGTGTTCTAACCAGAAAGAAAAAAGTGGGTTTTGGTTTAGGAGTCTTGTTTATTTGTTTGAATTAGGGTTGAGAATTGCGTGGGCAACATCTGGATGTATTTCAGCATGCAGGGCAGTATGTTGCTTTGCAGAAGTCAAGATTAAGGCTAAAAAAGTAATGACAAACAGAGCAACATCACTTCTGTCCACAGAAATGCCCTACCTCCCCCAGTCACATGATCTAGGTGTCGGTTCTACTCCTACCACTAAACAAGAAGATTTTAAAATTGAGAGGTTTCCTCATCAGAAAATTGAAATTGATATTGAAATTCAGGAAGGATACATGCAAATACTGTAACACTAGAATTTCTTTTCTAGCATTTTTTCCCCAAGGAAAAGATGAAAACTGTAGAAATATACTTTGAAAACCTGACAATAATGAATTAAAGGTAAAGTCCTCTTACAACACTCCACTGAAACATGTTGGCCTTCAAAGAAAAATAGCGCAGGCTAAAATAACTCCAAGTACAATGACCTAAAGCAAATCAGAGCATATAAGTAGTACACTTCTGTTGGAGAGTGGTGTTTTATTTATGGTACTAATTTCTTCATTGATTTGTTACAGATTAAAACATTACAAAGGTGCTTGCAATCTTTTTGCCCTATAACTTAAAGCTCTAACCCTCTAAAATGTTTGCATTTCACAAAACGCACTGCCCATGGCCCTGGGTCTTTTCACGTGCTGTTTCTTCTGTGGAAAATTTGCAGTCCTTACAATGCCTGCCAGACAGAAGATTGGCCAGCAATGAAGTTTCTTGTTCAGATGAAATGGGAGGGAATCCAGATACTGACCTAAGTATAAGATAATTTTCTTATAATATAAAGGTGGTAATTTAAATCACTGGGCTAATTATTTACTTTATTACCAGTATTGGAAACAATTGTTAATTACTCATTAAATAAATAAACTTAGACCTCTGCTTATGCCTGATGCAGAAGTAGATTTCAAAGGTTTAATGGTATGAATATGAAAAATAAAACATATGGTAGTATTAAAATATTAATAGAAAAATAATTTTATAATCATGTACAATGAGTAATTTTATGAAAAACATATACTATAAGCCCTTCACTCTTTTCCCCCATTATTCCCTCCCCTCTCCCCTGGTCACTGTCAGCCTGTTCTCAATTTCATTGTCTTTGGTTATATTTTGCTTGCTTGATCGTTTTGTTGATTAGGTTCCACTTATAGGCAAGATCACATGCTATTTGTCTTCCACAGCCTGGCTTATTTCACCTTAACATACTGCTCTCCAGCTCCATCCATGCTGATGCAAAAGATAGGAGCTTCTCTTTCTTTCTGCTGTGTAATTCCATTGGTAAATGTACCATAGTTTTTTTTGATCCACTCATTTCCTGATGGAACACTTAGGTTGCTTCCAGCACTTTGGCTATTGTAAATTGTGCGCTATGAACATTGGGAAGCATAGGTCTTTGAATTGGTGTTTCAGGGTTCTTAGGATATAATCCAGCAGTGGAATTGCTGGGTCAAAAGGCAGTTCCCATTTTTAGTTTTCTGAGGAAATTTCATACTGTTTTCTATAGTGGCTGCACCTGTCTGCAATCCCACCAACAGTGCACCAGGGTTCCCTTTTCTCCTTATCTTCTCCAACACTTGTTTGTTGCTTTGTTTATGATGGCCATCTTAATGGTGTGAAGTGGTATCTCATAGTGGTTTTTAATTTGCATCTCTCTGATGGCTAGTGATGCTGAGCATCTTTTCATATGTCTGTGGACCCTCTGTATGTCCTCCTTGGAGAAGTGTCTGTTCAAGTCTTTTGCCCATTTTTTAATGGATTGCTTGTCTTCTTAGAATAGATTCATGGGAGTTCTTTATATATTTTAGAGATGAAGCCCTTGTGTGAGGTATCTTTGGCAAATACGTTTCCCATACGTGGTTATCTTTTTATTTTGATTACTGTTTTCTTTAGCCATGCAGAAGCTTTTATTTGATTAGATCCCATTTGTTTATTCTTTCCTTTATGTCCCTTGCTCTAGGGGACATATCAGTGAACACATTGCTCCGTGGAATATCTAAGATTTTCCTATGTTCTCCTCTAGGACTTTCATAGTGTCACAACTTATATTTACAGGACCAATTATAAAGGCCACATGGACATACAAGGGAAGTAGAAACAGGGGAAGGAGGTAGGGAGGGCTGGGAGTGGGGGAGGGGTGGGGGAAAAGGCAGAAAACTTGTATTTGAACAACAATAAAAAAGGAAAAAGAAATAAAATTCATCTAAATTAAAAAATACTAAACATATAAGAAGACAATTTCAATAATCAGTTATATAAATGTTAATCAAAATATCTAATTTATATTACTTATCAATCATCATTTGTCTTAGTAAGCAAGGGAGTGAAAAAACTTACTATCAAATATTGTGGATGAAATTCTAAATTGTTATAAGAATTTTAGAGGGCAATTAAACAGTAATCAAAATCCAAAATTTGCGTAAATGTAACACAGAAATTTTAGTTTTGATGAATTGGCCTTATAGAATATTCCTACATGTATACAAAGACACACATACACGGTCATTGCAATATCATTTGCTATAGCAACAAAACAAAAGCAGCAAAATCACCAATGGAGATTGGTTAAGTCAATTTCAATTCAACCATATAACAAAAAAATTGGATCACTATTAAAATGGATGACATGAATCTGCATTTACCACAGTGGACAAAAGCCCACCATATACTTTTAGATAAAAAAAAAATGATGTTTCAGAACAATATGCACTATGTGTTTATATAAAAAATACAAAAATACTTTGTTTGGATGTTTAACAAGTTAATGGATAGCTGTTAAGTTACACATGTGTGCTTCAACCTGCTTACGCATCACCTTTCTTTTTGAAACATTCCCAGCCTCCTTACAAATATGATCTCCACCTCCTGAATCATTCCACACCTTTATATACACCTACAATTCCATTACCAACACACCCTTGTCGTTTCTGGTCAAATAAAGCATTAAAATGCTTTGCAGGGGATATAGAGTGCTGAGCTTTCAGAAGTACATGCAAATTTGCCACATCTCAAATACCAAAACCATGTTGGGGGAAAAAAAATCAGAGACTATTTTCCAACAAATACTTGGAGTCCGAACTATTTGCGTAGCCCATTTCCAGATGTAGAACAAATGAACCAACGCATGCCCGCAGTCACGGCATTATCCACCCACGGAGGGCAGACTGTCTCCTGGGAGGACTGGGGGAATCTCCTTTGCTAGAAAGTGTAGCCTTTTTAATGGTCCTTGATTTTTAAATCTCTAATCAAGCATGGGCAAGTGGGAGCCAGAGAAGGAAAAAGAGCGTGAACGCTGTGTACGCCCCAGCAACCCACAGGAAGGAGCAGCAGGCACCTCAAACATGTTCCACAGCAATGTGCCCAACATCTGCTCCGACAACCCAGTCACCAGGCAGGGTTTTACAGACATTACAATTGTGCTAGTGACTATAAATGTGAAGCTCTGCTTGGACAGGGGAGGACTGACCTAAAAAGTGCATAGTTTAGGGAAAAGTCAATCCAAGGTAACTATTCATATATAACCAGCTTTATATGTTTAAACACCATCAGTCTCAGATAGTAGACCATCATAATGCAGAACTACTTTCATAAAAAGACAAGATTATTCAAGAAATCTGATGCCTTTATAATATCTTATAGTTTCCTCACCAATTCCTTGTAAAAGTTGATGGTAGATCACTAAGACCAACCTGAGAAACTGTGTTATTAAAGCCTCAGAAATTTTCCTCCAACTTCTAAAACTTTTCTAACTACTATCTCCAACTTCACATTCAAAACCACTATTTAGAAGTTTAACAGAACTTAACCAATCCAGTATAGTATTTTATCAGATAGTAGAGCTAGACGACAGATATTTTACATTTATAAAAACATAATGTATTGTATATGTGTTACATGAGTTTGTTGGCAGGTGGAACCTAGTGTGAAAATAAATGCTGACAGCACTTTATAGTGATGTTACGAATGTTAAGGTCATTTTTTTTTTTCTGATGAGGTACAGATTTCAAAAATTCTAGCCCAAGTACAAACTGGAATAAGACCAAAATAATATCTTCTTAAAACTGCAGAGGCATCTTCTAATGCAGTGCTTCTCAAAATGCAGTTCCTAGACAGTAGCATCAACCTCACCTTGGAACTCGGGAACTCTCAATGTGGGGCCCTGCAGCACAGATTGAATGAGCCTTCTACGTGGTTCTGATGCCCACTCACTCCAGTTTGAGAGCCATTGTGCTACAGGTTATGGTTTTGTAGGCTCTGATAAGCTCAGCTTGTGCTAAATTGACTATTTGTGTTATCCGAGGTCTTCTTTCGTAGAACTTTTACATTTTGCTGCCTTGGCTTATTGGGCTTACCCAATAACTGAGAGGAATCTTTTGGTCATTATAGATGCACACACATTTTTAAATAGGAAGTTATTTTCCATTATGATGACAGTGAAATACATAATCTAACTTTTTTAAATTTGTAAATGTTTAAATTTGAAATATATAAAACATGACAATCAAATCCATTCTTTTTTAGTTAAAAATCATCTTCATTAAAAAAGTATGCAGTAATTGGGCCTATTTACAAATATTTCAAAAGCTGTAGTTAAATGAGAAACTGGACAGTAACTCTCCTCCTTATAAAAGAAAGTGATTTATAATGTTTCTTTCTTGACTTCAGTTTTATTTCTGCCATAGTAGGTAGATGATCATCTTTTTTGACACCCTTAACTTACTGACAGCCATTTATGGAGTGAGCATTTAATTATGATACAGGTTAAAGCCCAGCACCTTCTTTACAGCAAGCATGTTGGGGAATGGTCTTCCTCCTCCTTCCCCAGCATAGTGTGAGTTGTCAAAGTCTCCAACTTTCTAAACTGGGGATGAATTTTATATAAAGTCATACTATAAAGTCAAAGTTCATATTTCTTCATCAAATAGCTCAAAGGTTGATCAATAAGATAAAAGGTATAAAATGTAAATTATAAGTATTTGCCACTGAGACTAACTGAATTTGACATCATAACCCCAAAAAGGTCTTCCCCAGGCAATACAGTAGTCTTAATTTTGAAAGAAATAACTTCTGTTAGCTCCAAATACTTTAATAGAAACACTGATTATATTGTAACTTAATTGAAATGGGTCAGAAGTTTAGATGACTGTATAAAGAAGCAAATAAAAACAATAATGTTCATATTCAAAATTAAATAATTTAGCCATTACAATTAATAATCTGTTTCAGCTAACACCTTAATTTAAAATGTATTAACAGTAACATTTATCTTTAGGGAAAGATAAATAAAATGTTTTGCATGCTTGGGATGGCTTAGATACTTGAGCTCCTCAAACCCAAAAGGAAAAAGAAATCTGCCACCATATAAATGTACATAGTAACTTACAGGGCAGTAGATAACTTTAAAATATGATTTACTCTCCTCCTTAGCTTTGTGTGCCTCTGCCTCAGACTCATTCAGCAGTGCCAGTGCTGGGGGTTGGCAGCAGTAAAAGAAAAAAGCTGCCTTTGCAGTTCGTTACTCCTCTTGGCTCCTGCTTGTTCCTGAGCGGGACAGAGTTGCAGCTGTCACCAGCAGCTCAGGTAGCAGACAAACCCCCGCCTGCTCTGAGACCTTGCCAAGAGCAGCAATTGTTCTGGCCCCAGTGGGCGCAGGAGCACACCTGGCACCGCCATCAGAGCATTCTAAGTCAAAGACAAACCTCTGCTAATGGTGCATACTAATGATCTTTACAATTTAATTAGAAATGCTCGAGTTAAGATCACTCACTGAAAACTTAATGAGCAGAAGAAGGCCTGCCTCCTGTTCCTCTGCTTTTTGCCTACAAGAAAAGACAATCGGCTGACCCGAATCAGGTCAAAGCAAATATCCAGAAAACTCATTAGAAATCTGTGACTTAGTCCAAGCTGGAAATACCAGATATTTCCACTTCAAAGCCAAGAAAACATAGTGTTAGCAAAGGGAATGGTGTACAGAGTTCTCCTCATACACAAACAAGTTTTATTTGACTTTGTCATACCCAATCCCTTCAATATGCAGAAACCAAAAGCCACATGCTATTATCGATGTCTAAGGACTCCATCAAGTTTGAATATGTTTTTAAGCAATTTGAAGGCTTTTATTTGCTTTCCTTGTCTAACAGAACAAAATATTAAATGTACTCAGAAAGATTTATTTCTTGATTATTTTAATAACAAAAAAGTAGATTTAATACTTTTGGAAAACACTTTTGCAAGACTTGCTCTAAACTGAAGTCTAATGTGTTCCTTATGAAAGCAGACACAGGAGGTAGGTAGTTTTTAAAGAGTGTCTTATTGAAAAAAAAGGTCTATGAGATTCAGCTCTTCCACCCCCAATAACTTCTAATAGCATCAACATCACCATAGATGTTTTCAAACTTTGACACTTAATAAAAAGCCTTAAAACATGGAAAAGAAAGTATCATGTTTTATCTCCTCCAATAAATGCATGAAAACCAGATAAAGGTCAGCAGTTTCTCTCGACCATTTTGCTTCTGTGTAATTTTAAGTCACACGTTGCCTCAGCTTCTCTCCCTCACATATGGGGAGCAGGTTTCATGAAGGGAAGTTTCCAGACATCTGTTGGTCCTCAGTGGTCAGTCACGTGGCCCTCACATGACATGGGAATTTCAGAAGAACAAGCAATGGAACAATCACATTAACAAGCATTTCAGAAACATAAGATGTGAAATGATTTGATTTTCACAGAAATCTTGTTATTTGTTTGATAACCGTCACTTTCTAAAAGGTTGTAGGCACAACACTATGTGTGTTGATCAATTCTTCTCTATTCTTTAGTGGACACAATGCATTTTTGCCTCTTCTAATGAATTTTTCTACCATTTATGATATATTTTTATAATGGGAATTTAATATTTTCTATTCTAAACATCATGCTAAGTCAATGCACCCATTTGAATATTTGCATCAATGGCCCAGAAGGGGCTCACTGATGTGCTGACCAGTGGGCCAATTGGCTGGAGCACCAAAATGCTGGGGGTTAGATTCCCAGTTAGGGCACATACCTAGGTTGCAGGTTCAATCTCTGCTTGGGCACGTAGGGGAGGTAACCAAACAATGTTTCTCTCTCACATCCATGTTTCTTCCTCTTTCTCTTTTCCTTCCTCTCTCTCTAAAATCAGTAAACATATTTAATTTTTTAAATTAAGCTAATCCTAAATCTAAATCTTAATCTCAAACACAACACTAAATTTATGAAAATATAAAAAGTGTTTTTTAAATAATAGGTTTTATTTTATATCTGTAGTCATAAATATTTATTACATAATTAGTAATGATTTTATTCAGGTATTATATCATCTACTGCAATGAGTTTCCAAAAAAATCCCTTTTGGTACAAATGAATTTTAAGAGTGTTCTAATATATACAAATTTAAGAGTGAATTTTAAATACTTCACTATAGATTTTACACAATAAAAAGCCAACTGAATGCTGAAAGTAGACTATTCAAGAAGCAATTTTTATGTAGAGCTTAGAAACTTATAGGTTACAGATCACAAAATATACTATACATGCATTCTTTAGTTGGAATATGTTTAACTATTTCTATTTTTTAAATTATATTTTATTGATTATGCTACTACAGTTGTCCCAATTTTTCTCCCATTGTCCCCCAATACCCAGCACCCCCCACTCCCTCAGGCAGTCCTTATACCATTGTTCATGTCCATGGGTCATGTGTAGGTTCACTGGCTACTCCATTTCTTGGACTGTACTTTACATCCCCATGGCTATTCTGTAACTACCTATTTGTACTTCTTAATCCCCTCACCTCCTCACCCATTCCCCTACACCCCCTTCCCATCTGGCATCCATCAAAAAATAAATATATAATCTATCAACAATTGAATCTAAAGAAAAAGAACAGAGACAGAATCATGGTTATGGAGAATGTTTGTTTTACTATTTGTAAGAATAGTTTGCTGAACCAAGTGCAAAATGCTCATAGCTTCTTTAAGATATCGTTATATAATAATGCCATTTACTGGGAAGCAGGTAAGCAAACAAAGTTTGCAAGTAGCTCTTTTAAAAACTATTCATTACACACATGCACTTATTAAATATTACAGCGTTGAAGTTTATTTGGAAGTGACTACCTAAGACCTTTAATGCTAAGATTATCCTAACTTCACACCAAACACTAATTTCAAGTGTACCCAGTAACTCTACCACAAATTTAACTTTAATACAAAACTTAGACTAAATCATAATCACATGTAAATGCTACAATTTTAAACACAATATTTATCTAAATCTTAACCTCAACACAAACCAAATCATAAAGCTAAGTATAACATCAAGTCTAATGTTCCTACAAATAATAACTCTTAAAAAATTTTAACACGTAGGTAATTCTATGTCTTTCCCTAGGCTTAAAATTAATACCAACACTACCTCTTTAATGTCAATCTATAAACTAGCTCAAGTCTAGAACTAACTCAAATTGTAACTTCAACACAAACTTGCTCTTTAAAGTTAAGCTAACCGACACCCTGGCCAGAGTGGCTCAGTCAGTTGGAGTGTTGCCCTGTACACTAAAACGTTGTAGGTTTGATTCCTGGTCAGAGCACATACTTGAGTAGTAGGTTCAATCCCTGATCAGGATGCATATGGGAGGCAACTGATCAGTGTTTCTCTCTCATATCAGTGCTTTGCTTTCTAACATCAAATATATACTCAGGTGAGGATTTTAAAAAATAGGGTTCAATGATGACAATAATAATTCTATAACGTAGAAAGTCATTCAGATAAAAAAGGATGGAACTCTGCTGCAAATATAGCATATAAATTTGTATATATCAGAACACATAAATCTGCTGGTGTGATGATTTTCCATACACAGATGAAAAGGAGAGTGAATATTTGGAAATGAATGGTTGGAGGCAACAGCAAAACAATTGGAATCCAGCCAAATTCTACTTTCTGTTATGAAATTTTTTGCCAATAATGGCATAAATCCATAGAAGCTTCATTTCTAAAAATAACCAAGTGACTTGTTATGAAAACAAGTTTAATTAACACTACAAATATTTAATAATCCTTTTTAATATAAAATTAACTTTGTTACCTGGCCAAAAAAGGGATTAAAACTAGAGTGGCATCAGTCCTCGTGGCCCATCTCACAACACTAGCTCTTTTCATTCTAATAACTCATTTATGTCTCACTGGTCTTAAACGCTTGTCTATTAAATTTGTGGTATTCTATTTAGATCCTAGTGTTATCTACAGATAAAGACAGTTGCCTCCTTTTGTCCAAAAGTTCTTCTTTCTTGTCAAATTTATTGTTTGGGTGGAGTTCTCTAGCACAGTCTTGAAGGGTTGCATGAAAATTTAGTATCTTTGTCTTGGTCCTGACTTTAAGAACCCTTCAAAAGTGGTACCATTTTCTGTGATGCCTTCTGTAGTTAGCTGACAGACACCCATTAACACTTCAAGGAACTTCCTTTCTAATTTGCAAGTGAAGAATTTTTAATATTAATTGGCATTAGATTATATTAATTGTTTTTGAAGGGCATCAATTGAGATAACTCTGTGGTATTTGTCCCTTTAATCTGTTTCTATAGAGAATTGCACTAGATTTCCTGATGACAAATCTCAATTCCTGAGATAATCCCTACTTACTCACACCTTCTGTTCTTTGCTGCATCTATGTCTATTAGAACAATACTAACAGTTTGCCTGTTTGTATTAAAATTACGCTGTTTTGGTATCATTCTAAAGCTGGCCTTGGACATTGATTAGATAGCTTTCTACTTTTCCTAATCATCTGGAAGAAGTGCTAAAACATTAAAATTAACTCTTCCTTTAATTTTATGAAACTTAACAAACCATCTGGCACTAGCTCTTTCTTTGGGAGAGATTTCTAACTACGGTTTTAATGTCTTTGATGGCTATTGATGGTATTAAGCTTTTTACTTCTTTTTGAATGATTGCTATTAATTTATATTTTCTTAGATAAATATTTTTTCTCCTAGAATTGTAAATTTATTGGTCCAAATCTATAAATAGCATTTTCTTCAAAACTTTTCATCTATATAGCTCTAGTTAAAGGCCCTTTTCTTCTTTTCTATTACTACTCTATTATTTATATTATTTTCCCCTTGATCAAACTTAGCAAATGTTTAAAAACATTGAATTTTTGGTTTTTATGCCCAACAAAGTATATATATGTATATTTCAATGTTTATCTGTATCAATTCTTCCTTCCTATTTTATTCTTCATTTATCTAATATATATAAGCATTGCAATATAATTTCACTTTAATACATCAATAATGATATTCACTTTGATCAGCTTGGAATCTAGAGATCCTGTTTCTTATCAAGATTTTAGTTTATGTATTTATTTAATTTTATCATCATGGACTCATGGTTTTCTAGTCTACCAGTGGGCTATATTTTATTAAAATCATTGATTATTTTGATACTCAAATTGAACTTGGTTTGGCCTGTCAGAAACCCCCAACAAGGTATTGAGTTCTTTTTTTCCTGCTACAAGATGATTTGGGCTTATCCCAAGTCCTCTGCCCCCAGCCTGAAAGCAGCATTTCTCAAAGGAGCCCTGGATCTTTTTCATGGGGAATAGTTGTTACAAATTCCTCAGTGGACATAGCTAGAAAATATATGTGTGTGTACACTTAACATATTTACAGACACACACTTATCAGTGTTCAGTGTGTTTATAAAAACATAACTATATTATTATTGTTATCTATCTTTGTTGATTTTTATTAAAACCCGTAAATTCATACCAATACTGTCAAATCCAAGGTTCTCTTGCCTTTTCCAACCATGAGAAACTAACTCCCATTATCTTTAGTATATGTATTTATTTGACCAATTTCTCTGAATATAACAAATACCCCACTTTGGCTACCACCCATTCCCCACCCAGAGACTTAAAAGCCAACATGCATGTCCTCCTCACCCCAATTGAACTCTTACTCTCCATGGCAGCCACTTCCTGTAATGTACACATAACACCCTCCTCAACTTGTTCTTATTCTGACACCCTACGCAGAGCCCCTCATCCACACAGATGTCTCCCTCACCCTGCTCAGGTTCTCCATGCTAGGCTGCCCTCATCAGTAAATGGCCTTCTCACACTGCTAGAGCTCTGAATGCCAGCCCGCTCTGGGCCACTCTGGCTCCCTCTTCCTAATATCTAGACAACTTTCTATACCACATCTGAATTATTGAGGAAGGAAAGGGAAGTAGGAAATAGGGGGGGACAACTATTTTCTGTACTACACTGAGCTTTCATAAGTATTATTGAAAACCCAAGAAAAATTTTTATAAGAATAAGTATTTATTAGTTCATATCAATTCATCAACATTTATTGAACCCCTGTTGGGTGCTCAGCTAAGGTAATAATGAAAGAAGTATGAAAAAGTTCCTGTCATGCAGCTAATTAAAATTAGATTGGAAACTGAACAAGAAATGGGATAATAAAGGTACATTATATTTTTCATAACAACAATAATACAAAATGAAAAGTACGTAACTATTATATTCTCAGATATCCAGAACACATAGCTAGCTTTGTGGCAAGATTTCCATGCCTGATGTCTGTGCTTTCCCTCTGTCCACTGAAGTCTACTTCACACCCAGCTTTTCATTAATGCTTCAAATTGGATAGAGGAAAAAACTTTTCCTCTATTAATTACTGGAGCAGACACTATTGTTCTTTTGGTAGCACTGTCATCAGAACTAAAGTATAATAAGGCCACAGTATAATATAAAGACATAATCACTTAAAAAGAAGATAAAGTAAAAATGCCTTGCAGAGTAATTCTTAAAATGCACTTGCAGCCCTGGCTGGCATACCTCAGTGGATTGAGTGCAGGCTGCGAACCGAAGTGTCGCAGGTTCAATTCCCAGCAAGGGTACATTCCTGGGTTGCAGGCCACGGCCCCCAGCAACCACACATTGATGTTTCTCTCTCTCCCTGGCTGAGGAGAGAGAGAAACATCAATCTCCCTTCCTCCCTGGCTGAGGAGAGAGAGAAACATCTCCCTTTCTCTCCCTCTCTCTCTCTCTCTCTCTCTCTCTCCCCTTCTCTCTCTCAAATTAAATAAATAAAATCTTTAAAAAATGCACTTGCTATAGGTTAGTCTGACTCAGAAATGCAATGTATATTTTAATCATTTCCATAAAGTCTACATCTCATTTTACAAGCATAAAGCATAGCTCCATGCTGTGACTGAGAGTAAGGAGGCTATGACTGTGGAGCCACACAGCACTCTACAGAGGTACTAAAAACCAGAATAAGTGCCACAGGGAGAGGAAAAGCAAGGAGCCCAGGGTAACAAAGGAAGGCATGAGGCCTGCTAGGAGGCCCTGTGAGAGTAGAGGAGAAAAGTCTTGCTGCCAACTGCTACTGTTGCCACAACTATTGTCATTTTTGATGGTGCAAAGGGAACTGATATCATGTGTGTCGTATTCTACATGGATTTTTTTTAAAACATAATTACAGTGCCTGAGAGTATAATGTCACAGCTTAAGGCCAAATACTGACTAATGTTCACAGCAAGAAGTGACAACTATTATTAAAATAATTAAATTTTCCTCAGATATTGTTTATGACAAGATAAATGGGTAGAGATGATTATGGAAGCAATTATCCATGCCTCTCAACTTCACAAGTATGTTTGAACTGCCCTTTCTCGCTTTCTACAGGAGTGACTAGGACTCATTACTTCTGTATAATATCACTCATGTTCAAGGCACAGCCTTTGCTAAGGTACGAAATACTTCTCTTCCCTCTATAACCAAAGAGAAAAAGAGAGCTAGTTCCTGAATGTCTGGTCGTCCTTCCCTGCAATGGTTAAAAATCCCACATAGTCTTCACTTACTGAACATCTGGTTGATCCCACATTTATTAAGATCTTTATGAATACTGACCAGGCTCTGCCCTTTTCTCTAAAACCCTTCTCTAGCAGTCAACTTCTGGGACCTTGCACATTTTGCTTAAATCATTCAGTTAGGGTAAATTCTGACCCAAGGTGGATTAAAAAAATTTTCCCTCCTGGGAGGTTAGCTTTAAGGCTCTTGTATTCTAGTCACTCACCTAAGGGCACTGAATTTTTAAGGACATCGAAATATGGGGACTGGAGAAACATGCCTCATGTTGGTATTTGTGGTCCTTACATGAAGAAACAAAGAAAAGTGATCTACAAAATCTCTAAAAAGTAAAACAGACAGGTTAAGAGAAACAAAGAGAGTCAAGGAAAAGGTGGAAGGAACCCTTCAGTTCTGAATCCACCAGCTGCCCTTTAATTTGGTGAAATTCTGCTAGTTCCTTATAAACCATCAGATTGAACAGAGTTGAGGAAACCTATTGTCTATGAATGATGTCTCTGTAAGAGGTTCATAAATTTTACCCCTTACCATATTTAAATGTATGGACATGGAAATACTAGATATTTTTATATATACCTATAGGTAGTAACCTATGGATTACCAAGCACCCAGGGATCACAGACTCATTGTTTATGACCTCTTTTCCACCCAAATTCAATGCTTTCAGTCCTAGAGCAGATGGTCCAATTAGCAGGAGCACTAGATTGGGAGTTTCTATCAATAGCTCAGAATATGAGTAGACACCTGAGATACTTATGTGAAGATCTTAATATTTGTTTCCTAGGTCCTGAAAAGTCCAGTTGATTTTACTAATGCTATGGGATATGCTGACTAATTTATCTGGTCCCTCAAAAAATTGCCTTAATATCCAGTGTTTGAATTATGTCAAACACAGTTTGCACAAAGACCTTTAATGTTCCCTTACACTGAGTGTCTGAGATCACTGTAATCAAGCTAAGCTTTTTAGTTGTCTTTTACTGTGACTACTTCTATTATTTGTTCTTACTGTTTCATTTTAATTTTCATGTTTCTGTGTTATTGTTTAGTTGAATTCTTATTATTTGTTTTTATTGTTGCTTATTTTTGTTGTGCCGGTTGGTATTATTGTAGCTATACCTTTTATGGTGAATATACTAAAATTAATCTTGAATAAAATAATAAAAGTATAATAGTAAAGTCAACATGAGAGGAGAAATTATTTTCAGGTTCATCCTCCTCACTGACATATCAGCCAGACACCTGGAGGCACCAGGAGATGAAGCACCATTCAGACAAGAAGCCACTGGACTCTTTCCCACCAGGCTAACAATGCTGTGTGCTTTCAAATGCTTAAGAGACCTCTTTCAGGTCTCTTACTTATGTTTATAATTACTGAGCATTTACTCTCTATACAGGAAAGAGACAGAAGTAAAGAAGAAAAGTTTCTTGCACTTGAACACTTTACCATCAATAGGAAAGATAGGCATGAAGAACAAAATAAACTCTAAAGCACAAGCATATTTGATTGATAAGATTGAGGGCAGGACTGACCATGAAAGAAGAATGGGTTGAGAAAAACCAAAAGGATATCAGAACATCCCAGACCAAAAGAACACTCTGAGCCTTGGGGGAAGTGTCTAAAAGTTCATCTCTTCATTTTGAGAATCAGTGAAAACCTTATCAAGAAAATCTCGACTTGTTAGGATTTGTCAGAAGCTTGATCTATTTGGAAAGCCATGTTAGGGAGTTCAGACTTGAAATACTGTGTAGCAAATAATACACACTTCACTAATAAGGCTAAGCTTTTGTCATTTTGAGTGCTGCATAAATAAAAAATAATCTAAGAGAAGGAATAAAATGAGGAAACTCAAGCTGTGATTAATGGGCATAGGGGTGGAGAAAATATACAATATGCCAAGGACATGAAACCTGTTGTTATTGTTGCTGCTGTTTGGGGAGCTCCCGATGTGGATTCAACCATGCATTGAATAGTTTCATGTTCTACCAACTGAAACCTGTTTTTAAAACACCATCTACTGTATCCTTTACAAATCTGTGCTTGAGATCAGATGTCTCCAAGGTAAATGACCTTCTCCTTTATCGTGTCAGATGATCGATGTATTTATTGCAAGTCTATACTGGTGCCACATTGTGGTTCTGAGCCTGTCTAGTGTTATAGGCCACCTGAGAGTATAAACAAACATAAATGCGCAGAGTAGGAATTTCCTTTGGGAGAGCAGAACATGTGTAAATTTTTACTGACATGAGTGAGGTTGGTGTTAACATAGTCTATTTTCACTAATACTTTATGGAAAATGTGTGCATAATTAAAGGGTTGACATTTAATGTTATAAAATCATCCATTAGTTTTCTGTTTGAAACCCTTTGCTTTTTTTCTCCACCATTAAAAGGCCAATCACCTTCCATCAAAATATATTTGGCCCCTTAACCCTTTACTACCACCCACCCCCCTCCCTCTGGTGACCACCATACCGTTATCTGTGTCCATGAGTTTCAGCTCTATATTTCCCCTTTCTTTCTTATACAATATTTTTCTATCACATAGAAATGTCTCTCAATCCAACGAAAAATAAATTAACTCAAAAATAATTTACAGTTTTTGTCCCAAGAGCTACTTCCTTCTTTTTCCTACAGGAATTATATTTAGCAAACTACATTTCTTCTTGTCAGGGTATGTATACCAATGCATAACTTAAACTGTCAAAACTAAGCTACAACAGCACCTTTGCGTGCCAGGGTGGACCTAGGTTGGTGCACTGTGGTAACAAAGGCAACTAGTCAGAAGGCCACCATGGGCAGCTGTTCTCAACCCAATGGAGACAATCTTATAGGGCAAGAAAAATGCGTTATTATTAAAGGAGGATTATGTCATGGTCTTACACTGCAATTCTTCACATGTATTCACTTAAAGGTTACCTTAGAATACTGTATAATTTAGGATGTGGTGGAGCATTGAGAGATGAGGAGAGCAAAATTGCACTGTCAACCAACTGAAGAGACTAGGCAATAAATTCAGTGCAAAAGCATTTGCTCTGCAATCCTCACACAAGGCCCTCACAGGCCTTCTTTCCCCTGCAGCCTTGAAGAGTAGACAGGTCTGCCAGAAAAACCTGTTCTCCACGCAAGCTGCAGGAGTGGCCTCTTTAGTTCTTATCATTTATTTTGTTTTGGAAACTACAGTGAAACAACAAACATATCATATCTACTAGAAATCAGTACCACTTTCCCCTTTTTTAGCACCTCCACTTTGTGCATAATCCTTTGATCACTCATGAATTAATATATATATGCATATATATGTATGTGTATACATATATATATATTCTTCAGCAGGAAACTTCAGGGAAATTGATTACGAAAGTGTTTGAAGGCAGATATGAAGAATTTCCAGTTCTTTTTCTTTTTCTTTTTTTATCCCCACCTGAGGATACTTCATGGATTTTATTTAGTTTTTATTTTTTTTTTGAGGGGTGTATTTTTAGTAGTTTGTTTTTTATTGTGTTTTGTCCATTACCATTTATTCCCCTTACACCGTCTTTCACCTACCCAGACCCAGTTACCACACCATTGCCTGCCCATGAGTTCTTTTTTCTTTTTTGCTCATTGCTTTTAGAGAGAGAAGGAAAAGAGAAACATCAGTGTGAGAGAGAAACATGGATCTACTGCCCTGCGCCCATACCCTAACCAGAGATGTGTGCAGCCAACTGGCAAAGAAAACCGCAACCTTTCTGGACGACCTTTCTGGGACAACGCGCCAACCAACTGAGCCACACCAGCCAGGGCAAGAATTTCTAGTATTTTCAGAGAATTTGTGTGGTGACACATTTATGAGATTAAACAGAATGAAAACAGAATCTCATAACACAGCCCTGGAAGGCCCACTGTTCTCCTGCCAGCTGGCTGCTCCCTTCTCCTGCTGTGGACAATGACACTGTGGCTCAGGGGTGCTTCTAGACTCCTGACAAGAACAGCCCAGGGAGGAAGGCGCTCTGCCCTTTGACCAGCATGCTGTCCATGTCACTAGGCTGTATGCCATCATTCTTTCCTCAGAGACTTTCCAGGCATAAATTTTTAAAAAAGGAAAACAGGCTCTGGTGGGGTAGCTCAGTTGGTTAGAGCATCCCCATAGGCCAAGGTTGCAGGCTCCATCCCTGGTGAGAAGACATGCAAGAATCAATCAATCAATGAATAAATAAGTGGAACAACAAATCAATGCCTCTGTCTTTCTCTGTTTATCTTCCTCCCCTCTCTCTCTCTTTCCCCTCCTTCTCTAAAATCAAATTTTTAAAAATTTGAAAGAAAAGCAATTCCACCCACAATCTATTATTTACAGGCCTCGACTTCTCCAAGTTTATCACTGGGGGTACCAGATGCCCATTTAACCCCCTTATCTCTGAGTTCTTCCCTAGACAAACAGCAATTACTTGACAAGCAGACTTCTAGCCACTCGGTGATTGGAAACACCCTTACATCTGTATTAAACAGCAATGACAAGGAAAGACTTACTTCTTTTCTATATGAAATAGGCAGCAGAGCTATAATAAACATCCCTTTGCTCAGAAACTATTGTTTTTATATTGTACATAAAATTAAGATTATTGATTTAATAAGTTAGATTACATCACTTTAGCCTAACAAACAGAGGTGCCCACATTAGAAATGCCAAAGGTTGACAGAAACAAAACCAATCGCCTTAGGAACAAATGATATTTGAGAACAAGAAGGGTGAGGGGATAAACAAACAAACTTAATACTTAAGAGTGCAGGGCCCAGAACCAGATTTTCTGGGTTCAAATCTATATTTACTACTCACTCCTTTATTAATTGAATGGGGTACTTAATTTTTCTGTGCCTCAATCTGCTCAGCTATAAAGTGAGGAAAATAGTGGCACATACCTGATTGGGTTGTTTTGAACGAGTTTAAATGAACTAATTCCTATAAAGTGCACAGAACTATATTTGGCCCAGAGGAAGTCCTTGGGGATGGTGAGTTGTTACAAAGGTGTAATTAGGAAAACATAGTGTTTAGGAGCATTTAAGTGAGAGTGAAGGGTCTTACACGTCAGCATAGAGCCAGAGGGAAGCACCTCGTTACAGCCTATGACAAATAATGCTGCGTATTTATCATAGAAGTCCTGAGTACTTCTGGTTTTTTTAAAAAAAGATGGGTTATCAAAGTGTACATCATATCTAGTAATCTTTTGTAATCTGCTTTTTTTCTCTTAAAGGTTGATGAAAATTTTCCAGTGAAATTACACATACCATTCATCCTATGGCCATATCTGTTATTTGCCAATTTCTTACTATCCTACACTTAAGTTCTTTTCAACTTTTTGATATTAATAGATGTAGTAAGAAGAAAAATATCAATATTTAAAACAAAACAAAAAAAAAACAATGCTAGCCATAGCTATTTCCATATAGTGGTGGAGATACTTCTTTGTTTAAGAAAATATCTGGGAGAAAAAACTATTGAGCATGAAATATAACAATCCCTTCATGACAAAAAAAAAAAAAAAAGAAGAAAGTACAAAGAGGAAGGTGAGCTGCAGTGCACAGTAAAAGGGAAGGAGGTGTGATTTCCCGGGGTTTCCTAGGGCAATGAGGTGAGGTTGGGATGGAGAGGCTGCACAAAGAGGAAGCAGCTGTGTGGTGGGAACACACACCATGTGCTGGGCTCTGAGGAGGACACACCAGCAAGAAATTTCCTAAGGGGTAGGACCATTTAACTAAAGTTATGGTGAAATTTGTCATTGACATTAAAGCTATTTCTGGTACCATGCTCTACTTTCCACTGGTTGCCCCTAGTCCTGATTATCTCTAAACAGTGCATTAATATCCATGATAACACAAGGGGTTAAAGAAACATAGATGTCTAGTGTACAGAACAGCAGGTTACATAAAAGTACATCATTTCTAGTAGTGAGATCTTAGGAGTGCACATCAATTTCCAACTTAAAATGGAGAGAATGTCACCTATTTGATATAGTTGCAATGTAAAATTAAAATGTTTAAAAGATGGGGCTTCTAGCCAAAATGGAGGCATAGGTAGATACACTTTGCTTCCTTGAACAACCAGAAGAATGACAATGAATAATTTAAAAACAAAAACCAAACAGAACTGCCGGAAAATTAAACTGCATGAAAGTCTGACAACCAAAGAGTTAAAAAGGAAATATTCACCCAGACTGGTAGGAGGGGCAGAGATGGGCAGCCAGGGTGGAGAGGTTGCATGGCAAGGCACGGATGGGACCTCAAGGGTGAGGCCACAGCTGATGGACCAAGCCATCCCACATTTGCATGCGGTTAAGGCAGGAAGAACAACTGGGGAAAGAGACAAACCATGCAACCCAGAGTTCCAGCACAGTAAACTAAAGCCTCAAAACCTCTGACTATAAAATCTATGAGAGTTGCGGTAGTGGGAGAAA
Source organism: Phyllostomus discolor (assembly GCF_004126475.2). Taxonomy (NCBI): domain Eukaryota; kingdom Metazoa; phylum Chordata; class Mammalia; order Chiroptera; family Phyllostomidae; genus Phyllostomus; species Phyllostomus discolor. Next base: position 54,902,939 of record NC_040904.2, on the reverse strand, counting down.
CTCCCAGCCTCATAGGAGAGTTTGTTGGAGAGAACCACAGGGTCCAGAACGTACACAAACCCACCCACCCAGGAATCAGCACAGGGCCCAATTTGCTTGTGGGTAGCTGGGGACGTTACTGAATGCTGGGTAAGAGATGATCAAATGGCCTTGTTCCCTCTCTGACCTCACCACCACATACAGTGCTAGAATACAGAGAAGTGGGCTTCTCCACTCTGCTGAATACCTAAGGCTCTGCCCCATACAATGTAACAGATGCACCAAAACAAAGAAATATGGCCCAAATGAAAGAACAGATCAAAACTCCAGGAAAAGAATTAAGTGATGAGGAAATAGCCAACCTATCAGATGCAGATTTCAAAGCACTAGTAATCAGGATGCTCACAGAAATGACTGAGTATGGCTGCACAATAAAGGAAGAAGTGAAGTCTATACAAAGTGAAATAAAGAAAAATATACAGGGAAATAATAGTGAAGGGAAGGAAACCAGGGCTCAAATCAATGATTTGGAACAGAAAGAAGAAATAAACATTCAACAAGAATAAAATGAAGAAACAACGATTCTTCATAAGGAGAGTCTTAGGATCCTCTGGGACAACTTCAAACATTCCAACATCTAAATATTAGGGTTGCCAGAAGGAGAGGAGGAAGAGCAAGATATTGAAAACTTATTTGAAAAAATAATGAAGGAGAACTTCCCCAATTTGACAAAGGAAATAGACTTCCAGGAAGTCCAGGAGGTTCAGAGAGTCACAAAGAAATTGGACCCAAGGAGGAACACACCAAGATAAATCATAATTAAATTACCCAAGATTAAAGATAAGGAGAGAATCAAAAGCAGTGAGAGAAAAGTAGACAGTTACCTACAAAGGGGTTCCCATAAGACTATCAGCTGATTTCTCAAAAGAAATCTTACAGGCAGGCAGGGGCTGGCAAGAAGTATTTAGAGTCATGAAAAGCAAGGACCTGCAGCCAAGATTACTCTCTCCAGCAAAGCTAGCATTTAGAATGGAAGGGCAGATAAAATGCTTCCCAAATAAGGTCAAGTTCAAGGAGTTCATCATCACCAAGCTTTATTATATGAAATGTTAAAGGGACTTATCTAAGAAAAAGAAGATTAAAACTATGAATAGTAAAATGACAACAAACAACTATCAACAACTTAACACTCCCCCCCAAAAAAACCAAGAACAAGAACAAACCAAGCAAACAACTAGAAAAGGAACAGAATCACAAAAATGGAGATCACCTGGTGGGTTATCAGCAGAGAAAGGGAGAGGGAAGGATGATGGAAAAGATACAGGGAATAAGAAGCATAATTAGTAGGTACAAAATAGACAGGGGGAGTTGAAGAATAGTATGGGAAATGGAGAAAACAAAGAATTTATATGTACGACCCATGGACATGAACCAAGGGGGTGGGGAATGCTGGTGGAAGGGGGTTACTGGGTGGAGGAGGATAAAGGAGAAAGAAATAGGACAAATGTAATAGCATAATCAATAAAATATACTTAAAAATAACAAAATGTTTAGAAGATGGCTGGCAACAGTATGTGTTCAATGTCTAATTTTAATTGATTTTGAAGTGCAGTTGTTACTAGTAAGTGTTAATGACAATGTTAAATTGTATACTATATATCCAATTTAATAAGGCAGAGAAGTAGAGTATCCTTTTTAAAAAGTCTGTTCAAGAAGTAAATATATTCTATGAAGAATAAGTTTTATTTGTTCAGAAAATTTGGTTATCTAGAAATCATGCTCTGAAAGTGACAGAGAACTTGAGTTCAGGTTTACTACTGTTTGGAGATATGACATTTCACTCTGTTAAATATGACACAATTACTTGTGAAGTTTGTTCAGCCAGTTATTCTTTCACTGTCTGTAAGTATTCATTTGTCCACTCATCAGGGAGTCGACAAATATTTATTGTGTAGCTACTATGCACCAGAAACTGGGTACTGTGTAGAGATACACTCCAAGTTCAGTGTTTTGTTTAACTGAACACAAGGTTGCATGGACGTGCTACAGTGCTTTTGTGATGCTGACGGTCTCCCTTCTGTTTGCCCATGGTCATGAAGATTTTCACATACTACAGTAAAGACTCAAGTACATAGGGCCAGGTACAAGTTAAGCTTATTGGTTACGCAGGAAGAAAGGGCACGGCCCCATCCTTTATTCACCTAGCAGATGTGTGTGGTTTGTCACACCGTGGGTGAAGGTGCCTGGGGAGGGCTCTTGCCACTGTGCTCATCTCCCTTCTTACAAGGCAGGCATATAAACAACCTTGTCAATGTGTGTGTGTGTGTGTGTGTGAGTGTGTATGCACACGTGCATGTGCGTGTGTGTTAGAAAGAGAGAGAGAAAATTTAGCCAAAGTGAGACTGTGGTGGCAATAAGAATACTAGGACTAGCGGACGTTCAATTCTAGAGGTTTTAGTAGTCATCTGGGAAAGCCTGGAGTTTATGGGAGATGTGGATTAAGCATGGTGCCTCCTGCCAGAGGAGGGTGCCCTAGTGCTGTGGACAGTGGAGCATGGGTGCCAGCAAGCGCATCACCTCTCCTATTGGCCCCTTTCCCATGTAAACGGGAAACCCCAGGGTCATCTTCAGACAAACTGAGGTGCCCCTGTGTGCCAGATGCCATGCTAGGTATAAAGATATCAGAGTAAACAAATTGGATAAAAGCCCCTGCTGTCATGTAACTTGCCAACTACTGGGAGATACAAAATAGTGCAATTAAGGCTACCTTTTAAGTATCTTCTGAACATAATATCCATCTTTTCTGAAATGTGCAAGAGATGAGTTTTCATTTATTTTAATGTATAATAACAAAAGATATAGCTAGTGCATCAGATTTTTGTAAGGGGGGATACATACTTATTAAATAGTAAAACAGATAAAATCCAAATATAACATCATAAATTGATTGTGTGGAGTGTGAATAACTAAAGTTAGGGAAACATCATTTCCTGCAACTGAATCATCACAAAATCCCGTGAAGTAGGCATTAATATAAATCACTTTCAGAAATGGGGCTCAAAGAAATGTAGAACACTCTTCAGTACCCACAACCCATGTTCCCTCCATGGTCCTGCACTAATACCAGGAATGCCAGTGATCATCAAAAAATCTAATTCATGTAGACTTCTTTTAATGTTAACCTTGCACAGTCAACCTTCTGTCCCACGGAACCACCTTCAGTCGTCACGCTGTGGATTATGAAAGGAGCCATAACTTGCTTTGGCCCTCTGGGAATCAATAGCTCAGTGTTAGTAGCATTTACTCTGTCTGTGCCTTGGTGGCCCAGAAACCTGAAAGCAGTCACTTCAAAACTTGGGAAAACATCAACTTACAATAGGTGGACCACAGAGAGGTTTTCCAGCAGAAGGAAAATCCAGCAGAAGAGGAACTAAACACATGAGCTGAGAGAAAACTGCTGAGCTGGCTTCTAACGTCAAGTCATTAACCAACTTGGATTAGTCAGCCCTTTCAAGACCACATCTGCACTATTAAAGCTTTAAGGGCTGTATGCCAAAGTAAAAATTAAATAAAGCAACAAAAAGACTGTGTCCAAAAATTTTGCTTTTATTTTTACTGTACAGAGTGAGGCTCTGCACTCTAAAGCCACCACAGAAAGCCTTTGCCAAGTTGTGGTGGTTTCCCAGAATGCATTAAAAACACAGGAAGTCGCCACCATCTCTACAAATGAGGTTGGCTACTGGGTCATAAAATGCCTTCTATTCTGACTTTTAGGAGAAAGCCCATTAACCAAAAATTTCATCAAGTAATGTGAAATTGGCACATCAACTTCAGCATTGTCTGTTAGGCATGGTTTTAAATTCTGCAACAATAAAGATTTCAAAACCCCTCGCCGTAATCAAAAAACCTTATTTCTGTCTCAATTGCCTGTTTTTCTTCCAATATTACTGAGTATTTCATTCCATACAAAAAAAATCTTGGCTCTAAATTTAGTAATGGACAAAGGCTCCATGATTAGATGATACATTCAGATGCTGTTATGATTGCAAAGGCTTTGCTATGCTGCTCATCGCTAGTGGAAAGCAGCGTCAGAAAACTGTGGTCCTAAGTAGCTTCTATTATTACAAAGTTACTTCAAGTGTTTAAATTGTTTTACAATTATTTTCTTAATATAAATATAGCTTTCTATGTCATCCCAAATTTTGGGGCATGCTACATCTGAATAATGGAATATTTGCTTTGCTTCTTGCATCTTTTTTTTCTTTCAAGTGTATGCAGTTACTCAAACCAAACCAACAAAATATTTCTAACACCCTGTTTCAATGAATAAGAGTAATAAAATGTTTTCTAATTATGACAATAAGTACTTATTCTCAAGAGCCAAAATGGTTTGTTCACCAGATTTAAAAGACTTTTTTTAACCAAATTATCCTTTATTATCATTGTTTCATATTAGTAGAAAAACCAAATTGGTGGACTAGCACATAAAAAACTTTCAATATAAACATTTAGAAAAGCTAGATAAAATATAACAAGTTTATTTTTCAATATATAGCATAACTTGACAAAATAGTAATAGTCAGGTTCTAATCCTTGAGAGAGTCCTGAAAACCAGTGTTGTACATGTGAACTAACACTGAAGGTTCCCAGGGAGAGAGCATCGGTACTGTTAATCTGGGGACCAGGGATTATAATGTTGATATAGGGACTGAAACTGGTATTGGAACCATATATTACTTGAGACCTCACCAAAAAACCATACTGCTTGAATGGCTGCTCCCTCCATGAATTTGTGGCTTTGGAGTACATGGGAAATCATCAAGTGCCTATGAAGGGACCTGCTCACAACTCAAACCACACAAGACTAATGGATACTGCAGACTTTGCTAAAACTTAGTTTGCAACCAAAGTTAACATAATACATTGAAAAATGAGGCAGGAGACATAACAAATAAGATTTGATCCTGTAGAATTTTATGTACTAGAACAATAACTCAGTTTCTAGACAAGCTAGAGTCTTCTGTGGCAGAAAACAATTCCTTATGAGGACAATAGGAGGAGCTGAACAATAACAAGAATGGTGTGTTTGCAGGTATTACTGGAGCGCTACAAATCAGTGAAATTCTGGGAAGATCTGGATTTTAGAGATGGAAGAACCATGGAGAAATGAGATGACTATTTGCCACAAGGTTTTCCTGGGCCCAGTTGCTGATTTGGGGAACCAGACAAAAGGCTAAGAATTTAGATTTCACCTGAGCAGGGAATTCCACCTACAAATAGAAAAACAATCAGAGATTTGAGTGGCCTAAAAAACTGGAGAGAGAAAAATGTAGATGGTTTTCTTCTCTAGTTATTTGCCAAATTACAAAACTGCACAAGGGAAGAGGCTGGAGGGCTGCCAAGGAGGAAGCTCAGAAAGGCAGAGCAGGATTTCTGGAAATCCACCATGCCAAAGAAGCAAGGATTGCAGTCCAGGAATAACAAAGGACAGGAGTTCCAGTGCACATAACAGCCTCCCCACTGAATTCTCTAAAGGGCTATGACCTAGGGCAGAGATGAATGAGAAGAAGACTAAACCTACCAAAACCACAACCCAACTTGAGTCAGCTTACTTTCTGATTGCATTAACGTGCTCAGCCCCAACTGCATGTACATAGTTTCTGGCATTCAATAAAAAATAACTTGTCTTTTTCAGTTTTTAGAGGCTGCCCACATTCCTTGGTTTGTGGCCCCACAGTATCTTCAAGGCTAGCAACCACATGGTTTCAACATTTGCTTCTGCCTTCACATCTCCTCTTACTCTTACTGCCTCTCTTTTCCATCTTTTAAATGCCTTTATGATTTTAGTGGTCCCACCTGGATAATTCAAGATAACCTTCCTATTGCAGAATCTTTCATTTCATCACACCTACAAAGTCCCCTCTGTAATGTAAGGCAATATATTTACACAGTCCTGGAATTAGGACATGAACAAGGTTGAGGGAACATAATCTGCCTACATCTTGTTGTGTGTCCTGGAGAAAATATCCCATGTACACAAAGAGACAAATTCAAAATTATTTATTGCAGCTCTGTTAGTAATAGTGGAAAAGGGAGATAATGTCTGTTAGTGAGAGAAAAGAAGTAACCAGGGTTTATTTGTACAATGGAGCCCTATGCGTAGGATATAATCAATGAAATATAAATATATTAACATAATATCTTATAAATTATTAAACAATATTAATAGAAATATATAAAAATATAAAACACACAAAAATATTGGGGAAATTTGTGGGAAGTCATGGTAGAGCTAGCACCCAGCACTAGAGAACCTCCAGCTCTCTCTCTCTTGTCCTCTCATGGCCCTGCTCCTGAAATTTTACTTGTAAAATTTTGTTCTGTCTGTGTATGGCAGAAGATATAAGAAAAATTTATTAACAAACCTATCCTAGAAGGTCAATGCCAAGCAAATTTCCCGTCATAATCAAATCCGTCTCACAATACTTGCCTGGCTCACACAGCAGATTGTTACACCCTTTGAACTTGATTCAACTGTCAGACCGTCCCCATTCTGAGACACGCTTCTGCAGTTGGTTAATTTCCCTCCAAGGCAACGTCTAGGACTGTGTGCTAGCTTCTTCTCCCTCCCTACAAATCTTCTAGTAATTTACCCATACATAACAATAAATGACATAACACTCCCAATTGTAATATATATTGCCTCCAAAATCCAAGTTATAGCAGCTTTTCCTTTACCTTTGCAAAGATTTTCCAGCAAGCCCCAGACTGGGGGACCTCAGAAATTTCAATTAAAAAAACAAACCCCTGTTTTCCTGGAATTGATGTCCAGCCTCCTGGCATGCATTTTACCAATGTGTCTTGGTAGGAAAGTTGCACTTGGTTTTCAATGTCACTGAAAGGAGAAACATGAGGAGCTGCTACATGGTTCATTGTTATCATAATATCTGTCAGTCACAGATTTAGGAAGTCATTGTGGAAATACTATCATTTGTTAAGTATATTATCACAATAATATACACAGAACATAGAGAATGGCCAAATAATGGTTTTGAAAAACCAGTGAGCTATCCATGAAGTTGAAACAGGTCAAAATCCCTTTTACTGATCCACATAAGCCTCTGTTCTGACTGACAGACAAAAGTGATGGTGTAGGACCCAAGGAATTATGTCTGTCCAAGTCCAATTCCAACAGTGCCTAAAATATCCAATCATTTCATTCCTCCCAGTTCATAGATACTCAGGCCAATGGCTATATGACATTTTAGAAGAGACTTAAAAGGTTGCCTGTGCATATTTGTGATTTGCACCTGCTCCTTCCTCAAAAAATCCTTCCTTCATTTTAGGAGCCCTAGGCCCATAACAGACTATGGTTTGAGATTTAGATGAAATGCTGTGCCTCTAAGTAACATTTCTATTCACAGGAATTTTTTTGTGTATGTGATAAGAATCCAGCAGGATCTTGGTGGACTTCTCATTTTCTTCAGGACTAGGTTTCATTAACTGATTACCTGCCACTATAGATCACTGTGAGTCAAACCACTCTAATAAACACACCTATCCCTTTTATCCAAGGTAATCTACCCCATGGTTACTCTAGCCACGTCCCTGCCTCTGGCATCAAGGGCTGCTATAAACAATCTACCCCTCCAGGACCCTGTCTTTGCATTTGAAGTAAAGCATCACATTTCAATAGCAGTTCTACCAGCATCCTGACTCAACACAGAACATTTTCCAGAGCACTTTTCAAAAACAGTGGGGCTGCTGTCACCAATAGTTTTTGAAGGGAGTCTTTTTTAGAGTCCATTTGGCAACACAGGGGATGAGGGTGTGAATGCACACGTTATATGTGAGCAATCTATTTCAAGTTAATATCTCCCTAAGTCTTTAAATTCCTTTTCAAAGCTCCAACTTTCACAGAAGGCACCTGACAAGGCTGTGAAGTTAACTGCAAAATAGTGGCAACTGCAGGATCAAAAGCTGAATCTGGTTTTTATGTATCTCAGCCCTATGACACAATTGATAAAATATTTTGCAGCAGAGAAGTGGCTTTCTTTCTCTCTGTTGAACCATGGACTTTAGATTTGGAGCTTGTAATTCTTTTTAAGTTGTCAGATGTCATGCGCTCCTTCTGTATTCCTTGAAATCCTACATCCCTGCATATGGTTCTCTGGCTGTGTTTTGGTTCCCTCAAAGACTGTCTTTCTGTGACAACTGCATTGCAGGTGACCACTGATGAGAATTAAAGGGTTGTTTCACTCTGCTTGCCAGAGCCTTTCACATTAGCTGGATTTCAGAGCCTTCAGCCTGAATCAGACCAGATAATCAATTCAGATACCTATTTGTCTGAGGTTCTGGTTTCTAATATGACTTCTAGAGTCGGTGTCTATATTAGTTAGAGTTATTGGTTGTAAGCCAAGGTAGCTAATTTTGATAGGTTAAGCAGAAATGAATTTCTTGTAAGTGAGGGAATAGTTACTGCCACCAATACTGAGTATTTGATGCTAAAGTTTCCATGACTGCCAGTGATAGAGTTTATAGCTTCTAAGACTGATGACTCATCTGTGCCAGGAATTTATTCCTGGAGGCAATTCACCACTGAAAGCCAAATGCTCAAGTGCTGTACCGACTAGTATGGCTAGGAGGATAGATTCATCTTGGAGCCTCCATTTTTATGTTACTCACTTCTGAACCAGTCTGGCATCAACAAATTTAAGCAAATTTACCTAGATCACACACTTGTGCCTTAAGTCCAAGGGAGGCTGACAAAGTGAATTTTCCGGTCCCTACTTGGAGGATGCTGAAAATGTAAGTAGGAAATTCTCCAAATAGGAAAGTTGTCAAAAATGGCAGATAACCAGAACATATAACAAGTAGTAGCTATTACTGTTGTGTACTTTTTTTTTTTACTTCTTCTGTGAATAACTTTTGTCTTAAGAATGTTGACTATAAATTGTATAACATCTTCTGTTTTGGTCTTATTTTGTCTTTGTTTGGTTTTTTGGTGTTTGTGTTTTCTTTCATTTTCTTGCTTTATTTCTCTTTTCTAATATTGCTGTATGATTCAAGTTTTCTTAATTATTTTTGTCAAGTGTTTTAAAGTTGTCATTTTCAGTGTTTACTATTAAATTAACTTTTAAAAGATTTTATTACTTTTTAGACAGAGGGGAAGTGAGAAAGGGAGGGAAACATCAGTTTGAGAGAAACATCAATCAGTTGCCTCTCACAAATCCCCAACCAGGGACCTGGCCCACATCCCAGGCATGAGCCCTCACTGGAATCGAACAGGTGACCTTTCACTTTGAAAGATGGTGCTCAACGCACTGAGCCACACCAGTCAGGGCCCATTAAATTAACTTCAAAAAACTGTGCTATTATCTCCCTATTCCAATAAAAGAAAACAAAAATCATCCATCAGCAAGATAGGAATTTTAACCTGTATTTCTGTTTTTCATTCTAATCTACTCATAGTTTTTATTAAAATAATCTGGAAATTTTATGCCTGAATTATTTTACCTTTATTGTATACTCTCTTTAAAAATAACATCTTGAGCCTTGGTTGATGTGGTTCAGTTGGTTGGAGCACCATCCCATCAAACAAATTGTTGAAGGTTAGTCCCTCATCAGGGCGCATACCTAGATTGCAGGTTTGATTTCCGTCAGGTCACTTATGTAAGCTACCAATCAATGTTTCTCTCTCTTTCTTATTTTTTAAATTTAATCTTTATTATATTTTTTCATTACCATTTAGTCCCCTTATGCTCCCTTCCCCCCATCAATCACCACATTGTTGTCCTCATTAGTAAGTCTTACTTCCTTTTTCCTGAATGCCTCCACCCACTAAACTCCCCACCTCACTAGCTGTCATTTGCTTTCCCTCTATGAGTCTGTTTCTGTTTTGCTTATTAGTTCAGTTTGCTCATTAGATTCCATGTATGAGTGAAATCATATGGTATTTGTCTTTCTCTGACTGGCATATTTCACTTAGCATAAAGTTCTCCAGGTCCATCCATACTGTTGCAAAGGGGCAAGTTTTCTTTTTTATGGCCAAGTACTATTCCATTCTGTAAATGTCCCATAATTGTCTTATCTACTCATCTATTGACAAACACTTGGGCTGCTTCCATATCTTAGTGATTGTAACTAATGCTGCAATGAAATAGGGATGCTTCTGTTCTTTTGCATTAGTATTTTGGGTTCCTTTGGGTATATTCCCAGAAGTGAGATAACGGGGTCAAAAGGCAGATCCATCTTTAATTTTTTGATGTAGCTCCATACTGCTTTCCACAGAGGATGCACCAGTCTGCATTCAACCAACAGTACAAAAGGGTTCTCCATTCTCCACATCCTAGCTAGCACTTGTCATTTGTTGATTTATTAGTGATAGCCATTATGAAAGCTATGACATGGTACCTCATTGTGGTTTGAACTTGCACTTCTCTAATGAATAGTGACATTGTGCTTCTTTTCATGTCAATTAGCAATTTGTATATTCTGTTTGGAGAAGTATCTATTCAGATCCTTTGTCCATTTTTTAACTGGGTTGTTTGGTATTTTTGGTGTTGAGTTTTGTAAGTTCTTTATAAATTTTGGATATTATCAAATGTACTGGCAAATATGTTCTCCCATTCTGTGGGTTGTCTTCTTATTTTGTTGATGATTCCCCTTGCTGTGCAAAAAATTTTAGTTTGATGTAGTCACATTTGTTTATTTTTTTTCTTTTGTTTCCTTTTCCTAGGGAGATATACATGATAAAAAATTTCTATGAGTATTGTCTGAGATTTTGCTGCCTATGTTTTCTTCTAGGATTTTTATGGTTTCAGGTCTAACATTTAAATCTTTGATCCATTTTGAATTTATTCTTGTGTGTGGTGTAAGAAGGTGGTCTAGTTTCATTTTTCTACACATATCTGTCCAATTTTCCTAACACCATTTATTGAATAAACTATCTTTAGCCCATTGATATGCTTGCTCCCTCTGTCTAATATTACCATATTTTGCCATGTATAATGTGTGCTCAGTCAGGATTTTGGCCCAACTTTCATGAAAAAATATTTTTGATTTAATTTTTAATTCAATTTGTTATTTATTTATATGTAGAAACAAAACTGATTATCTTATTCCAAGGTATTATTTTTCATATAGATGTCATTATTATTGCCTTCTAGAGTTATACTTTTAATACATAAGCATAAATAAAAGAATTAAAAACATTTATATAGATATGGAATTAGTACTACCCATGTATAATCACATCTTTATTTTTCCCTCAAAAATTTGGGCAAAAAATGAGCATTACACATGGCAAAATATGATAATTCATTGTAAGTATGTGGGTATATTTCTGGGCTCTCCATTCTGTTCCATTGATCTCCAGTGTCTGTTTTTATGCCAGTACCAGGCTGTTTTGATTATTGTGGCCTTGTAGTATACTTTGATATTAGATAGTGTGATTCCTCCAGCCTTGTTCTTCTTTCTCAGGATCTCTATTGCTATGTGGGGCTTTTTGTGGTTCCATATAATTTTTTAAAATATTTGCTCTAGTTCTGCAAAATAGATCATTGGAATCTTGGTAGGAATTGCATTGAATCCATAGATTGCTTTGCATACTATGGACATTTTAATGATGATAATTCTTACTATCCATGAATATCATACGTGTTTCTACTTATTTGTATCTTCTTCAATTTCTGTCTTCAGTGTTTTTTAATTTTCCAAGTACATGTCTTTTATATCCTTGGGTTTATTTCTAGATATTTTATTATTTTTTAAAGATTTTATTCATTTTATTTTTAGAGAGGGGGAAGAGAGGGAGAAAGAAAGAAGAAAGAAAGAAGAAAGAAAGAAAGAAAGAAAGAAAGAAAGGAAGGAGGAAGGAAGGAAGGAAAGGAAGGAAGGAAGGAGAAAGGGAGAGAGAAAGAAAGAAGAAAGAAAGAAGAAAGAAAAAAGAAGAAAGAAAGAAAGAAGAAAGAAAGAATAGAAAGAAAGAAAGAAAGAAAGAAGAAAGAAAGAAAGAAGAAAGAAAGAAAGAAAGAAAAGAAAAAGAAAGAAAGAAAGAAAGAAAGAAAGATGTGTGGTTGCCTCTCACACAGCCCCCACTGGGGACCTGGCCCACAACACAGGCATGTGCCCTGACTGAGAATTAAACTGGCGAACTTTGGTCCACAGCCCATGCTTAATCCATGGAGATACAACAGCCAGGGCAGTATTTTATTATTTTTGAAGTAATTGTGAATGGGACTGTTTTCTTAATTTCCCTTTCTGTTAGTTCATTATTGGCATATAAAAGTGCAACTGGTTTCTGGATATTAATTTTGTGTCCTGCTACTTTGCTAAATTCATTTAGCAGATCTAGTAGTTAGTTTCTTAGTAGAAACTTTGGGGTTCTCTATGTACAGTATCATGTCAACTGCAAATAAAAACTTTTACTTCTTCCCTCCCATTTGGATGCCTTTGATTTCTTCTTCTAGTCCAATTGCTTTGACTAAGACTTCCAGTACTATATTGAATAAGAAAGGTGAAAGCAGACATCCCTGTCTTCTTCCCAATCTTGAGGGGAATATTTGGAGTTTTTGCCCACTGAGAATCATGCTGGCAATGAGTTTGTCATAAATGGCCTTTATTATGTTTAGGTATGTTCCCTCTATTCCCACTTTGCTGAGAGTTCTGATCATAAATGGTGCTGAATTTTATCAAAAGCTTTATTTGATTCTATTTGATCATGTGGTTTTCATCCTTCATTTTGCTTATGTGGTGAATCACACTTATTGAAGTGTGAATGTTGTACCAATCTTGCATTCCCAGAATAAATCCCACTTGATCATGAAGTATTCCCAGAATAAATCCCAAATGATCATGAAGTATGATCATTTTGATGCATCACTGTATTCAGTTTGCTAATATTTTGTTGGGGATTTTAGTGTTTATGTTCATTATGGATATTGACCTATAATTTTCTTTCTGTGTAGTGTCTTTATCTGAGTTTGGAATTAGGATAACACTGGCATCATAAAATGAATTTGGGAGTCTCTTCTCCTCTTGTATTTTATGAAATAGTTTGAGAAGAAGAAGTGTTAGTTCTCAGAATGTTTGGTAAAATTTACCCGTGAAGCCATCTGGTTCAGGGCTCTTGTTTGTTGGGAGTTTTTTTATTACTGCTTCAATTTCACTAGGTATAATCTGTTTAATCAGGTTGTCTGATTCTTCCTGATTTAGTTTTAAAAGATTATATGCTTCCAGGAATTTATCCATTTCATCCAGGTTGTCCAGTTTGTTGGCATATAACTGTTCATAACATTTTCTTACAATTCTTTATATTTCTTTGGTGTCAGTTATTATTTCTTCTCTTTCATTTCTGATTTTATTTATTTTGGTCCTTTCTCTTTTCTTTCTTGATGAGTCTGGCTAAAGGTTTGTCACTCATTTTTAGCCTTTCAAAGAACTAACTTTTGGATTCATTGATCTTCTGTATCTTTTTATAAGATTCTATTTCTTTTATTTCTTCTCTAATCTTTATTATTTCCTTTTTTCTACTCATTTTGGGCTTTGTTTCTTGTTCTTTTTCAAGTTCCGTTAAGTGTGAAGTTGGATTGTTTACTTGAGCTGTTTTGTTTTATTTTGTTTTGTTTTGTTTTGAGATAGGCCTGTAATGCTATGAATTTCCTTTTTAGGATTGATTTCTCTGTGTCCCACAGATTTCGGATTGTTGTGTCCTCATTATCATTTGTTTCAAGATATCTTTTGATTTCTTCCTGGATCTCATTGTTAACCTGTCCATTGTTTAATAGCATGTTATTTAGCTTCTATGTCTTCACATGTTTTTCAGTGTTCTTCTTGTGACTGATTTCCAATTTCATAGCATTGTGGTCAGAGAAGATGCCCGATATGATATCAATCTTCTTAAATTTATTGAGTCTTGTTTTGTGTCCTAACTGTGATCTATCCTAGAAAACATTCCACATGCACTTGAAAAGTATGTATATTCTGCTGCTTTGGGATGAAATGCTCTGAAGATATTAATTGAATCCATTTGATCTAATGTGTCGTTTAAGGCTATTTTTCCTTGTTGATTTTCTGCCTGGAAGATCTATCCATTGAAGTCAATGGGGTGTTAAAATCCCTGACTGTGACTGTATTTCTGTTGATCCCTCCTTTTATGTCCACCAAGATATGCTTTACATATTTAGGTGCTCCTCTGTTGGGTATGTAAATGATTGTGAGGGCTATATCCTCTTGTTGGATTGTTCCATTTACCATTATGTAGTGTCTGTTTTTGTCTCTTGCCTTGGTTTTAAAGTCTATTTTGTTGGATATAAGTACTGCTTCCCCAGCATTTTTTTTCTTTTCCATTTTCATGACATATCTTTTTCCAACCATTTATTTTTAGTTTGTGTGTATCTTTTGATCTGAGATGGGTCTCTTGGAGGCAGCATATATATGGGTCTTGTTTTCTTACCCATTCACGTACCCTCTGTTTTTGGTCAGAGCATTTAAGCCATTTACATTTAAGGTGATTATTGATAGATATGTATGTAGTGTCATTTTATTGTTAGACTATTTTCCTCTTTTTTTTCTTTCTCTTATTCTTCTTCTTATTATTAAAGCAAGCCCTTTAACATTTGTTGCAGTGTTTGTTTGGTGTTAACAAACTCCATTAATATTTCTTGTCTGTGAAGCTCCTTATTTCTCCTTTGAATGTGAATGATAGCCTTGCTGGGTAAAGAAAGAGCTTATAGGTCCTTACTTTTCATCACCCTGAATATTGCATGCTACTCTCTTCTGGCCTGAAATGTTTCTTTTGAGTAATCAGATGCTGGTCTAATTGGTGCTTCTTTGTGGATAACTCCCTGCTTTTTTCTTGCAGCTTTTATGAAACTATTCTTGTCTTTATGCCTTATCGTTTTAGTCATGATGTGTCTTGGTGTAGACCTCTTTGTATCCAACTTGTTTGGAACTCTTTGAGCTTCCTGGGCTTGTGTGACTTTTTCCTTCACCATACTAGGAGAGTTTTCAGTCATTATTTCTTCAAAGAGGTTCTCAATCCCTTGCTCACTTTCTTCTCTTTTGGGTATTCCAATGATGTAGCTATTGTTACACTTCATGTTGTCAAAAATGTTTCCTAAGCTCTCCTCATTTTTTTAAATTCTTCCCTTTGCTGTTCTGCCTGTGTGTTTTTTTCTACCTCATTTTCCAAAAAACTGATATTATCCTCTGCTTCATCTAACCTACTGTTTATTCCTTCCAGTGTATTATTTATTTCAGATATTGCATTCTTTATTTCTGACTCACCTTTTTTTATGGTTTCTATGCCTTTTTCCATGCTGTTGAGTATCCTTATAAACATTATTCTAAACTCTCTGTCTGATAAATTGCTTGCCTCAATGTCATCCAGTTCATCTGGAAAATTCACTTGTTCTTTCCTTTGGTGTTTGTTTCTTTGTCTTCCCATTTTGGCTACTTTGTATTTTCCACATTAGTTGTTAAATTAGTCAGCCATTAAACTGATCTTTTTGTTAATCTAATCAAACTATAATCTGCAGCCTATCTTAAGCACCACTTGCTGGGTCAGAGTAATTCCTGTGGGTATGGCTATTACATCCCCTCAGGCTGAAGTCAGTCAGAGAGGAAGGCTCTGCCTGACCGTAATAGCTCTTACAGTAGGGGGAATGACTCAGCACAGGGATCCTGGTGACTATTCCTTCAGTTTTCTCCCTAGAGTCACAAACCCCAGACTCTCCTCAAACATCTCTAGTCTACTCTGGCCTCCCTTTGCCCACACCCAGGTTAAGTGGCTACAAACCAAATTTTGTCCTTTGGCCCTTTAAGAGGCTCTCTGTGTCTCCAGCAGTCTCTCCCTGGCATACAAAAACCCTGTTGCTTTCACAGCTGGATGTTATTGGGGTTTCTTTCAGGCTCTGGTGCTATAGGCTGGGAGCACAGCTTAGGGATTAGACCCCACTCTTTTCAGGGGGACCCCCAGCCACTAAAATATCCCTGCAGAACTTCCACTGCTCACATAGGAGCCCAGCCAACCTTCTCAAACCTCCTCTATACTCCCTTCCAGTAACGGTGGGGTGAGGTTGTTTCTTCTGTCCATTCATGATTATAAGGCTTCTCTCCTGCTAGTGTTCACTTGGTTATTCTGGATGATTTCTCTACAATGTGGTTGTAATTCCAGATTAGTCCTGGGAGGAGGTTAGTGGAGCCTCCGCTTTCTCTTCCTCCATCTTGGATAAAACAGTCTCTCTTTTTCCCTCTCCTTTCCTCTGGCTCTAAAAGCCATGAAAAATGTTCTCAGGTAAGGGTTAAAAAATTGAATTAAATTAAAATAACATCCTGAGACATTATTTCATAACTATGTTAACAACTTTTTCAAAACTCAATTTGTTGTATTATTTGGATATTTAACTGGTTTTATTTATTAACTAGAGAAAGTTTAGTAATTTTTTTTTAGGAAGTATATTTGGTTTGGTTGCTTTCTACATCATTGCCTGTCTAAATTTTCTTTATAAAGCATTCA
This sequence comes from Phyllostomus discolor, assembly GCF_004126475.2. Classification (NCBI taxonomy): domain Eukaryota; kingdom Metazoa; phylum Chordata; class Mammalia; order Chiroptera; family Phyllostomidae; genus Phyllostomus; species Phyllostomus discolor. The sequence goes on along the minus strand of NC_040904.2, from coordinate 54,886,441 downwards.
CTCAAGAAATACAAACTTATAGGTTTTAGAATGCTTTGGTGATAATTTTTTTTAAACTTTGAAGAAACTATTCCAATGTTTCTTACACTTAATGTTACAGAGAGTTTGATGGCACTGTGTGTGTGTGTGTGTGTGTGTGTGTTTCTTAACTCCTTGTTAAGAAACTTGTTTTAGTTTAGTAAAGCTGGAAAGAGCTGTTCAGCACCTGCAAAAAAATGTGTGCAGAGTTCCTTTTGGTTTTAAAAATTCAAATTTTCACAAGACATATTTTAGATATGTAATTTTTTGTTCGTTTTGCTTGTTATTAAAATCTGAAAGTTTAACATTTTCTGTCAATGAACTTATGGAGAAGTAGGTTCTCTTGTATATTGCTCATATGAATTGATAATACATATACCCTGGCTAAAGTATGAAGTCATTTGCACAAAGGTACTCATTGTAAAAACCCACATGTCCTTTGATAAAACTAACTGAAATATGTTTACAACCACAAGGTAGAATACTGTGCACTCTGAAATAGAGTCAGAAAGATATCTAGATACTAATATAGAGTGATCTCCAAGAAATAGTTAATTTAAGACAAGAAAAACAAGATGAAGAAAATTGCATATGAAATGCTATCATTTAGCTCAGAATGGAAGAATATGATCCCAAATATGTATCTTCTTATCTGAAAAAAGTAAACAATAGAAAAATCAACCATCAAATAAAAGGAGCAGTTCCTTTACAATGAGACAGAATAGAATCTACATTTCTTTCAATATATCTTTGTTTTTTAGATTTTACATAATTATAAATAAAATTGCTTTTAGATCAATCTCTAAAAAATAAAAGCATGGGAGTAAACTTAATGTGCATTTAGTTAATAGCACAGAGATTGTTCCATTGGATTTAAAGGACAGTAGTTGGTTATAACCTAGCAGAATATAACCCAAGAAGTAAAAAAAAATTAAAAACACATTTTAATATCTCCCAACTCTGAATGTTAAAAAAGGCAAGAGAAAACAACCAACCCATTGATAACAAATGCCCTTAACACCTAGATTATGGTCACCACATGCTATTTCTCATTAAAAGGAACCAGGAGAAAGCACTGATCCCAGGTCTAGAAAAGAAGTTGTACAAGGTGAGCCCAGTATAATGTGTCACATCACATAGCAAGGAGACTCTAAGATGACCAGGGTCACATAGAAATAACTCAGAGTCAACCTAACGAGGTTCACACTGGCCAAAGATGTAAATTTTCAGCATTAGTATGGTAATAAATGAAGTGGTTTGAAACTCATTATAAATACTTAAATCTGAAAGTCTTTATTATATAAAAATTAAGCATGTAAGATATTACTTAACCAACTCACAGTTTTGAAAACTAATAAAAAAGAAAAAGAATCATACACTTATTCTGCCCTTTTTATACAGCTATACCACAGAGTAACCAGGCAGTAAGAAGGGAAGTTTCTTTGAGAAGTGTTCTAGCTAATAACTAAGAAGTGAGTGATAGAATTAGAATATCACTATTTTCCCACTATAATGGTTCAACTGCTTTTAATATCACAAAAAGACAAAAACCAAGACATTGTGGGCATTCTGACAGAAGAACAAAATGCTACTTACAAAATAGACTCTCTCTCTCTCTCTCTCTCACACACACACACACACACACACACACACACACAATTAACCTTCTGTGGTCAAGCCTCTAGCTCCATTTATGAATATTTAGGAAATACATAGGGTAGGAGATCTTTTTATTCAACATACCAGGAAGAAAATTTGAAAAACTCAAACTAGAAAATTCCAGAATTAAAAAGTATTTTTAATATCAAATTACTGTGAAAACAAAAAAAATGAGATGGAGGGAAAAAGACATAAAAAGACATAGGAAACATATTAGCCAGTTCCTAAGTGAGGACTTTATCTGAAACTAATTAAAGTAAATGGTTATATATATATATAAAATGATATTTATGGGACAATTATACATTCAAACAAACTCAATATTTGATATTAAGGAGCTCTTACCAATTTAATTTTTTAATTATAATACCTGTGTTTTTTAAAGTTTTCATTTGTTTCTAAATAAAAAATGAAATATTTACAGAGGAAATGATGTGGTATCTGAGATTTACTTCCAAATAATTTGAACAAAATTAATTTGTGTGTACATGAAACACAATAAGCTAAGAAGGATGTGTACATTGGGGGTCATTAACCTATTCTGTCTACCTTTATATAGGTTAGCTATTTTCCATAATAAAAAGTTTGAAAGATGTCTCTTACGTCTTAAGTCCTTTAATTATGAAGATGCAAGTCTCTATTTGAGCTCAACTAATTTACTATGGGTTTTTTCTTCCTGTTCTGCCTCCTTAATCAACTTAATACATTTTAGATCTACTGAATTTGTGTATATACCTTTTATTGTTTTCTCTTATGTTCTTCTGTTTATGTCTTTATCTATTGCTTTCATTTAAACTATTAGAAAATTAAATTTGGCCTTTCTTTAATATTCAAATTTTTATTCACTATTTTATTGCATATTGAATTTTCTACTTCATTTGTCATCTTTAAAATAATCAACTTTCAATTTCATTGAGGATATTTTTATTAAATAGTTTAATAGAAATAAAAAATAGTTGTATTAAATGATGTTTCAGGCATTATTAAATAATGTCATCAAATGCTTTCTATGTTTTATATGATTTTCATGAAATATACCTTTAGATTTTTCATATTTAATAGATTAGAAACCTGGGGTTTGTAAAGCTATAGTGACATCACAGAGATCCAGACTGGACTTGTTTGGGCTTGCTCAAGGGTCTGGGTCTTGGATAGAAGTGAGCTGATCTATGTAGACTTATCTAAGGTGGTTCAACTTTGTTCCATGTGTCTCTCCTCCTTTTTTCAGTGACCAATGAGCCAGCCTATGTGGTCATTTCATGATGATGACAACAATGCAAGGGGGTAAGTGGGAACATGTAAGATCTCTTAAGGCCTACTCTGGAAACAAGGGCATCATTGATCCTTCAAGTCGTGCAGCTGAACTTAAAATCAAGAAGCAAGGAAATACATTCTACCCCTTTAATGAGAGGAATTTCAAAGCATTAAGAAACAAAGGGAATGAATTTGGGGAAGCTAATAAACAATCATTCATGCAAATTGTCTGCATATTAAGTGACAGAGCCAGAACCCTGGGCAAAAATTTGTGCTCTTAACCACTATTCAACAATAAAATTTTTAAAGTTTTGTCCTGATTTTTGCAGTATCTTTCTTCATGGGAAGACATATTGATTTATACCAATGATCAATTGTGTTGGAATCTACTGAATCTTTTTATGTCCCTGTGAATTTTTAGTCTTTTCTCAAATAGAAGGAAGAAAGACATATGTTTATGTACAGTATTGGGAACTCAAGTGCTCTTTTAGATTTTGGGCATGTTCCTGTCATTTTTCACATCAGCTAATTCAAGACACTGCAATGTATGTCATAGTATTATAAAAATTAAGTGCAACATCTGGAAGTACCTAGCATATAGCAGTTATGTAATATTTAATCCCCTATACTTCCCAAGTTCTTTCCCCTCCTGCATGTAAACATGTACAACACTTTTTTCAATGCTCCTCAAATATTCATCAACACTACTTTTCATTCATGTTCCCTACTTTCTCATGTCTCAATTATTTCTCAGCCTGATTTGTCCCAGCCTCCATCTCTTAGCTATCTTGACACAATGAGCTCTCAAGTGACACTGGTAATTCAGCTTTCAATTCCCATTCACTCCTCAGACAGCTAACATTTCATACAATTGATTTTCTCATAATCAACAATATCCTCCAAATTGCCAAGCCTAATGATAATATTTCTTTTTTCATACTACTAAAACTATTAACAATATTTTACACAGGTGATCACTCATTCCTTCCAGAAACACTCTTTTCCTGCCCCATGACATCATACCCTTGGAGATTTTTTCTTACCTCTCTGGCTATTCAATCTTACTCGCTTTTGCAATTTCATCTCCTCTCCTCAATCCCTACATGAGTTCCCCAAGGCTTACACTGCGAATCATTCTTGATTTCAACAATGTATTTTTTAATTAGATGATTTCATGCTGTTCAATGGTCTTAGAAGTCTTCTAGATGCTAAAAATCTCCAACCTTGTATCTGAGCATAAACCTCACCTTTTAACACCATGTTCTTACCTGACATACCTACTTAAACATATTCATGAACAAATTATTGATTTCCACTGCTGATTCCCTTGTTTAACTTTAACAATCATTACTTGGAGATTTAATCTAAACAAACTGTCCCAGTAACCTTATTTCACATCACCTTTGTTTTACTATATTATGAACCTAAATGAATCTGAAATAATATTTTCAATTTTTTTGCTTCTTATTTATTTTCTGTCTCTCTGACCAGCAGCATAAGTTTCATGAGAGCAGAAACCTGTCTGTTTTGCTTAGTGCTTCATATTTGGTACCTAGAATACCACCAGACACATAGTAATAACTCGGTAAACATTTTTTTGCATGAAAGAATGAATTTTTGTTACTTTGTTGGTTTTCTTGAAAACCAGATTCAATATGATAAGAAGTCTATTAATTATTAATAACAATCACTCATGTGTGCTGCCTTATGTTTTGCAAATTGTTTCATTTAAAATGTCACATTTAATGATCATAACAACTCTGGGAGTAGGGATTATTATTCTCATCATAAAACCAAAGAATATTATGACTGAGACGGTTCACACAGCTGTGAACCTGAGTTTTGATTCCAGGTTATCTGATGCCAAGTTTACTGCTATTTCTATTATAAGGATTCAATAAGCAAAGACAATTAAAATGCATTCTCTAAAAGAAAAAGTTATAAAAACATATATTCATACTCAATACTAATTCACATGAATAGAAGCCAAAAAGTCAATAGAGTACTTCCTAATGATGTGTTTTTTTAACTCCCCAATAACTCTAACATTATGTGTTTAGACTACTATCCTCAATGACTTCACAGCATCATTTTTCACCTGAGAATTTTTTAATTATTCAAAGAGAAAAATTCATCAATTGATATGACTGGGTTTAAATAACAACAGCAATCATGGTCATAATAATCATAAAAATATTAATGCCTTTGCATGGTACTTCATATATTGTCAGTGTACTTAATGATACCTGCCTTCTTGTTCCACACAGACTGTGATGTAAGACTATTAACATCCTTTAAAAAACATTTTAAGCATTTTAAAACATATTTTAATATGACTATGTAAATAACCTAGTAAAATAGTCTTAACATGAACTCCTTCTTATTTTTTTTGTTACATATGAAGTAGGAATTATCTGTAAACAGCCACAAAATTTTCTATCCATCAACTTACCCACAAACACCTGTCCCTCTCATGACAGCATAAATCCCTTATTGTCTTCTTTAGTGCAATGTGCACCTTCTAACGTCAGATATAATTGTCAACACAAAAGAACTTGTTGTCAGGAGCCACCTCCATACATTCTGCTATTTGCATTAGTTTCCCACAACATTTAAATAATTCAGGCCATTTAGCATCTTGCATGCTTCTCTGCACTCTCTACATCTTTTTTCCTCTGTACTAATACAGAGTATGTCTGTTCCAGCACACTCTGGCTAACTTAAGCAGAAGAGAAGTTATTGGAATCTCACAACACAATTTGAAGATAGAAGATAGTGTGGAAATTGTGTAGGGAACAAACTAGGCTGTGACATGAAAAATCTAGTCAATACACAACCCCAAGGATGACAGCTACCCCCAAACACAGCCAGCTGCATTGTTTCATTGGTCAAGATTTAAAATAGTAAGCAGCTCACCTATCTCAGGGTCATATGCTGCCCCTTGACTAAGAAAGGACATGAGCAATTAAAACAGATCTACAAGATTATATTCAAAAGAGAAGTAATTACTCAAGAAGGAACAAGAATGTTGGTATTTTTTATAACAGGAAGTTATGCTCTATTAACAATAAAAAGCAAATGCTGCTACAGTTCACTTCTTTGACCATGAAATATTTGCACACCCAACTGTCACCTATTCACTTCCATCAATATCCTCGTATAACAAAAATTTACCTATTCCAAAGAAACAACCCCAATTTATTCAAATCCATGTCCATTTTCTGGCATTGTAATAGTCTTACATTAACTGTTTCTTCTCACCATACTAAAACAAGTTGATATCCCAAATAGTCTCTTACATTTCTACCATCATCTTTCTCTCCCCTCAGTATGACAGAAACCCTACTTCTCCTTGATAAGCAGGGCCAATAACCCTTATTTATGCCATAATTCTGTTTGTCACGATTTTCCATTTCCATGGCAAAGGCCACATTACTAGCAGTAGTCCAAATTTTGAACACAATGAACTCATTGCTATGGTCACTGGAGGGAACATTCCCCAAATGAAAATAAAATTAAAACTTGAAGGACAAGAGCCATAGTGCCAGAAAGCAAATTTCAGCTCTCTCCACTTATCTTCCTTAATCACTGAATCCATATTTTCTGGCATTATGGAAACACCAAATTTCATAAGATGATTTGTGCTAAAAGAAATCATAACTGAACTCTAACAAATCCCATGGACATTAGCCTGTTTCTGTACTTCTTTGCTTTAAATGATTTGGTCAGAAATAACGCCATAAAGAATAGAATGACAGGACATAGAGGATTTTATCAACATATAGCCATGATGTAATGAGGAAACAAATGTAAATTTAGAAAAGATAAAGTGCAAGCAGTTCCAAGTGTAACTGATCTGCCCTCATAGGACTGGATGCTCACAGAGGTATAAAACTCCAGGGACTGTCAGAAGCAGCACCTGCTTGAATGCGGTTGGTGGGGTAATAATTTATAGTTTTAATTTGAACATTTCACTTAAAATGTCATATGGTATGCTTGAGTGTGATATTGTTATGTTAAAGAATTACATACTTATGATTTTATAATAAAAAGAGGGCATTATTTGTGCTGGACCATAAAGCCCCAGGTAAATCACTGCTTTCTTGCAATTTGAACTCTCAGTGGGAATAGCCAGGCCAGCCTCAGTGAGAAGTGAGTGTTCCTGAGTGCTAGTATGGACTCCACACTCACTCTACCAATATCATCACTTTCTTTATGAGTTCATTGAGCAAGTGTTAGGATGGCAGTGGTAAACAGCTAACTGTACATTAGAGTGGGCATCCTATCCAACTGGTATTTAAGAACTTCCTTTATAATAGGTGTTGAGCATTGAGGACTTAGTTCATAAGTTTCATCTGCATTTCCCTTTCAGGATTTCATGCCACAACTTCTCCCATTATATTCCTTCCAATTTTCCAAACACGTGACCAGTTAGTTATTACCCATTAATTTATGTAAACCTCTACCTCATGCCATAATTCCTCCCAGGCAAAGTGAAGCAGGTCAACACTGGTTTCATACAGAATAATCACACAATGTTAGGCTGGTTACTGCTGGGGAAAGAGGGCTGTCAGACAGCCAGCCACACAAGCTGAGGGGTTGTGCTGGGTATTTGCTAAGCACTTTTTTATTTCAGTATCCAAATCTCCTTTCTAATATCACCCAAAAAATTTCCTGGAGAAACTATTCCCAATTGAATTACCTTGAATAACTTTTTAAAATAAATTTTAAAATGAAACAGCAAGAAAGATGTGCTAGTAGCTTTGCAATTTGCTGCCTTCCCATCTAGCTTGCTGTATAGTAGCAGCATACATGAGAACTGCGTGGAGAAGCCTCAGACTGACAATGAAGGTTACTTTGTGCCAAGCATTTCGAGTATACTGAGAAACTCCAGTATAGTAATTAGCAGTTGGATCACATCAACTTTACAAAAATCACTTTAAATTACACAAAATCAGTGGAATGGAACTCTAAAACATGAGGCATTCTAATAACCAAATCCTAAAATATCTATCTTTTAAAGGTATAATGTTGATTCTTAACTATTCTTGTTCACTATTTTATGAATATGTTTTACTCTTCATCATTTTCATTGGTTTCTCCAAGACTTGGGGATAGAAAGTATTGGAAATTGCATAGTTCTCATTATTTTTTATATTTCCAGATATATATATATATGTATACACATATATTATTCTTCTTTGACTTTCAAATACATTATATCTTTATCTGTTTTTTTCCATTTTTTATTTTAGGTTGAGGGGAAAGGAGGGATAAAGAAAGGGAGAGAAACATCACTGTGTCTCATCTGTGAGAGAGAAACATCGATTGGCTGCCTTCCTCGCATGCCCCAACTGGGGACTGATCCAGCAACCCAGGCATGTGACCTGACCGGGAACTGAACTGGTGACCTTCAGTTTGTGGGACATTGCCCAGCCAGCTGAGCCACACCAGCTGGGCTGTATTTTTAATTGTTTTAAGAGCACTACTATGCTACCATGAATTGGAGTGAGAACATTTGTGAGTGACCTTTAGGTTGTAGTTTCAAGAGTACATCTGAGACAAAAATTTCTTTAGGGAAGCATATGTTAAACCTCTACAAAATATGAACTGCATTATAAATCATGATTGCCAGTGGAAGTGTATTACTAGTGCTGCATGAAAGACGCCACACTTAATACTGCTGCTGTGCATTCAGGTCCTCATCCAGGAATGGAGTTGAAATTCCCAAAATGTAAGTAGGTTAATCTTTTAGACTAATCAGCAGATTTTTGTAGCCATCGTTTTTATATTTTTCTCATCTCCTATCATTATGAATTATTAATTTTCTTAGGCATTAATCCATCTGCCTTGAAGTTAGTTTTACATTGTAAAAATCTTTCGATGACTGTCTTTGTTACAGATTGCTGAAACTGCTAGAAAGATATTGCATTTTTACCACTTTTCCCTTGAATATTTGACCTGTTTCTAGGAAGCTGAACAATTTTCACATTCTCAATGATTTATATCTGTTCCTTAATTCTGACATAGCTATGTGCAATCAAAATGGGGAAATTTTGTATCTACAAAATGATGACATTTCACCCTGGAAATATTTCAGCATCCATAAACATCTGATCTTGTACATGAAAGCTGGTAATTAAAGAACTTTAAGTAGGCTCAAATGATTAAATGGTTAGACTTCAATTTTTGTAACTAAGATTTAACTCTCATGTTTATGAAACTAAGAAGCTCACAATTAAAAAAAAAAAATACATACTAAACAAAATAAAAACTGCTATCCTGTGTCCCCACTACAAATTATCCTTGTGAGCAAGTAATTCTCAGTCATAAGAAGCAATTACTTTAATCTCTTTTAGCTTTTTCATAGGGTATTTACATCAATATTTCAAAAATAGCTAATATACTGCTATTAGTAATTTAACTTTTACACAGAAGAGGAGGATTAGCTCCCTTGGGCATCATGCTCCTTCCACGGAAACACACGCACTCATACTCATATTTCTCACATCCTTCAGATATGGTTAAATCACCTTTTTGAATTAAATCAGTGCAAAGTATTTACATTATTATGACCATGTACATATTGTTCATAGTTGAGCTGCTAACTATGCTAGTAATAACATTTTCTTTCTTGCACAAACATCTGCTTCTCCACAGGTGTACTTGCCTTATAATTTGTATGTTTTAACATGTATTAAAATGCATACCAAAGGCAAATTTATCACAAGTACTCCAACTTCCTCTAAATATATTTACTCAGTATTCTAGCAATGTTATTTTTATTAAAATATCCCTACTAAATCCTCCATCTACCTATTTCCAAATGTGTCATTTGATCTGCAGGCTTTTTCCTAAAATTTGCCTAAATTATTACTTTTTAAATACCCTTAATCTCTTTTAGTAGCTTTCTGAGAAAGAATGTTTGGAAGGTAAAATGTTCAAGGTTTTACATGTCTAAAAATGTCACTATTCTACATTATTGATTGACTTTTCATGTGGCTGAGTAACAGATTATCAGTTCTAAATCATATTTTCTCATGATTTTGAAGGCATTACTCAGTTGTTTTCTAGCGCACGTGCTGGCAGAAATATTTTTATAAAGAACCAGATATTACATTTTGACAGTTTGCAGCCCCTTTGACCTTTGTTGAAACCACTTAACTTTACTGTTTGTAACTCAAAAACAAATATAGATAATCTGTAAATAAATGGGCACCACTGTGTTCCAGTAAAATGTATTTATGAAAAGAGGCCATAGTTTGCCATTCCCTACTCTAGACATCAGAGTTACTTAATGCCATTATGATTTCTAATTCATTTATATATGACATTTTCTTTCTTTAGAATCTTTAAGCTGTGTTCTTCATTTTGGCCCTGGCATTTGAAATGTCCAGATGACATACTTTGTTGGGCACCTCAAGTTTGCTGCTGAAAACTTGATGGGCTTTCAAACTGGGGAATCTGGGAAAGGTTTTATGTATTTATAATTTTCTCCCACCTCTTTTCTTCTCCCTCTCCTTCTGGAACTCATTTTAGTTCAATGTCAGATTTACTGGATTTATCATTTTTTATTGCCTTTACAAAGTTTATTGTACTTTTTGAAGGATATTTTAAAATTTACCTCTCAACTCTTCAATTTTTTTCATTTATGTTATTTTTTACTTTCTAAGAGCTCTTTCTTATTATCTGACTCCTCTTTATTTTATGGTCCCTTGTTATTATGTCATTTTTACAGTAACCACAAGAATTTTAATTAAGATGTGTATGAATGTGATTCTAAGAATATATGTGTGTTTTAGTCTGTTTGGGCAGCTATAACGAAATACCAAATGTCTTTCTTATAAACAACAGACATTTATTTCTCATAGTTCTGGAGCCTGGAAAGTCCAAGATCAAGGAGACAGCAGATTTAGTGTCTGGCAAGACCATCTTCTGGTTCATAGATGGTTATTTTCTCACTGTGTCCTCATATGGTGGGAGAGCCCTCTAGAGCCTTTTTTATCCCATTCATGAGGACTTTACCCTCATGAGCTAGTCACCCCAAAGTCCTCACATCCAAATATCATCACACCTGGGGATTAGGCTTTCAGGAAGGCTGGAGTTTGCCACCCCAAAGTTGCCTTTTAAGATATTGATTATTTTAAACTAGTCACTCTCAAGAAACAAAAAACTTAGGAAGACTCTTTCACTCTCCCCCTTAATCTGCCTAAAGAAATCCATATATAAAAACCAGCTTCAGAAAGGGAACCTTAGCATATTCACCTTAGCATGTATGAATTAAGTTGGCAGACAAGGAGAAATCTAACAAAGCCCATTTGGTGGATTCCACTCTGCTTCACGTTTTTTCTGGGTGGCCCAGAAAGAATCTGTTTACCATAAGTTTGCTCTTTCTTATCTACCTAGGAACTGCCTATTTTCTCCTTGAAATCTTAGACCCACGTCTCCCTGTTCTTAGTCCAGAATGGCATTTGAACCTCATCTGCCTAGTGTGCCTGAGGCCCTCATATTCTTATGCAAGCCCTGTATATATGTATGTAACAGATTCAGTCATTTTCTCCTGTTAGTCTGTCTCATGCTAATTTGATTATTAGCCCAGAGAGAAGAATTCAGAAAGGTGAAATATGGGAGAAACATATATTCAGTCTATAGCAGTGGTTATGTATGTGTGTGTTTGCTGCTATCTGTATTGTCTCTGTCTCTTCTGACTTTATTCTCCTTCCTCCACCTCCTCCTCCTCCTCTTCCTCTTCTCTTCTTTCTCTTCATCTCTTATTACAGAGGTTTCTGTGAAAGTCAGATGATTTGGGCTGTTTCTTCACATTTAAGAACAAGGCACTAAAATGATGACTGAAAGCCTATGTATATGATTAATGTTGACAAATGCTGGGCTTTGTTGTAGTATGATCAAATTAAAACCCTGAAATTTTATTGAGGTCCCTAACTCAGCATAAAGGACTTTTCACTGATACCAATGAGTTTCTTTAGAAAGCAATTTTCCAACCTCTCACCTGGGGAAATCACCCAACTGAGAGCATTCTGGGAAACAAGCAGGGAAAGGATGGAGTAAGAATCTCGTAATTCATTATGTAGCCTTTCTCTCAGTTCCTGTGGTTCATCACAGCTTCCCAGGTGTGTTCAGTATTTCCCAAGTCAGAATTTATCTGATTCAACAAGTATAATAATCTTACCCCAGTCTTCTTCAAGCTTTGGAGACAGGTAAAGTGACTTGGTCATCTAATACTTTCAAGATTTTCAACTGATCTTCCTTCTTTACAGTTCAGTCCTACATCCTGTACCCTGAGGCCCCTGATACAACCAACCCTTTTGCCTTTCAGGCCTCCATAGCACAAACTGTCTTGGTTCTTCTTGACTCTCCCAACGGAAGGCTTAGATTTGAGATTTCTGTAATTTATAAGTCAATCATCACTCATGTACATTAGCTTTCCAACATTTTAAAAAATGGTTTATGTTTTTAGTCTATTATAGTCTTCTCTTTTATTATTTACTTTTTTCTTATGGGTTTTCTAAATTTTTTAATCCTTTTAATTCATTTCAGTAGGATTTTAGAAAGAATCAAACATAATGAGTTTAACCCAACATGATTCATCTAGTTGTATCACCAGTTTTAGGAAACTCATACCTACACTAGTTACATAAAAACACTATAGGGAGCTGTCTGGAGCTGAGAAGGTCCTGCAGAGTTGTCCCAAGTTAGGATGAGAAGTCTGGGTTATTATACATGATCTTCCAGCCCCTGGATCCAGGAAAGAGTCATATCCTTGGGTGAGGCAGCACAAGGCAAGTCCAGGAGAGGGTCTAGAATTGAAGCCTGCCAATGTGGATAATGGGGCCTGGGTCGTACAGCATAGTGTCTGATACATGTGGCTTTTAGCAACTTGCATTTGAACATTTGGACGAATACGTAAAATTTTAAGATGAGAAAAAAATTTCCAAGTGATTTACCCTGCAAGAACTGACATTTTTTTCTGAGACCTGTGGGGCTATCAACTTCTCAATTATACACACTATGTGTAATTTATGTATTTGTCTGCAGGATATAGCCCCCGCACTTGGTTCACAGTTACAGTAATACATACTTAACATCTGTTTCAAAATTAAGTGAAATTAATAAATTTTAAGAATTAGTTTCTACTCAAAACTTACTGCAAATATTGGTGTTATCATTTTCAGAAGCTAAAAATAAAACATTTTTCCTGAATAAAAACCTTCAGAATGTAGCAGTCCAAGCAAAGAAGGCTATAAAAACTAGAAAAGTGTGACCCATGTGACACACACTGACCTGGACAGGTCACTTAATAGCATCATCATCGTAGGTAACAGGCAGGGCGGGGGAGCCGCTATGCTGTCTCCGACTCCCACAGCCATGTCAGTGTCTTCCTTGACAAAAGTCATTAGGCTGGTATTTTTAGAGGAGTAATCTAATGACTAAAAATGTTATAAGGACAATTTCAAGTCAATAAACAGATTATCTTTTCATCTTCAATAAAAGCTAGGAATGGAAAGAGTTGAGATTAAAGATCCTGAAAAAAAAATAAGTGGTATTTAGAATTCAGGAATAAACAGTGGGCAAAAGATGTATGCTTTAACTGTCCTTTATCTATTGGCTAGTTTGCTCTAGATGGTGAAGCACCACGGATCCCTCTGGGCACATCCCACTCATTTACCTGCGCCATTTGCCTTAGACTCAATGGTCTTATGTTAAACTAGCAAATACATAGAAGAAAATGAATCCCTTTCAACACATATTGTTCAGAGCCATATTTTGTCTCATGTTGATAGGTTGGAGAGAGTGCTGCTTCCTAATTTTGCATGAGATTCTTAATGTTATGTTGCATCAGTCAAATAACATTATATCGAGTCACAGAGCAGGCCAGCACAAGTGGCCATGTTCAAAGAAGTCTCTGACTTCCTGCCAAGCCATTTGGCACCATTCAAGTTGTCATCAATTTGAATTACTTGTAGAGCATTTCAGGAGATATTAAGATAATCATTGGCTGTTCTCATAAAGGTAGGAAGCCAGCAAACTACTCCCTCAACCTCTGCATCCATCTATAACTTAAAGAACAGACACTTTATATCTTAACACTAACTAAATCATGTTATGACAATATATGTGCCATTTTAGTTTATATTCTATTATCCTACCCCTAAATTATACATTTGGTTCATTTACTCAGTTGATATTAGAATGCATGCAGCCATGCTATATCTGAAATTACTTCTCTCAGTCCTTTGCTGAATTGTTTCACTAAGGAGGGATTAGAAGATGTATGGCACCTATTATGTTACAGTCAAGAAACAATGAAAAATTAAGCTTTGAAACTTACCTTTTTAAAAGAAATATGTAAACAACAACTGATATTACAGAAATACTCCCCATTTATAGTGAATTATATTTGAAAATTTCATTTGAGGGCTTGTTGTCTGAAACAACATTTCACATAGAAACAGACAATTTATTTAGAGGGGATGAATGGTGATGGGAGGAGACTTGGCTTGGAGTGGTGAGCACACAATACAACATGGGGTGGTGAGCATGCAATACAGATGATATATTATAGAATCGTACACTTGAAACCTATAATTTCATAAAACAATGTCACCTCAATAAAAAAGGAATGCAACTATGGACCCCACATTCTAGTTACAGTTCAATACTGTATTAATAATAATGTGTTGTATAAATGTTGATACTATAAAGAAAACCATCCCATCCTAGAGGAAGCCCTGAGACATCTCCTAGAATAATGTTCTAGCAGAACAAACACACTCAATCTCTGTACCTTCCTCATTGACTTTTTGAGGTGTCAGCAGTAGGAGAGAGAGTAAAGAATCTCAGTTATCCCCAGAAAATCAAGCTAAAGTGAAACAGAATGAATATTAGCTCCAGGTAAAAGGATTCATATCCTTAACAGTAAATTTCTTATGAGTAATGGAAATGGTACATAACTGGTTAATTCCTCTCTCAGTTTCAACACTTATTCCACAGCCTCCCACCCTAGCTCTTTAAACTTTATTTCCCCATCTCTTTTCTCCTGATATGTATTCCAGTTTATCAAGGAGAGGCTGTGTGGTAGTTAAAAGCACAGCCTAAAGTCAGACCACTGGGGTTCAAAATATGACATCATGTTGGAAGGCATTTCTCCATGGGTGTCTCACATTTCTGCACATCTTTCTAGCTCAGACACTGACAGTCTTTATTCTTGGATTTTTTCTTCAAAGTTGTTTGTACAGTGAACAACCTTGGACAGCAGAGCTATAGTCCAAGTGTCTCTGGAACAGATAGCATATTTATTTGTGTTTCCGTATAATATAGATAATTCATCCATCCAGGGCAAATGCTGGACAAGTTGGCATGCAGCCCATTAAAAAGATTGGATTTTCTAAACTTGGAGTTCCTCAGCTGTGTTGCAAACCTACCAAATCAATCTTACCATCCACATTACCATCTGGGAGCTCAAGATGCAGAGGTAACCAACAGCAACATAAAACGCGTGCTGCCGCCTGTGTCCTTTGTCTTTGATCCAGGAGTCACATGTCCTTTACTAACATTCATGAAACTGTGAGAGGCTAACATGTTAGCTTATAAGTAAGGTAAATCTCAGGCCTGGCACTGCTGCTCAATAGACATGTGGCCTTGAAAATGAACCTTCAGTTTTCACATCTAAAAAAAGCAAAATTAACAGTGGTCTTTACCTGACAGGATTGTTAGATGTTTCAACAAGATAATATACAAGAAATATTTAGCATAGTCCCTGGCAGTATAAATGCTAAAATGTAAGTTAATTATTATTGATTATCATTTTTTGTTTTTTCTAACATTTTTGGCTTTTGAAAAAATTTTGCATGCACGATTCATGTTTTGGAAGTACGTATTCAACTTTTCTTGTCCTTTTCTTAACCATGAGAGTTATCTGTATGAAAGTGGAAGGCAAAAGCACTCAATACAATACAACAGAACCTGGGAATTGGATACCTAAGCATCATCCTGAGACAGGCAGAGGCAAGCAAAGGAGCTTACTGTTTTTTGCTCTCATAGCTCAAAGCTGTGGGTTTAGCTCTAGATATTTATTACAGAGAAGTGGCTAATAGCAAAAAATCACAAACAGATCAAATCAGAGCAGCTTACCCTGGGGCCCCAGACACCGATAGTTTGTATTCTCCCAAGTAACCCTATTATTCAGCCAGGTTGAAAACTCCTGTCGGTCAAATCTTAAGAAGCATCTGTAGAGTTTTAACAAACACATATGGATGCCTGTGCCCACCTCAAAAGTTCTGGTGTGATTTGTTTAAGCACCAAGATATTAAAAAGTCCCCAGTGGGTTTCAATCTACAAACAACATTCTAAGCAAAAAAAAAAAAAAAAAAAAAAGAGCAGCAAGAAGCTAAAGACTTGTTTAAACGTTCCAAGGAGAAAGGGCAAGTGACGTAATACAATCATAAAAAACAGAAGAGATGAACCCACCATTTCTCATACTTCAGTTTTTAAGGTCCAAACTTAAGGCGAAGACTCTCAAAATTGTAAGTCCATATCAACTGGCTTTGCTTTCAAGGTGCTTGAAGTGGTCCAGCACTTCTTTCCCTACACAAACATTAAAATGTGGCACATTATAAAGTAAACATTGTATATTCCTATGTTGATGACTCAAACAATTGCTGTAGCCAAAGAAGCTGCAGACATCAGTCAGACGGGTTGTGTAGACAAGTCTGTAGCTGATCATCATGATTTTAGAAGGCTGTGTTTGTGCTAAATGCAGGTGTCTTTGTTTTTTACATCAGCGTGATTCACTCACATGTTTGTAAAATGTGATACTATCCAGGGTAGGAAAGTCCAAACAGGATTGGGACTGAATTAACAAAATAAACAATTTCATCTAAAACACTGTTTTAGACCACCCATAGACAAGGATTTTTACAGGGGTCCTTCGATTTAAACATGACTCTTTAAATCATGAAAATATGGTTTAAAAGCAAATGCTGTTTGAAAACAAGGAAACTGTGAGAACAATTTGGAAAAAAAATATTGTCTAAAAGTTTTATCGGTGAACAGCCTCACAGGTCTCTCCCCTTAAAATTCAAATTTAATGATCAAGACAAGTTAATTGCTATTTTATTTTATTTCTTATCAGTGACATTGAAAGAAATAGGGCCTTAATATTTAAACATTTTTTCTCTTTATGGCAGGCACTTTACCAAAGTCATTTCATTTTCTCAAACACTGCAGCTGTATTAGGCGTCGTTATCACTGTGACTCCTGGAGGTTGAGTCGCCTACAGCAGTGTAACCACTGCGTGGTGAAGGTGGGAGTGGATCTGCTCCTTCTCGCTCTTTCCCATTACATCATCTGGCACTACCAGTGGATTCAGCTCACAGTGGTCTCTAATGGTGTTATCAACTGCAGAGTGTCCCTTGAGGAGGCGATTATGGTTAAATGAGGTCATAACAGTGGAACTCTCATCTGATAGCACTAATGCCCACATAAGAAGAAACACTGAGATCTTTTCCTCCCTGTGAAGTGCGCAGAGGAGAGGCCATAGGAGGACAGCAAAAGGTGAGCATCTGCAAACCGGAAAGAGGGCCCTCGCCAGTGACCAATCCTGTTGGCACCTTTGTCTTCGCCTCCCAACCTCCAGAACTTGGGAGAAAGCAAATGTCTGTTACTTAAACCCCCTTAGTCTGTGATATTTTGTTATGGCAGCAAGAACAGCCTAATGCAGAGGGAAATGGTAACAGCTATATGTGTTGAATAGTGAGGAAATCCCTGGGCCAGAGTTGGAATATCTCTTCCATCTGCTCAGTACACCAGCCAGTGAACAAGCACATGTCAAAAACTACTTGAGCCTGAGTTCTCTCTGTAAAGAGGAGATTCTCCTCTCTGCTCACACTACCCCTCTCAGTTATGATGATGATGAAACGACTAATGCTTTATAAATTGTAAAGAACTAAGCAAGCATAAGGGAATATCATCAGTAAAATTTTAAGTAAATGAGACAAGTACCCAGAAAATTCTAGTTTCCTTCAAATAGGCATGGAAAATACTTAAGATATGAAGGCATTGAGTAGAATTACACTCAGAAAAGATTTCAAATGGCCTGTCCTAGCAAATAAAACTTAACATATATACACAGAACCCAGGAGACCTCTTAGCACTCCTCGATTGAGTAGCTATAGGTGTGTGGAGGTACAGCCCTTCATTATACATCGACGGCTCTTACATTCCCTTACAGGTTTCCTTTCAAGGGATTTTTCTTCTACCTGCAACATATTTTAGGTGTTTTTTTTTCCCCTAAGTATCTGGAAATCAAAAGATCTGCTTGCTATCCCAAGTCAGCCAGATAATACCTATGGATACCAGCACACGTTTATGTAAGAAACCCCAGAAAGCCCCTTCTGCCATCTGAGAACACATTAAGAAGAGGCCAAATGGACAGAAACCAGGCTATCACCAGACACCAAATCTTCCAGCACCTTGACCTTGGACTTCCCAACCTCCAGAAATATGAGAAATAAATGTTTGTCTTTGAAGCCACCCAGCATATGGTATTTTTGTTATAGTAGTCCAAAAGGTTAATCAAGCACTTATTTTAAATGGGTCACTATTTGAAAAACACATTAGAGTATTCAGTTATCCCACCATTCTATTTTACAGATGAGAAAACCGAGGCCAAGAAAGGTTAAATAGCTGCTCAGTGTTTCCCACGTGAATAGGCAAAGTTTGAATTTGTACCCAGTTTCTGCAGCTTCAGAACACATAATATTAAGCACATAAAATTGCCCCATAATTTGGCGATGCAGTAAGATATACTGCACAGTATATACTGACCATTGATAAAGACATTATTGTTTGCATGTTTTGGTTTTGTTTTGGTTTTGCTGGATTTCATTTGGACTTAAGCCATCTGTCCCAAAAGAAAATATTTGAAATCAACACTTTAGCTTAAACAGCTTTACATGTTTTACCTCAAAGCCAAGATATTTTAACAAATTTAACTTGTCATCAGAAACTCTGTAGATACTATTTCATATAATAAAAAGGTAAAAATATTGACATAAATAATGATTAGCAGTTGCAAAGTACTTCCCATCTAAAGAGTTTACCAGCATTCATTCAGTCCATTAATTTTCCCAGACCTGTGCAGTTATTCTCACATGTGGTTGAGGAATCAACTTTAGAGTGGAGATGGGCGTGGGAGAGCAAAGCCTCACGGGGCAGCCATCCCTATAGGTGCAGTGTGTCTGTGCACCTGGGACTTGGCAAAGGCTGTGCAGAGTGAAATGGCACCTTGGTCTTCCTTCCTGCACTGGGTCCAGCTGGACTGAAACTCCTGGGGATGGCGCAGCAGTTTAGAGCTGCACTTCCCCGGTGGACGTGGGGGAGATCCAGCACTCAGTGGTCATTTCAACACGTACATAAGCAGGAAGAATACACACCATTGAAACAGACAGTGTTGCTGCAAGGCAGGAACTAAAACATTGCAAGCAAATAGGGAAACAGTTTTAAAATTTTCTGAAGAAGAAACGATTTTAATGTGAAGAGTTTGGTGGGAGACCAAATCAGCATGTGTTGGTTTACTTATATATAGACAATGCTTGGCTTTGCTAGATTATACTGTAGCCGATATGGGGGGCGGGGGGTGGAGTGCTGAAAGTCAGTGACAAATCAAAGGAAATAATCTGGAGATGAGCAAATATTATTAAATATACCTTGGTAGCAATCATGTAAGCATGTTGATAAAAATCTAAGCCAAGTCATGAATGAATCTGGGACACTTTGTTTTCCTAGTGTTAGCACAGATAACAACTTACCTGCAGTCCAAGAATAAAAAAAGTAGGATATTTTCACACCACCATCTGCGTGGGTCTAAGTCAGATATCTGGGTCTTTATATTGGGGAGGGGGGAATAAAATAAGTAGCAACCAAAAGTAAAAGATGGTAAATTGGATTTATTCAAGAGTCATCAGCAATTGGGACTAGGCTAGGTTCTAGGTTACTATGGAGGTGTGTTCCAGAAAATGTCTGCTGCCACTGGTATTTTGTTATTTCTGGGGCTTCTGAGGGAATCTAGAATAATTCCTTCTCATCAGATATGAAATCAGGCCAGCGTATTATACAGCAAGTGCACTATGTTTGGATATGCTAAACAAATGGGCTACCTACAATCTCTTTCAAAGGTATTTCAAATCAGAGTCTAGCCTATTAATCAGTACAAAATTGGCTCAGATAAGAATGATTATGGGGAGATTTCACTGAATAAATAACAGTAGTTAATATTCTATGTCAACTTGCTCCTGGTATTTGTATATGGCAAGTAAGTAGAGTTTTAGAAATTGAGGGTTGAGGATAAGTGAGCTTCTTCATTTAAGAGGCAGAAATCACACAAACCAGATTTCCTGGGCAGCACCTCCAGCTGCTGCAGACACCCGAACTTATTAGACAGAAAGTTTAGCTGGTCTTAGTCCTGCCTAGACTCCAAGATTGAAGCCAGTGAACAGAAGCAAACTAACTACAAGATGGGAACCCCTATAGTCTGATTAATTCATTTTGAAAATGACTGATTTTGAAAAGGAAACTAAATTTACCATTTGTTCAGTTCATAACAGGATGTTTGGTAGTGAAACTCCCTCTAAAATGTGTCAAGTGCTGCATTTTTAAAGGTTATGTGAATGTTGTTTTGCTTTGTTTTAAAACACTAGTTTCACTACATGTGTGGCATAAACGCTGCTTAATCAGGAATGGCTTACAGGTTGCAGAAATGTTGACATTAAAGCTGTGTTTAGTTAAATAACACTAACCTGCTGGGAGAGAATGTGGTACTGGGAGAAGCCAGAACGTTAGCAGTGGGCAAGAAGAACTGTGTTACTGAGCACAGAGGGAGGCGGGCCAGGGGTAGGGGAGAGGGGCAGAGTACAGATTTTCAGTGGATCAGAGAGGCCTGTGTCCAATATTATCCTATGTTCCAAATATAGAAGTTCCTTAAAACTTGGGAGTTACATATACACAAAAATCTGTGATTTAGATTACAATCGTGCAACCAGTCCCTATTATCAATGAATTACCAGACAAATTTTTAAAAATAGAACATTTGACTGCCTAGGCAAAATAGAAAGGAGTCAGAGAAACTGGAAGGATTGATTGACAGGTTGTGTGAAGACAAAATCTAGTACATCAGTAATTATTAAAGATTTGCTGAAGTGGACACAGCTAGTCGTGGTAGAGCTTGTAAAACTCCATGAGTCTTGCTGCCCAGGCAACCCAATTCAATAAGCCTGTTCACTGCTACTTGGTGTCAAGTACTTCATACTTTATCTCATTCAATCTATAAAATCAACCTGTAGGGTAATATAATGTTCATCACCATCATATATAAAGAAGCTAAACCTCATTTTTTTTAGAAAGGACTATGTGCCTGGTAAGTAACAGAACTGAGTTTGCTCCAGGGGACTTCTAGTTGCAGGTCCAGCTCTCCTTCCTGCACACCTCACTAAGCAGCCAAGAAAAATGCCAGCAGTTGGAGAAGTCGAGCATTACCAGCTCCTAAGGAGCCACAGCAACAGTAATCTATATCACTCCGTCTTTTGGCCATTTCCTGATCAGCCTGAACTCCATCCACCTGAAAATGAGTTAAACTATTTCTAGAAGAGATGCTCTGGAAAATGTCTGCTTCTCCCCGGACACAAACTATGAGTATTTCTTCTTGCCAGGCATCAGCTGGGCACCGTCAGGTCAGAAGGGGACCACCACTTCTCATCAGACATTCACTGGACACGTTCATCTCTGGCCATGGCTGGGACAGTCCTTGATTGCATAGATTTGTTTAATAGCACATCAGTAACAGGCTTCAGTAGAGAGCAAGGATGCTGCCAGTGAGCAGAGGGCTCATTAAAATAGCGTAACCGACAAATTCAATCACATCACGTTCCCATTCATAATCCTTCAATAGTCTCCTGTTGCTTGCAGAATAAAACTTCAACTTCTCAGCATGGCATAATACTGTCTAAGTAGCCCTCTAGCTACCGTGGCTCCTTCCCATATTTGTCAATCAGGATGCCACCATGCTCTCCTGTTTCTGGACCCCAGGTTCTCTCCCTTCTACACTCCCTCCAAATTTG
This sequence comes from Phyllostomus discolor, assembly GCF_004126475.2. Classification (NCBI taxonomy): domain Eukaryota; kingdom Metazoa; phylum Chordata; class Mammalia; order Chiroptera; family Phyllostomidae; genus Phyllostomus; species Phyllostomus discolor. The sequence continues at coordinate 54,864,377 of NC_040904.2, read as the reverse complement.
AGTACCTATTTATCTTTCAGGTTTCAACCCAAGTGTGTTGCCTCCCTGTCTCAGTGTATACTTGCTCTACCAGGCAAAACAACTCACAACCGCCTCCAGCGCTCAGTCACAGCACTTTGTATCACTATGTGTGGTCCTCATAAGACTGTAAGCTCCCAAAGAACACAGTCCTTGTTTAATCTTCTAACTTACTAGTTGAATGACTTTGAGCAAACTACTAAACCACTTTGTAGTTCAGGTTCTCTGCAGGAAGGTGGCAACTTATGTCTTATATTTCCTGTTCTTTGAAAAACAAAGGGATAATGTCCAGCCAGGTGAGGCTGAAGAGTCTGTACATGAAATTCATAGCAGAGAAAGAAAGATGCATAAGACAGGACTCAAAATTAAAGTGAATCAGTGAACTTCTAGTCAAGATGGTGGCATAGGCAAATATGGCTTACCTCTTTGCACAATGACATCAAAATTACAACTAAAATATAGAACAACTGTCAGTCAGAACCATCAGAAATCAAGTTGAATGGAAGTCTGACAACTACAGAATTAAAGAAACCACATCCATTCAGAGCTGTAGAAGGGGCACAGATGTGGAACTGGCTGGTTCCACACCCACATGTGGTGCATGAAAATTCAGGAGGGATATTTTGGCAGTAAGGATTCCCAGCCCCACACCAGGCCCCCCAGCCTGTGGTTCCAGTGCCAGGAAGATAAGTCCCCACAACTTCTGGTTGCAAAAATCAGTGGGGATTAAGTCAGGGGAGGAAACTTCTGGAGCCCCAAGCATTTCCTCAAAGAATCCACACATGGACTCACCCACTCAGACTCACTTCCTCAGCTCCAGCACCTGGATAGCAGCTTGAAAGGCACCAGTTGGTATACAGGGAGAAACCAAAGTGTCTGGCATCAAGGTGAGCAGAGACCATTGTCCCTTTTCTAAACCCTCCTCCACAGAACTGGCAAGCTGGTGCCATATCTGAGATTCCATCAACCTGGCTAACACTGACCCATCTTGGGATCCCTAGGGGCTCTGCCCCACCCAGTGTACAGGTCTACCCAAGCTCCTTTTCCATATGAATGGCTGGTCATGGCTCATGCTTTACAACTTCCTAAATCCTATCAAACAAACAACACCTGGCTTGAGTGAGCCCCAGGCCTGGCACTAGTGGTAGCCAGCTTAGATTCACAGCTTGGCTGCACCTGGGAATTTCTAAGCCCAGCACAAGTAGCAGCCATCTCAGATTGCTTTATAGTTCAGGTAGGGTGTCCCAGGAAAAACACAGGTCGGGGCTGACTTTGGCCTGTATCACCCAGGAAACCCCAGGGCCAGCACACCCAGTGGACAGCTACAGACCATGTGAGAGCACTACCACCCTACCCCTGCTCAGTTGATCCCCCACAGAGGGCAGAGACTGGTGGTCAATGGTCACAGCCAATCCTTGCAGCTGACTGGCCTGGGTAAATCCCTCCTATTGACCTGCCTGTAACAACCAAGGCTCTACTACAAGAGCAGGGTATACTGAGCCCACAGGAAGGGCACACCTCAAATACCCAGCTTGGGTGATAATGGAGGCTGTGCCACTGGAACCTACAGGACACCTACTACACTAAGCCACATCGCCAAGACACAAAGTCAAAGCAGCTCCACCTAATGCATAGAAATAAACACTGGGAGGCTGCCAAATAAGGAGACAAAGACACATGGCCCAAACGAAAGAACAGATCAAAACTCCATTAAAAGAGCTAATCGAAATGGAGATAAGCAATCTATTAGATGCAGAGCCCAAAACACTGATTATATGGATGCTTAAAGAACTTAATGGGGACCTCAATAGCATAAGAAGATCCAGTCAGAAATGAAGGATTCACTCACTGATATAAAGAACAATTTACGGGGAAACAACATAAAGTGAATGAAGCCAAGAATCAGATCAATCATTTGGAACCTAAGGAACCAAAAAACAACCAATCAGAATAAGAAGAAGAAAAAATAATCCAAAAAAATTAGGGTAGTATAAGCAGCCTCTGGAACAATTTTAAGAGATCAAACCTCCACATCATAGTGGTGCTAGAATGCAAAGAGAAAGAGCAAGATGTTGGAAATCTATTTGAAAAAAAAAATAGTGAAAGAAAACTTCCCTAATTTGGTGAAGGAAATAGACATGTAAGTCCAGGAAGCACAGAAAGTCCCAAACAAGATGGATGCAAAGAGGCCCATTCCAAGACACATCAAAATTAAAATGCCAAAGGTTAAAGATAAAGAGATAATATTAAAAGCAGCAATAGAAACAAAGTTAGTTGACTACAGGGGAGTTCCCATAAGACTGTCAGCTGATTTCTCAAAAGAAACTTTGCAGGCTAGAGGGATTGGCAAGAAAGATTCAAAGTAATGAAAAGTAGGCTATAGCCAAGATTGTTCTATCCAGCAAAGATATCATTTAGAATAGAAGGGCAGATAAAGAGCTTCTCAGACAAGAAAGAACTAAAGGATTTCTTCATTACCAAACCATTATTGTATGAAATATTAAAGGGGCTTATTTCAGAAAAAAAAGATCAAAACTATGAACAGTAAAAAATACATATCTGTCAACAATGGAATCTAAAAAACAAACTAAGCAAATAAGAAAAACACACAGAATCATGGTTATGGAAAATGTTTTCATGGTTGTCAGATGCGGGTGAGTGGAGGCATGGGTCAAGAGCTGAGGGGATTAAGAAATAAAAATAGGTGGTTACAAAATAGCCATAGGGATGTAAAGTACAGTATAGGAGATGGAATAGCTAAAGAACTAACATGCATGACCTGTTGACATGAACAACGTGGCAAGATTACCTGAGGGAGTGCTGTGTGCTGGATGGATAGGGGCAATGGGAGAAAAATGAGGACAACTGTAACAGCATAATAAATAAAATATAATTAAAAAATAAATAAAGTGAATCAAGAAAATAAGGCTTTTGAGCTCTCTGGAGGTATTGGGAAGGGTCAAGGGTTGGGGTTCAAAGCAATCTGATTAAATCTTGAATAATAAGGTTGTCCCAAGAGAATGAAAGATTTAAAGTTATCCATCCAACTACATACATGCACACATACACACACACACATAATTAATATATGTACATATATATGTATATATACATATGGATATATATACACATATACACACACACACATATTCTCTAACTTCTCCCATGCCTTCTGTCAAATCATGTCAGTAGTTGTGAAAAAAAGACACTGGTCAGCCTCCTTTGAGTAATTGCAAGCGACTCAGACTAACTTATTGTAGTAGCAATCCCTTTACAGTCTACTCCAAGCACTGGGTCTGCCCCAGTACTTCAGGCATACAGATGAATGAAGGTCATCCTTTAGGCTGAAGACTATAGCCTAGAAATACCCCAGAACTAGGAACAGTAAATCCCAGTCTCCCATCTCTTGTAATACTTCTATACCTTGATTTAGCATAATATTTATATGAAAACTGGATATCCTAGTTGGAGGTGGTTACACTGGTGTTTCCAAACCCATGAAGTTGATTGCACTTGAGTAGTTGTAGCATCCTAAGAAGGATTATTAACACTTTTATCTTGTAGTTCCTAAATGTCCTTAGAAGGTTTGGCATCCAGTCAAAATACTAACCTGGATATCTCTGGGAGAGAGAGATGCTAAAAATGATGTTGTTGATCCAGCCTCATTAAAATAACATCGTAGTTGAGCAAGAGCTCAGTGTCACCTTCATATTGACCTTCCACGACATAAACTATAATGGTGCAACCTCATTTCAATGTAAACAACGGATATGGATCCAGACATTTCATAATATATCTTTAGGTATATGATCTGTCTTTTTCTAGAACAGAATGGAGACTATAAAGGAAAGTTTTGCAATGTTAAGTCATCAGCCATTCCACAGGCCTTCAATGAGAGACTTACCCATTGGGACACACCTGTTGGGTCAGGTCCTCTGAGCATGGGCATTCTGGCTTCCATGAATAAAGTTCACGTATTCCTTAAGCTTCACAAAAATACAAACCATTTTAGGATGGCATGTTAGAAAAAATTAAGTTTTTCCCCTGAAATGGTCTTTTATTTTTTGGTATTGTTTTTTCTTTTTAAATTACATTTATTGAGGTAACAATGGTTAAAAACACTATACACATTTCAGGTGTACAGTTTTATAATACATATGCATACTCTGCTGTGCCCTCACCACCCTGTCTCATCTCGTCTCCTTTGACCTCATTACCCTCTTTGTCCTCTCCCCACCACTTTTTCCCCAGCAACCATCTTTCTGTTACCTATGAGTTTGGTTTTTTTGTTTGCTTTGTTTGTTCATTTGTTCCTTTTTGTTTTTATAGCCCACATACGAGTAAATGAAATACCCAAAACAAAAAAGACACAAGAAAACAATCCATTTGCAATTGCAAAAAAAAAGAATAAAATACCTAGAAATAAATTTTTAAAAAGGAGGTAAAGAACCTGTACACTGACTATTACAAGACATTATTGAAGGAAAGTGAAGAAGACAGAAAGAAATGAAAGGCTATTCTGTGCTCATGGACTTTAATAATTGTCCATATTATCTGAAGCAACATATAGATTTAATGCAACCCCCCATCAAAATCCCAATGTCATTCTTCACAGATATAAAACTAAAAATCCTCAAATTCCTGTGGAACCTCAAAAGACCCCAAATAGCCAAAGAGATTCTGAGAAAAAAGAACAAAGCTGGAGGTGTCACAATCCCTGACTTCACTTTCACACTCTTGGTGCAAGTACAGACCAGTGCAGCCACTGTGGAAAGCAGTATGGAGATACTTCAAGAAATTAAAAATGGATCTGCCTTTTGACCTAGTGATCCCACTTTTGTGAATATATCTAAAGAGGCCCAAACCACTAATTCAAGGGAACATAAGCACCCTTATGTTCACTGTAGCATTATTTACAACCACCAACATATGGAAGCAGCCAAAGTGTCCATCAGTAGGTGAGTAGATAAAACAACTATGGGACATTTACACAGTGGAATACTACTTGGTCATAAAAAAGGAAAATTTTTACCATTTGCAACAGTATACACGGGCCTGGAAAACATTATACTAAGTGAAATAAGCCAACCAGATAAGACAAGTACCATATGATTTCACTTATATGTGGAATCTAATAAACAAACTGAACTAATAAGCAAAATAGAGACAGGCTCATATATAGAGAGCAGGATGACAGTTAAAAGGTAGGAGAGGATAAGGGTTGGTGAGACTGTGCAAAAAGGAGAAAGGACTCATGGATATGGGCAACAATGTGGTGATTGCAGAGAGAGGGGAGTATAAAGGGACTAAATGGTAATGGAAAAAATACAATTAAAAAATTTAAAAACTATGCTACAAAGTGACAATAATCATAACAGCATGATATTGGTAGGAAAAAACACACAGATTAATGGAACAAAACTGAGAGACCAGAGACAAATCTGCACATATATGAGCAACTAATTTTAGACAAAGGAGCCAAAAACACAACAGAGAAAGAAAAACTTCTTCAAAAAATGCTGTTGAGAAAACTGGAAAACCACATGCAAAAGAATGAAACTAGACTGCTGATACAGTACACGAAAATTACCATAAACTCCAAAGAGATTAAAGACTTCACTGTGAGACCTGAAACGATAAGATACATAGAAGAAACCATAGGCACTAAACTTAGAGACCTTGGTCTTAGAGGGATCTTTGTGAACTTGATCCCAAAGGCAAGAGAAGTAAAGTGCAAAAATGAATGAATGTGACTACATCAAACTAAAAAAGCTTCTGTACAATATAATTAACCATTAGCAAGTCCTGGCCAGTATGGATCAGTTGGTTGAGCATTGTCCAATAAACCAAAGGTCTTGGATTCAATTCCTGGTCAGGGCACTTGCCTAGGTTTCAGGTTTGGTTCCCACTAGGGGCATGTACAAGAGGTAATAGATTGGAGTTTCTCTCTCACATCAATGGTTCTCTCCCTGTCTCTCTCCCTTTCTATCCATCCAAAATCGACAAGCATGTCCTCTGGTGATGGTTAAAAAATAACAAAAAATAAATCATCAACAAAATAAAAAGGCAACCAACCAAATAGGAGATGGTATTTGCAAACACCTCCAATAAGGGACTAATATCCAAAATATATAAAGAACTCATACAACTCTACAACAACAAATATATAATTTGATTAAAAAGTTGGCAGAGGACCTGAATAGACACTTTTCCAAAGAAAACATACAGATGGTCAACAGATACAAGGAAAATTGTTAAACATTACTAATTACAAGGGAAATACAAAACAAAACCACAATGAGATATCTCACACCTCAAACCTCTTAGAGTGGCTGTTATCAGTCAGACAAATACTAAAACACATTGGAGAGGTAGTAAAGAGAAGAGACCCCTCATTCTCTGCTGTTAGGAATGTAAATTATTAAAGCCATTATGAAAAACATATGGATTTTCCTCAAAAAATGAAGAATAGAGCTCCCATATGACCCAGCAATCTCTCTTCTGGGTGTCGACTTGAAAATTTTGAAACACTCTTTTAAAATAAGTTATGATTCTCAACAATTTTCTTGGTCAATTTAGAAATTTGGTACTTTTTCCAGGTTTGAACTTCGGCTATCTTTTCCAGATCACAAGATATTTCTTTTTGCTAATATTTTAAGGTAAAGAATACCTGAAAGTATCACATAAATATGGTTAACATCTTTTCTAGAATAATACTTTGCTAGAAATAGAAAAGATGGTTTCATGAATGGGCAGTTCATGCTGAAGACCTGTAATTCTGTTAATCTTGAGGCTTGAAGTCAGGTGAGGTCAAAGTCTGTCACCTAGAAATGGTAGCAGACAGGGGGAAGACTTACTGAGGAGAACTTACTTTCATGAGTCCAGCATGGTCTAGGATTAGTGTTTTTAGCTTTTTAGGCTCAGACTTCATTTTGCTAGTACACTAAAATCATATCATCTTAATGGAGGGTGAAAAGGGGAAACTCACATGAACTAAGCTCACACTAACATTAAGTAATGTAGAGAAAAGCATATTTCTCTTTTCTATAAAATAAGTCCAGAAGTGAGACCAAGGGTTGCTATAGTGGCTGCACTATCACCATGAACCTAAGCTCCATCCCTACTATTCTTACCACTGACTTCTATCATCAAGGTTACTTTAGTATCAAAGTATACTATAGTATACTTTGGAGGTCCAATAATGGTGTCCACATTCCAGGAAAAATAAGGAAGAGGTAGAGAGCTAAAAGGAGGTGTGATATTTGTTGGTCTGCTTTTTAAGAAACAATAATGGAAGACCTACCCAAAAATTATTGCTAACATGTGCCAAATAAAGGAAAAGAAGGCCTGGATATTTAATATTTTACTCATCCAACCTGGAATAAAGTTCGGGTTCAATTAGTAAGGTGAAGTGGGGAATGGAGGTAGTTTGGTGACTAGCATCTCTTCACGGAGGTATGAATCAAAAGATCAAGTTATTAATTTACAATGAAAAATATCACTGTATTATTTTGCAGAGTAAGAAGAGGTGGGATGGAAAGTCAAGTCAAGCAATTAAGTAGGAGCTGACTGCAGGTATGCAAGTGGTACTGGGCAAGGACTGATGCCAATCAGAATAGGTGACCACAGTGAGAGCCCAAGACAGAGCAGAGGTCAAAGCCAATACATAAGCAGGACAAATGGGAGAAGACATGTGAGTACCATAGTACAACAAGGAAGTAGAAACAAGAAAACCAAACCAGGTCAAAACTCAGAGTGCAAAAAGAGAATACATTTCCAGAGCTAAAAATAATTCTGCTATAACAGGATTTCTCAATCTCAGTGCTACTGACATTTTAAACTGAATAATTCTTTGCTATAGGGGCTGTCCTGCATTTGCAGCATCCCTAGCCTCCACCCACCAGGTGACAGTCATGACAATCAAAACTGTTTCCAGATACTGTCTAATTTCTCCTGACCCCAGGAGTGCCAGATCCCCCCTGCTGAGTACCACTGTGCCAGCAGCTTTGTTGCTGTGCACACAGGCTTTGTAGTTCCAACTCTGAAAATCCCTTAAAGACACTGAGTTGCTGCTTACACTTCATGTGCCTTATCTAGGGAGATGTGACTGTCAAAGGCACTGATGGTGGCATCAGAGAGCTGCAGGTGTCCTGAGAGATGTGTCACTAGGGAAGGGGTCAATAAAGTGGTGTGGGTACATGCACTGGAGTCCGAGGCAGCAGTTAGAACCAAAGAACTAGATGGATTTACAGCAACATTGGTATAACTTTAAAATAACGTTAAGTTTTTAGAAATTAAGGGAAATCTATAGAGTAATGTTTATATAAATTTAAAGTAGATACTCACAAAATAACCTTACAGATTTTATAAGGATACAGATGTATTGAAGGATATATATCAAACATATTAGAGTGAAAACCCATGTAGGGGAGAGGGCAGGAATTGAGAATAATGGGAGAAAAAGAAAATCAGATTAAGGATGAACCCTTATGCAGTACAATGAGCTATCACGTTATGAAATAAAGAGTATAATTAAATGAACTCTTAGCACTTGCTGTTCAATAAAGTAAAAGTAGTAATAACATTAGATATCTTAAATTCCCATTTTCACTAGATGTTTGATGGATTCTCACGGTGGAGCCTTCCTGGCATAGAGCCAGCACAACACTCGTGGCTACTGTGCCACGTGAGTTACTGATAACGTCCTACTTATGATAGTGTGTAAGTTATGTGAGTAATCAAGAACTTGTGAACTGAACAACAACACAAACTGAGCTCTATTTTGATCATTGTAAGTAATCAAGCTCTTTTGTTACCATTCTTCTTGTAGAATCTGAGTTATTCCTCCTTGAACTGTGCATAGAACATTAGCACATCACCCTGAAGTCTGAACTTACCATCAGATCACGGGAAGTGGCCACAGAGCAGACTGTTAACTAGCGTTAGCTCCTCTCAGGTTAATAGGTGTTGGTGGAGGTGTCGTTTCAGAACACAGATGGCTCAGGTGTTCAAGCTTTTTGTTTATTTCTTTATACTAGTGATGCTGTCCTGCTCCTTCCTTAAACCATTAGTTATAAATGATCAAAGGGATTCAGTCAAAAGGCATTGTTAAATGGTTTTATAATCAATTCAACATGCAAAATAAACAAATGAAGAAGAAGTTCAGTGCTAACACAGAGGTACTTTGACAAGAGGAACATTAACATCCACAGTAGGTTTTGATGATCCTTCTGTAAGTTAAGCCTCTGGTGGGTAGCTGGTCATGGCAGATATCAAGGTGTACCACTCAGTTCTCTTTAGGAAATGACTCACTGGCCAGCTGCAAAAAGTGTGATCAGCAGGTAGCCTCCAGCTTGCATGTCAATTTCCCAGTTCTGAATAGTAATCGGATGCCCCCCACATGCCCATCCCCACTTCCGCTCCTTTCATGTCTCTACAAGCCTTACCGCCAAAAACCTGTGATACTTCTAAATCCATCTTAGGTCTGCTGCAGAGAACCCTGTCTGTGACACTGGCAGTGCTGATGAGAAGTGTCATTTACATGTTTTCACACTCCTGGGGAACTTGTTCAGATTTGGCAGGAAGGGAAGTCTGCAAAAACCCTAAAATCATATAAAATGTTTGTGTGCATATGTGAATCTTTCTAAAAGGGTCTTAGATTTTAAAAAGATTCTTAAAGGCGTCTGTCATGTACAATGATGATTGTCAACTCTTGCAATATCCACTCTTCTCCTGACTTTTAGCAGAGAACAGAAATGTTGGAATAAAGACTCATTATCCATTCCAGCAAGGCCTCAACAGGGGGCCATGCTACTAAGTAGGAAGGAATGATCTCCATCTTCCTGCAATCAACACCCTGGCTGGAGCTTGACCAGCCAGCTTGGACTATGGGGTAGAAGTCAATTGTTCAGGACAGAAAAATAAATTAGAAGCTTATAGCCTTGAGTATCATGGAGGTGACGTTCAAGTCACAGACTGACAGGTTTGTGGAGAGGTGAAATAAACTACCACTTTTTGTCATAGTTACTTGGAGTTTTCTGTCACTTCCAGTTGAATCTAATCCTAACCCATCCAGAGTGCACAACCCCAAAACAACTGGTAATAGTTTCTTAAATGAATCTAATTTGTAAACTTCTTGCAGTCAGTATGTCTCTTATTCATACTGTACGACAGCATACCTGACACCTATTTGAAATTTAATATGCATTTTGATTTTAAAACATGCAGGATAAATGTCTGAGACCCATATCGTTGGGTTGGGAGCTGCACATTTCTGCTCAAGTCTTTCCATTTACTTTGTTTCTAAATTGAATAAAAGCCTCTCAGGCTATAAATCCCAGGATGTGAGCTTTTGTTATTGAACTGTTGAATATGTCCCATGATATCTATTTTAACCTCCGAATATGATCTGGTTCCAATATTATTTCAGGGTTGATTTAAACTCTATACAGTTATCTAGCTTTTTAAAATGAAATTACCTTTTTATAATGGAAAAGATGCTCCCTTTATTGAATCTCTGTGAAAGCACTAAGCAGATGACAAGCAGTCTGCCCAAGATAGCGCTTTGACTGGGGAATTACTATACATTAATGAACGACCCCTTTTTCTACACTATAGCCAAATCATAGCAGCGTAAGAATTCAAAAGAGCTGAAATAAGAATATTGAAAGTAGATATTTTATGACAATCATAACAAAGAACATTTCAAAGTTTTCTTTTAAGTTTTGGTATTCACCCATAACTTATTCTCAATCTATTTCCCACTATCCCTCTAAATACCAGCTCTAGGTTACATGAGAGGTATGAAATCTCCCCAGTTTCCTACTGTTGAATCCCCATATGTCATTAAGACAAAACAAGCTCGATTTTAACCAAGAGCCTCTGGCTAGTTTTGTATCTTGCAAGGAAAATCTGAAATTTGAGTAAAGCAATCATTTCAGTAAAGGCTTTGGAAATGAGTACTTTTCCTTTTATGGCAACTTATTCCAGTCATTTCTCTGTTCTCTGGCAAATCTAAACAACAACTTAGCCACTTTTGTACTTTGTTCAAATCTCAGATAGGAAAAGTTATTCAAGGACATGGATCTAACACTTGAAGTCCCATCACTTTCCCCAGAATGAATTATAGGCTGTGCTGGATGTGCAAAGAAGGGCACAACCCCTGATGTCTTAACTTCCTCATGCCACCCTGGCCACCACAGAAGCCTCTGATGCTGACAAGCTGTGTCAGCAAGGCCACCAAGTCTTGCCTATGCTGACTCTGCCAAGGATTCTCCCAGGGCACATGCTCCAGACCCACACCCGTTGTCATGCCTGGCTGGGGTGGGCCCTGTGCTGACAGACAAGAAGGTGTGTTTGCTGGCCCGGGGTTTTCTTAGAGCCTCACACTGTGCTTGTGAACAGGCTGCAGAAATCACTACAGGAAGCCTAGCACTTCACTAATATTTTTAAAGAGAAGAAAAGAACATTGTTCTTTTGTAGCACGCAGCCTGGAGAGGCAGTGTGGAGCCAGGCAGACCAGGTTAGACCTACTGTTCTGTACTTACTCAGTGAGCGACCCACAATAAGCCACTGCTTCCCCACACCTTGCTCTCCCGATCTGTACACAGAAGATAATGGGACTGAACTCTTAGGACTAGTGAAGACCAAAGGTGTTTAAATTTGTAAAGCACTTGGAACCATGCCTGGCACATGGTAAGAATTAAATAAATGTTTGTCACACACATTTTTTTCATTGAAGTTTCACCCCATAAAAGATCCAAGTTTTAGTTTCTTATGTAGAAATGGGCCTTTAAACTAATGGGTGTCTTTTCACAAGATTTTAGTCCTGTCTATTTCCAATATAAAATTCATCTCACATAAATAAGATTCAGTGGAGCTCATTTCAGCTGTCTCACACAGCGCCATCCATGAACAAGGCACCGGGCACTGCAGAGGGTGGCGTGGCAGGTGAGCCACTCGCCCACACTCAGGCACTGTCATCTGAGGGAGGGAATAGGAAGGACACTGTGTGATCTCAGCACATCTGCCACTCTGAGCTTGGCTGCACTTGCCCCTGTCTATAACTAATTAATCTCAGAGCTATCATCCAGCATTAACAGTCTATAAACAAATAATTTAAAACAAAAGGCTGAATGCAAGAAACTAAAGAAGAAATGCAAAGCATTGTGAGGGCCCAAAGGAGGGAAGCTTATCTGTTGGCTTTTCTCTAGGTTAAGTTAGACTGTCTCATCTGAAATCATGGTCTTTTCTCTACCAATTCAAATCATTTAAGGCATGCAGATTAATTTCAGAGAAGTATTTTCCTTTTGTAACAGTAAAAGGGAATGTTTTGCACCTAGTTTAAGTCATACAAGCCTGTCGTAGGGAATCTAAATTGCCCCCATGTTGGCTCCCACCAACTGAAGCAAGAGCTCTGACCCACTGCAAACTCTCTGTCCGACGTGTCCCGAAAAGGGGGGTCTTGCATATGTTCAGCCACCAGCCTACCTTTCACCTCCCAAGTTCTTCCCACCAGGAACTCGGCATTACAGCTCAGCACTTCCACAATGCCTATCTGGGAACTACCATCTCCCTGTCAGACGGGACTTGGGTCTTCAGAGTATGGGTTTTACTTATGAAGCCAAAACACCTTTATTCTCAAAGGAATGTGACAAACCAGTAAGTAAATGTCTCTTCATAGATCTTCGGTTTTCATAATAAAATTATTTTTATAGTATTCTTCGTTTGTGTGTGTGTGTGTTTATTAACATGGCTAGGTATTACTCCTTATCACAGTTTTCCAAAGAAATTGGGTGATCCTTTTTAAAAAAATTAAAATGACTCAGAGACTTATTATAATAGCACTTTGATTATTTTTATGCCTGTAACACTTTTTATTTTTATTTTAATCATTTTTCATTGTTATTCTATTACAGTTGTCCCAATTTTTCCCCCTTTGCCCTTCTCTGCCCCTCCCACCCCCCATTCCCACAGTCAATTTCCACACTGTTGTCCGTGTCCGTGGGTCATTCAAACATATTATTTGACTAGTCCCTTCCCCTTCTTTCCACCATTATTGCCCTTCTGCATCCCCTCTGATCACTTTCAGTTTGTTCCATGTTTCCATGCTAAGTGAAATGAGCTAGTCGGTGAAAGACAAATGCCATGTGATCTCATCTATAAGAGTAATCTAAAGAACAAAATAAACTAAGGAACAAAATAGAACCACGATCATGGAAACATGTTCCTTCATACCGCTTTATCCCTTACTACTACACTGGACATGCAGTAAATGTGACTCTTCTGCCTTTCTTGTTACTGTCCCTGATGCATCAGTCTGCATTTGCCACAGTGATGCAGCATGGATGCGGCATGTGCTGTGTCAGAAACGTGGCCTTTCATCTGAGCGCACAGCACTGACCTGTCCAAGGAGATTCATGTGGAAGGAAACAGGGAGGGGGTCTGCTAGGGCAGCCTTGACACTCGTGGGTGCACCCCTGAGGAGGGAGCCAGGCTCCAATCACTCCCCTCCCATCAGCCTGTGGTGGGATCTGGGCTCTTCACTTTTTTCTCTTCTCTCATAAAAGATGTATTTCATATGATGGCTACAATGGAAAAGAAAAAAAATTATCCATGAAGAAGAGAGAGGTTGGGGCCTGAAGATTCTGCAAAGCTTGGAATTTTCTTAAAAGCTCTTAATAATCTTAAGAAATGTGGGTTTCATGACTAGCTTTCTGTTCCTTTTTTATTTATTTATGACTCGTGCTACTCAACTGACAGAGTGGCCTGACAGTTGGGGGGAAGGGCACCCGGGTGTGCTGGGCTGGAGCTAGAAAGGCTGCACTAGGAGGGAATTTAAGGAAACCCAAGGAAACTACTGATGATGTTTCCCAAGTAGGAGATCTTGATGTTGGCCCAGATATGAGGAATGAGCAGGAGGAGTGTCCCTCTGGGACCAACCCCAGGTGCAGGCATGCCAGGTGCAGCCATGATGGATGTCTATTCCAACCGCTCATGATACGAGTGTGTGTGTGTGTGTGTATGTGTGTGTGTAAATAAATGTGACTGTGTGAACATATGAATGAGTACATATGACTGTGAGTGTATATGTGTTTAGTGGGTGTGATGGTGTGTGCATGTGTGTAAATGTATGTGATTGTGTACATGTAAATGTCAATGTGTATGAATGATTGTGAGTGGCTGTGTGTGAATGTGTGTGTGTCTGTGTGTGTGCTCCAGGAAGGGAGTTTTTTCACTGTAACCTCAAGGCCTTAAATTTAGACTTTTGGTCTCTTTTTCAGATGAAGTTAAACAAAATCACACCAAGACACTGACAGACTTGAACAATGATGCCACCTGCCTTTAATCTATGTACCACATCACCAAAACAGCCCCATGAATTAGTACTTTAGAAAGTAAATTCTACAATTTTCTTTTGATAGCACAGTCAGCATATGGAATCAATTATTTGGGTTAAGCCCTGACTGGTGTGGCTTAGTGGGTTGGGCATCGTCCCACAAAGTGAAGGGTCACTGGTTCAATACCCAGTCGGGGCACATGCCAGGGTTGCAGGTTTGGTCCCAGTTAGGGCCCTCCCCTCCCCTTTCTCTGAAAATAAATAAATAAAAATTTGTTTTTAATTATTTGGGGTTAAAACACTGCAATGAATGCAAGAGTGCATATATCATTTTAAATTAGTTTCAGGTTCCTTTAGATATATTCCCAGAAGTGGGATCACTGGGTCATAAGGCAGTTCCATTTTTAATTTTTGGAGGTGTCTCCATACTGCTTTCCACAAAGGCTGTATTCCCACCAACAATGTATAAGGGTTCCCTTTTCTCTACATCCTGCCAACTCTTCTTGTTTATTGATTTATTGAAGGTAGCCATTATTACAGGTGTGAGGTATCTCATTGTGGTTTTAATTTGCATTTCTCTGATGATTAGTGACATTGAGTATCTTTTCATTCATATATATATATATATATATATATATATATATATATATAGGCAGGCCATCTTTCAATGGGTTTTCAATCTCCTGCTGTGGTACCCCTATGATGTAGATGTTGTTATGCTTCATGTAGTCCCAAAAGCCCCTTAACTATACTCATTTTTTATAATTCTATTTTTTCTGCTGTGATTAGGTGTTTTTTTCTACCTTGTTTTCCAAATTGCTGATTTTATCCTTTGCTTCATCCAACTGACTATTCTTCCTAGTGTATTATTTCAGATATTGTATCCTTCATTTCTGACTGGTTCTTTTTCATGGTTTCTATGTTCCGTTTCATGCTTACTATCTCTTTAAGATCTCACTGATTTCATCCATTCATTCTCTAAGTTCTTTGAGCATCCTTATAACCATTGTTTTGAACTCTGTCTGGTAGGCTGCTTGCTTACACTTCATAACTTTTTTTTCTGGAGGTTTTTCTTGTTCTTTCACTGGAGCATGTTTCTTTGTCTCCCTATTTTGGCTGCCTCTTTGTGTTTGTTTCTATGTGTTAGGTAGATCTGCTATGACCCAGCCTTGGTAGGGTGGCCTTCTGTAGTAGGTGTCCTATTGGCCCCGGTGGCACAACCTCCTTGATGACCTAAGCTGGATACACCAGGAATTTCCCTTGTGTGGTCTATGTGGGCCCTCCTATTTTAATTGAGTCTTAATTGCTACTAGCTCATTCATGTGTGAGGTTGACCCTCAGGCTAAATGATTGTGAGAAGCAACCCCTACCATAGTGAGTGAGGTGTTGACAACATGGAGCAGAATTTGCCTCAGCAAGTTCTGGCGCCTGCCAAACTCGGCCTTTGGATACGTTGCTTGTGAAGTTAATCGGATGCTATTTTGGTGGTGTAAGAAGCTGGCCACTGGGTTGGTTCTTGGGTCTCTTGGGAGGGACTCTGGTGCAGACCAATGTAAGACTGCCTTTGCTTGGCCCTGAACCTGTTTGGAGACACAAAATGATCCACAGTGTGTGGCTGCCTCTGCCAGACCAGGGTAAGCACAGGAAGTTTCAAGCAGTGCACCAATGCTGGCTTTTACCAGCACTGGGCCTGGGAACATGTTAGCAAAGGTCCCAAGGCATCCCAAGATTTGCTTCCACTTGCCTCCACCTATTAGAAACAGTCACTAAAAGAGCCTCTGTTGACACTTAAGTTGCATGAAGTATGTTCTCCGTGAGTCACCAGGTCACCAGGTAGGGATGAAAGGTGTTCACCAGATTAATACTGGTTCAAACTCGGTGTCCATGCTGGATCTGACAAATGTCCCAGGGTATACCAGATCTAGCTGCCACCACTGGGTGCTTATACACCTCTGAGCAATATACCAGGGACCTAGACCTGGCTTTCTTTCTAAGAGTGGAATTAAAAAGTCAAAACAGACACATTCTAGAACTTAAGGTGTCAGCATCCCTAGTCTGAGATCAGCTGTGTGAGCTTAAGGGCTCCTCAAAGGGTCCATGGGTTTTCAGAGTTACCTGGGATGCAGTGGGAGAGCAAATGCATGACAGGGCCATTCACTCTGTCACCCTCTGCCAACTCAGTTCAAGGAACTGAGTTGTACCAGGAACCTCTTCTCCCACCCAAAAGTATCTTAAATGTAAGTGGCTTAGCTGGTCTCCAGCCACTGTCCAACTTCAGGGATCTTTCAGAGTCTGTACCTCCAGGCCTTCACTCACAGGCCAGTGTTGCAGACTGTCAAGACTGTCGATAGGCCCCTACTCGGGGAGGGGTGTGTGGCCTGCTGCTGGCAGGCCTGAGCCTCCTGCCCTCCCCTCTTCCTATCCCTAACGTCCAGGGCCAGACTTCCAACCAGGGCCAAGAAGGAGGGGAGATCCGTAGGAGTCACTTTTCTGCACATTCCTTCCCTTTTGTTTTGGAATGACTCTTCCCTCCAGAATCTCTTGTGCAGCTCAGCTTACCACTCAACCCCTCCCCAATTTCTGGGGTTGAGGGTCCCCCAGTACAAAATCATTGAGTGGTGTTTAAAAAATATAAATCATTTATTCTTATTATTCATTGTGAGTGATCATATTATTCTTGTGCCTAAAAACATCCCATGATGCCACGGGATGGACTCAACCCATATTGTGGGCTTTGAGGATGAGTGAAGGCATCATGGGCCAAGGTTTGCGGGGCCACTCCTGGAAGGTGGGAGTGGCTTTGGCAGTGACACAGAAGGGAACTGTCCCATAAGGAGCAGATTCTGCCAGCACCCCATTAGCAGGGGATGGGGCCTCCAGGGCAGGGTGCACAGCCCAGTGGAGCTGCCTCAGGTTTCTGACTCACAGAATTTAATGATCACACACTTTGTGGTGGAGGCCACCCCTGCTGAGGCCATTTGTTAGGGCAGCAATAGAAAACCAGTATGGTTCCTATCACTCCCTAATCACATCACCTAGATCTGTTTTCTTCATGGCTCTTAACAGCTTCTGAAATAAAGCGCTGTTCCTGAGCACCTGTCTCCCAGCCTGTCTCAGCACCTGTGAAGGCCTGGCCCCACAGACCCAGGTCCAGCAAAGGCTACCGAGGAATGGATTTCACACTTTTGGGGGACACACACATTTTGAATGAATTTGGGACTGAAGGGCTCTTTTCTGATTTCATAAAATTTTATTTTTGTAATAAAGCTGATACATTAACATATAAATACATAATTTCTTAAACCTCTTTAGGATATCCCAAATTAATTTGCAAATGAAAAAATCTTTTTATTTATTTATTTTTTCAAAACCTGTGTCTCAATATTTGGTTCAGAATTGTAGTTGCTGCTTTGTGAGCTGCCTCATGGAGGGAGAGGGTCCTGACTGCAGACCAGGTTCACACTAGAATTTGCCTCCTGTCCCCCACCCCTCCAGGCCAGCCCTTTGACCTCTCATGGCCAGTTGACCCACAGTGCTCCCAACACCCCACTTCATGTTCACTTGCCACGCATTTCTTTTGGTGGGGGATGGGGCTGAGGAACTCCCATCCCGGGGCAGGAAGGACCCTGGTGATCTTGGCTCCCTGAGTTCTCACTCATTCTTACTTGGGCACCAGGAGTTGTGGCCACCAGAAGTGGTTGCTGCTCTGATGCTGTTTGGTTTAGGCTTCAGGCCTGTGGAGGAGCAGGTGGTGTGAAGCTGTAAAGCCCCATATGGAGCTTTAGTTTCTTTAGCTGTAAAACGGGGCTGGCAACCCTGCTGACTTCAGGGTCACCATGATGAGAGGACACAGGGGAAGCTTCTGCAATTGTCTCTGTTCCAGTGTCAAGTCTTCCATTGCACAATATGCCGTTTGGGTGGAGCACCACCTGCTGCAGGGCTGGAATGAAGGCCGGAGGTGGTGGTGGTGAGGGGTGGGTACGAGGCACCAGAAATACTTTCCCACTTCTCCCTTTGCCTAGGAACAGGCCGACAGTTGCTGCTGCTTAGTCATTTTTAGAATCTTTTGTCCTCATGTCCTTGCCCAAGGCAGGGCAGGGCTCCCATGGCCGCCAGTCTCAGACACCTGCACAGAACTCTCTAGTTTGTCTTGGTGTTTCAGTGGCTCCAGGTCAGCATTTCGAGGGTAAGTCCCAGCTGCACTAGAGCAACTGTCCAGGTTGGCCCAACTCATTCAAGACCCAGTTCTCGTGCCTCCTCTTCTTGGTGTCATAATTATTTCTAAGGACTGTGGGGTCCTAACTTTTGTGCCTCATATTTCCCACAGATGCTGGTGGTAAGCTAGTAGTGAGCCTGTGAGCATGCTTCAGGTCCTGCAGTCCCATTCTCTTGGGCTCCCAGCCCACCCATCTCTGAAGTTGTGCTGATGTCCCAGACCAGCTGGCCCCCGGGCCAGGTGGGCCTGGATACTATGGGCATGCGGACGCTCAGTTCCACAAAATGTGTGTTCTTTGGTATTCTTGTGGATTTTGTAGCTGAATGAGGAGACTCATCCTGAGAAAATATTTTTTAGTGTAAAACATAATACTTATTAGAGGCATTTTATTTTTCCGAATGTTCCCAACTAAAGACTGAAAATGTAGAAATAGCTACTCTTATGCCAGAAATTATTTTTGCTCCAACCTGTTAATTTTCACTTCAAGCTTGTGTACCTGCTATATCCTCTCTGTTTAACCCAAACATACATGATCTCTCCTTCTTGTTGTGCCTCCGACTATAGGAATAGCTGCCTCTCCCAGTTCTCCCGAGTTTTGCATTTTATCACCCTACATTCTCTTGAAGAACTACATTAGCTGTTTTAACCCAAATTTTAACATGTCATGTTTTTTTTTAAGATTGTATTTTTTCTAAATAGCTTCATTAAGGTATAATTAATATGCACACAAAAATTGCTTATATTTAAAGTGTACAGTTTGATAAATTGTGACGTATATTCAAACATGAAACCATTGCCACGGTAAAAACAACGAACATAGTCAATACCCCCAAAGTTTCCTCTGTGGCCCTCGGTAGTCCCTCCATCCCTGCCAGCCATCATGGCAATCCCTGATGTGCTTTCCTTCACTGTAGTTTATTTTGCATTAAAAATTATCATAAAAATGTAATTGTATATTATGTACTCTTTTCCCAGCATGTTTCACTCAGCATAATAATTATTTTACAATTCAGTCATGCTGTTGCATGGATAATACTTAATTCCTTTATGTATGTGTGTGAATGCTCTACCGCAGTTTGTCCATCCTCTTGATGGACATTTGGCATTTGGGTTGTTTGCAGTTTTTGGCTCTTACAAATAAAGCTGCTAGAGCATTCATGTGTGTGTCTTTGTATGAACATAGGCTGTCCTTTATCCTGGGTAAATGTCCAGTTGTGGAATGACTGAGTCATATGGTAAATGAAATTGACACACTTTTCTAAAATGATTGAGTTGTTTTATATTTCCATTAACATGTATGAGAGGTCCAGCTGTTTTGCAGTCTAGCCAACATTTGGAACAGTGTGTGTGTGGTCTTTTTAATTTGAGCCACACGAGAAGATGTATAATGGCATCTCATTTTTATTTTATTTTTCATTTCCATGATAACTATGATGTTAAGCATAATTTCATATTAGTGAAGTGTTTGTTCAAATATTAAGTTGATTTTTAATTTATTATCTTGTTGAGCTTTTATTATAGAGATATAATTTGCATACTATAAATTCACTAGTTTAAGGGTGCAATTAAGTGGCTTTTAGTATATTCACAAGATGGTGCAACTATCACTACTAATGCCAGAACATTTTGATCACTCCCCAAAACACCCTCACGCCCTTCAGCAATCGCTGTCCATTCTGTTGTAAAAATAAGCACTCTAACAGGGTTCTTTTTATGAAATATTAAGCCCTAATGGCTTTTAAGATACATTCCTAATGGCAAAGTATTGATCACCATGCAAACAGTGATCCCACAGCCAGTCATTCAGAATTCAAAAGGAAGCACTAGCTCATGCTACACCCCATCAACCAGTCTCTCCTCCCCACAAGCAGACCAAGTTTTTAGGCTATAACCCTTTCTGCCTTGAAAGGTAACTTTTATTATTTGGCATGTATCTGCCTAGTGATTAAAAAAAATGAAAGAAAATAAGCTCTAGATATTCTGGAAAGTTGACTAACTAAGTGTTAGTTTGCTTAACTGTATTTCTGTAAACATACTAACCGAACAGAGAGAACACTGAAGAGAGAAGAGGGATTATAATTTCTGCTGAGAAATCTAGGCCATCTGAGAAATGGGGGAAGGCAACTCTGTGCCCTTCTCCCACTGAGGAATGCCTGGATTGAAGGAAAAACCACAGCACAATCCTGTTTTTCTTTTTCGTCAATATGGTTTTCTCGAAAGGGTGGGCAAGTGTTGCAGGAAAGGAGGGAAGCAACATCCTAGGATGTGCTTTGAAGCTGTTTACCAAAGTCGGTGAGGCAGAAACATGTGTTAGCTGGTTATACAAGGTACCTGAATGGCAGTGCTTCACACTGAATGGGTCTCTTCATTCTGGCCTGTTTTTCACAAGGAAGGGCGCACAGGAAAGCCAGCAAACTGAAGGAACTTTCAAGTAGTGATGAGGCAAATGGTGTACGGGAAGTTAGCATCTACTCTTGTTCTTGAACATCGTAGTCCTTAATAAAAAAAAAAAAAAAAAAAAAAAAAAAAAAAAACCTGTCGTAATTGGGGATAGAGGCTTCCTTGTTCTCTTAAGGAAACTAAACAAAGACACTAAGAGGTGAGGGATCAGAAATGAACTGATTAAACAACAGAACATGATGGAAAGGAAAGCTCACAGAACTGATAAAAGAATGAAGGGACAATAATCTTGCAGAACCTAAAACCTCATTGGCAAAAAGCAAGAAATAGCACTGATATGAAAAATAACGACATGTGAGACTCAAAAACGACAAAGAAAGAATTATCAGATGGTAGACACAGAGGACATTAGCAAAGACTGGGGTGGGGGGTACAAATCATGCAGGACACAGTCTCAATAATTAAAGGATCTTGAAGTAATTCAGACCTGGAGGGCATTTTGAGAGAGAAAGTTAAATACCACAATAAAAACTATGAAACTACTAAAAAGTTCAAAAACGAAGAAAGAAAACTATGTGTGTGTGTTGCCCCCATTTGAGGCTGAACAGGTTCACTCTGGATTCAGGCAGACAGAAAAATATTCATGGAGCAATTGGGATGCCTTTATTCTAGGGTGGGTGATCCACACACGCTTCAAGCTGTGTGTCCCCCTGCATGTCTCCACATGTCACCTGTCCCCCGGCCCCATAGCTCCCAGCAGTGAGTCCCAACCCTCTTAAATACTAGAGACAAGCAGCTGACAGAGAGCCAAAACAGGTTATATGACATAGTGAGATTCTGCACATGAAAGCCCACTCAGGCCAAAAGGAATACTTATCGGACCCAGTCTCAAGGCTATGAGAACACTGGTTATCAGGCCCCTCCAAGGCTATAGGAGCACAGCTTCCCTTAGTTACCCAGACACCTGGGTGAGGAAGCCAGACTGCCTCTGTTTACCCTAAAGTGTGACAGTCGTGAAAGGATTTGAATTAAAAAATAAAAATTATTTTGACCACGGACTTCAATAACAGCAGTTGCCAGAAGAAAGCGTATGTTGTCAATACAGAGAATATTGATGAGAGAACATGGGGTTGGGGAGGTGAGAAGGGTGGGATTTGGCCAAAGTGGGCATTTGAATGCATTTAAATGTTTGAATTGTGTCTGAGTCATCAGGATAATGAAGTTTAAGAAACAAAAAGTGTTATCATTATTGAAAAAAGTTATATAATGTAACAATGTAATTACTGAAAAAATATATTAAATTATAATCAACTTGGTAAAAGTCCAGGAATTTTTATTCAAATTTTTGTGGTAATGTGTAGGGTTATTTAATATAAGGACAATCAATGTATCATTTAAAGTTAACAAATTAGGAACTAGGAACTAGGAACTAGGAACTAGCACTGATTGTGTATGTGTAGTAAAAACATATGCATATACCCTCCACATATTGCAGAGTCATTGCTGGACAGATACGCAATAAATAAACACAAAAGCAAAGCAAAAACAAACTCTTAAATATTACATTTCTTGTAAAATGAAACTTAACCTAACAAAGAAAACAGATATCTAGGTCTACTATGTCCAACAATATAATGGATTCTTAAACTCCCATTCTGTTTATCTGGAAAGTATTCAAAAGCTCTTTGGCAGCTTCTACAATGGATCAAAAAGCTATAAATTCCAATATATCTATCTTTAAGTAATATGCCTAAAGCAAAGGAATTCAGATTTATTACTGTCATTTATCTTTAAGAAGTTACTCTTGTTACTTTTAAAAAAGAAATTGAATGCTTATAACATTCTTCTAGACACTACGGCTACGGCAATGATAAAATGGTCCTCATGGGGTCTATATTCTAGCAGAGAAAACACAAAATAAATAGTGATTACAGAAATGTGGTGTTGGCCAGAGTACAAAGTAGCAAGAGGACATAACACTTAGGAACCTTACCTAATTTGGAGAAGGGGAATAAGAGGGGTAGAAGGAAATGTTGCAGAAGACTTATCTGAGGAAATGAGGTTTAAGCTGAGACCTAAAGGTCAAAGATCACCTTTCAGTAAAATGGTTAGCCATTTGGATTAAAATGAAATAGAATTCCTGCTTTACTCCTTAATACACAAAAATAATTTCATGTACATCAATAATTTTTATAGAAAGAGTGTAAAAGAAAGGCTTAAATCATTAATGAATTTTTATAATCTATAGATGTAGAGAAAGATCTTTTAAAGCTTGATATGAAATCTAGAAATCACAATGGATTGTGAGATAATTTGCCTATGTAAAAATTAACAGGTGGCCAGGTGGCTCATTTGGTTGGAGCACCATCCCATACACCAAAAGGCTGCAGGTTCAATCCCCTGTCAAGCCACATACCTAGGTTTCAGGTTATCTGTGGCAACTGACTGATGTTTCTCTCATTTCTTGCCCTCTCTGTCTCTCCCATCTTCTCTCTCTAAAACAATAAATATATCCTCAAATGATGATTAAAACAAAAAAATTAAAAGTTGCAATTAAAAACCATTAAACAAAGTTGAAAGGCAAGTTAAAAACTGGGGGATGAGAGCAATCCATGGGACAAAGGGCTATTCTTCCTATTTACTTACTGAACTCATAAAATAATAGTAAAGATCTTCAGAGAAAAATATATGTTCAACCTCACTAGTAAGTATAGATATATTTTCCTCTATCAGATGGGCCTAGATTTTAATCTAGGGTTGTTTATACATGGAACAGCAAAATGTCCCTCGGTATTAGATTAAGTAAATTATAGTATAGACCTATTATAAAATATTATATAACAATGAAAAACAAAAATGTAGACCTATGTTCATTGACAAATTTGCCTGCTAATATTGATCAGTGAAGAAAGCAGGATATAAACCTGGAATACAATATTACTTTTCTGAAATTGTAGGTGCATGTGTATATTGCTGTGTATGCATAGAAGGCTGCCTAGAATTTATCCCGAAGTATTAGGAGTCACTAATTTTGTATACTTGAGTTTGGATTACAGAAGTTTGTGTTGTCTTGTGAGCATGAACATTTTTTATAAAAAACACAATGCATAATTAAACAATTAAATTTACCTATTTATATTTAGTGTTAGCTCCATATGCTTTCTATTTAGAAAAAATCTAGCAACTTAGGCTTTCTCAGAGATAAAATTTGTAGTATATATTTTGATTAGCTGAATCATCAAGGATAACCTTAACTTTATATGAGTTTTCCTTTTACAATGTGTTGACATTGTGATTGATAACTTGATCATTTCATTGAAACATAGTGCAGCCAAAGTATGTACTTATAAAAAGATATTTATTCATCTTAGGAGAGTTTGTTCTCATTTGAATGAGTATTCTAAAAGATTTTACAACATCTTTTTCTAAAAGAAAAAGTGCTTTGACATGAAGCCTGAACAAGATCTTCATTAAAATTGTTGGAAATCTCTTATGGGTATCAATTATTTTTAATCTGAGAACTTTGTAAAGAATGTTGTAGTTATTGAAACCTAGTCTTCACAAGTTAAAAAGTAATAGGCCAGATTCCACACAAATATTTTTTCACTATTATTTTTGGTTTATTACCGAAGTGTCCAACTATCCATCTTTCAACCCCAAATGTATATTTCAAACCAAAGTATACATTTTGATCACCCTATCCTGTGACTAACTTTTTTGTCCCCAATGTCTCTACAAGTTATGAGATCTTTGTATTGTACCACAGCTTATTAGAGAAGAGTAGTGACCAGAACTGGAGGGACCACCTCTGACCAGTTGCCCGGTGGTAGATTGTTTATCACTTCATGGATTCACAGCTCTTCCAGGTATATAGCCTGTGTCCCTCTATTGTCATTAAGCCCTCTTGCCCTGCAGGGGTTTCTGAGGCAGCTATCTTCCCTTACACCAGAATCATGGCCTCATTTTCTAAGTGTCCTTCCTGGCTGGCTATAATGCCTGATAGCACCTTCAACACTCCCCTAGCCTTAGAATTTTTTAAGTTTATTTTAAAGTTAAAATAAAGTTTAAGTTGCACGTCCATGGGTCATGCATGTAAGTTCTTTGGCTTCTCCCTTTCGTATACTATCCTTAACATCCTCCTGTCTATTTTGCTGCTACCAATTATGATTCCTGATCCCTGCAACATTTCTCCCTTTCTCCCATTTCCCTATTCTAGTGACTACCCTCCAAATGATCCCCATACCTATGATTCTGTTCCTGTTCTGGTTGTTTGCTTAGTTTTTTGTTTTGTTTTGTTTTTATTTTTTAGATTTATTTCTTAATAGTTGTGAGTTTATTTTCATTTTAATGTTCATGGTTTAGATTTTCTTTCTTTTTCTTTTAAAAAATATTTTATTAATTTATTTTTACATTTTACTTATTTTTAGAAAGAGAAAGAGAGGGAGAGAAACATCAATGTGTGGTTGCCTCTTGCACACCCCCTACTGGGGACCTGGCCCACAACCCAGGCATGTGCCCTGGGCTGGGAATCAAACCTGTGACTCTTTTGTTCACAGGCCAACACTCAATCCACTGAGCCACACCAGCCAGGGCAATCTTCTTTTTCTTAAATAAGCCCCATTAATATTTTATGTAATAATGGCTTGGTGACGATGAACTCCTTTATCTTTACCTTGTCTTGGAAGCACTGTATCTGCCCTTCCATGTGAAATGATAGTTTTGCTGGATAGAATAATCTAGGTTGTATGTCCTTGCTTTTCATCACTTTGGCTACTTCTTGCCAGCCCCTTCTTGCCTGCAAAGATTCCTTTGAGAAATCAGCTCACAGTCTTATCGTAACTCCTTTATAGGTAACTCTCTGCTTTCCTCTTATTGCTTATACGATTCTCTCTTTACCTTTGACTCTTGGAATTTTTAATTATATGTCTTGGTGTGGCCTTCTTTATATCCAACTTGATTGGGACTCTGTGCTTCCTGGACTTGCATGTCTATTTCCTTTGCCAAATTAAGGAAGTTTTTTTTTTTCATTAGTTTTTCAAATAGATTTCCAATGTCTTGCTCTTTCTATTCTCCTTCTGGCACCCATATGATGTGAAGGTTGGACCTCTTGAAGTTGTCCCAGAGGCTTCTTATACTACCCTCATTTTTTTCAGATTCTTTTTTTTGTTATTCTTCTGTTTGGTTATTTATTGCTTCCTTATAGTTCAAATCATTGATTTGATTCACAGCTTCATCCACTTTATGATGTTTCCCTGTAAACTGTTCTTTATTTCAAGTAGTGTATCCTTCTTTTCTGACCAGATTTTCTTATGCCATTGAAGTCTTCATTAGGTTTCTTGAGCATTCTCGTAACTGGTGTTTTGAACTTTGCATCTGATAGATTGCTTATCTTCATTTTGTTTAGCTCTTTTTCCAGAATTTTGATCTTTTCTTTCATTTGGGCCATATTTCTTTGTCCCCTCATTTTGGTAGGCTCCCTGTGTTTGTTTCTATGTATTAGGCAGAGCTACTTTGACTCTGTGTCTTGGTAGTGGGACCTAATAGAGTAGGTGTCTTGTAGGGTCCTGTGACACAGCCTCCCCTATCACCCAAACTGGGTATTTGAGATGTGCCCTTCACATAGGCTGAGTATACCCTGCTCTTGTAGTTGAGCCTTAGTTGCTATTGGCAGATCAATGGGAGGGATTTACCCAGGCCAATCAGCTGCAAGGATTGTCTTTGACTACCTACCACCAACCTCCACCCTCCATGGAGAATCAGCTGTTCAGGGGCAGGGTGATGAGCTCCAAAGTCATCTGTAGCCACTGGGTGTGCTGGTCTTGGGATTTCTTGAGTGGTGCAAACCAAGGTCAGCTCCCACCTGTGATTTGCCCAGAGCCACCCTTCCTCAGCTATAAAGCAATCTGAAAAGGCTGCAACTTGTGCTGGACTTGGAGATTCCCAGGTGAAACCAAGCTGTGAATCTAAGCTGGATGCTGCTAGTGCCTGGCCTAGAGCTCACTGAGGCTATCTGTTGCATGTTTGATAGGATTTAGGAAGTTGTGAAGTATGACCCAAGACTAGGCATTTATATGGAAGCAGGTTGGGTGGGCCGGTAAATTGGGTAGGGCGGAATCTCTGGGGATCTCCAAGGCAGGTCAAACAATGTTAGCCAAGTTGATTGAGTCTCAGATATGACATCAGCCTGCCAGCTCTGTGGCTCTGGGGGAGGGAGGCTCAGAAAAGGGATAATGGCCCCTGCTAGCCCCGATGCCAGACATTTCAGCCTCTCCCAGTATGCCACTGGTGCCCTTCAAGCTGCCATCCCAGTGTTGGAACTCAGTCGGTAGGTGAGTCTGAGTAGGTGAGTCCATGTATGGGTTCTTTAAAAGGAATTGCTTGGGATTCCACAAGTTTCTTCCACCAACCAATCTCCACTGGTTTTTGTAGCCAGAAGTTGTGGGGATTTATCTTCCTGGCTTGGAACCCTGGATTGGAGGGCCTGATGTGGGGCTGGGACTCCTCAATCCTGAGACATCCCTCCCAAATATTTACTTACCACACATGGGTAAGAGACCAGCCCATTCCACTTCTGCATCCCTCCTACCAGTCTGGATGAATATCATTTCTTTAGTTCCATAGTTGTCAGACTTCCATTCAGCTCAATTTCTGATGGTTCTGAGTGATGGTTGTTCTATATTTTAGTTGTAATGTTGATGTTGTTGTGTGAAGAGGTGAGCCATGTCTGCCTATGCCGCCATCTTGACCAGAAGCCCACATTAATATTTTTGTTGGTTATACTGATTCATACATTCGAAGGTTCTTTTTTCCTACTGCTTTCTCTTTAAAATATTAAGACATGTATTAATATCGGGGACTATGTCTCAGCTAGATTAATGGGAAATATTTTTCTAAGTATTTACCATTATCTCCTGTCAAGCCATTTGTAGTTTAGTTGAAACCGTGGCATGTCATGCCTCTCGATAACTTAAATAGTGAACTAATGTACTTTTGTATATTTAGATAGGTGTGATATATAAACTATTTGATACATAAACATTTTAAGTATACTTTTTGTTTTTTCTCTCCTCCCCTTTCCTAGGAAATTAAAAATTATTTCAAAAAATATTTAGAAAACAATTTTGTTTTACAAAATAAGAGTCATGTAATAATTTCATATTTTAAATGATTTGTGGGGGAAGGTGTGCTTGGTGGCTTACTTGTTAGTATACAAAAACTGATATAACTGAAATTATTAATAAAATGAATTTATTTGTAAAAAGCATAGCCTAGTTTTTTTAAAATAGCATTATTTATCATGAGGTACCACTGGAGATAGCACAACTTTCATCCTTAAGTTAGTTGTAGTACTATTAATATACTAATAGCTTAACTCCCAGGATAAAAATAAAAAAATATTAAAATAGCAACAAAAATTCAGTCTGTTTTCATATGTACATATTTCCATTTGCTACATTTTTTTAATCCTCACCTGAGGACATTCTTACTGATTTCAGAGAGAGGCTAGGGGAGAGAGAGAGAGAGAGAAATATTAATGTAAGAGAGAAACACTGATCGGTTACCTCC
Organism: Phyllostomus discolor; assembly: GCF_004126475.2. Classification (NCBI taxonomy): domain Eukaryota; kingdom Metazoa; phylum Chordata; class Mammalia; order Chiroptera; family Phyllostomidae; genus Phyllostomus; species Phyllostomus discolor. The sequence goes on along the minus strand of NC_040904.2, from coordinate 54,835,839 downwards.
CAGACGCACCCTGCCTGGGGACCAAACTGGAAACCTAGGTGTGTGTCCTGACCCAGAATCAAACAACCTGAGAACTTTTGTTTTATGAGACCACGCTCCAATTGAGCCACAGTGGCCAGGGCCATTTGCCATGATTTATAGCCACACAACTTATTTCCTCTGGGCAAATAGGTTATTTTAATTGGGTTATTTTAATTCAGTTCATAACTTTTCCCGATAGAAAACCAGGTTTTTGGAGCACTCTAACAGCGTACTATTGCTCAGCTCTCATCCTTTTGATTTAAATAATGCAAGTACTTTGATGGAAACCTGGAGGAGCTCTTTACCGAGTGCCATGTAATTAATCCAAGTAAAAAGTCTCGAGCACGCCAGATGAATACAAGGTCATCAGCACAAGATATGCCTTGTCAGACCTGCTACTTAAACTACCCTAACTGAGTGAGCATCTTGTAGGGTTAAGGTTAGCCCTGACTCTATTTCAGGGGATAAATCACCTTTCATTACTCAAACAAAAGAGGAACTGGGAGTCTGGGACTGTGTAAAGCAGTAACATGTTAATATATTAAGGATAAGAAGAAGAAATAATGAGAATCTGTTCTAGCCCCCTTCTCTCCAGTTTGTTTTTTTTTAAGCAGCAATTTATCCAAGCTGTCATTGCATATCTCATTTTTTCCTGAGCTTATTTCAGCACATGGGAGGATTGGGTAATAGGTAGGTAGTGAGTAGAATTACTTTTCATCCAAATTAAAATAGATTTAAAACTAAGTTTTTAAAATATATCAGTATATCCCAAGCACTTATAAAATGCCTGTAATACTAGTTCACCAGGGAGATTTCAGGATTCTTCATAGCAAAAGATTTTCACTTACACGGATCCACTCTAATGGAGATTCTTAAATCAAGTACATGGAGACAGAGTTGGACCAGATACCAGACTAATTGATGTTTCTCTTCAGTAAAAGCATGCCTCTTAAGATCTGTTTAATTTAGATGATTTACTTTAGCATGTCTAGTAAAGAAGTTTTAGACTTAAATAAACATAATCTTCCTATGAAGGCCTTATTTTATTAATAACCATAGAAAAATTATATATGTGACATAGATATATTTAGCTACTTGGAATTTACTACTTAAGATGTTTGAAGATATCTAAGAAATCACTTAAATCTGCAATAATTATAACTATAAGCAGCTCTTTCTAATAATTATAGAGATTTATGTGCATATCTCTAAAGAAGACCATTTGCTGGGAACTAATTTGTTCATTTCTACAAGTTCTTAGAAAAGAAGTTTTAAAAGAAAGTTAATTGAGAACTCTGAGAAAAATAGAAAAATCATGTGTTAAAATAATTTAGTTGATAAAGTGTTGAATTGATTTTTAAATTCTCAAGTTTTGCTCATAGCTCTAATACTAGGTATTTGACTTAGGGTAGTAAATCATTTCCTTTCATCAGGTTTCCGTTTTATCTTTCAAATAGGTTGAATGAGATATTCTTTCAAACCTTTCAGCCTGAGAATTTTAGGTATTCCCTCTCTTTAAATCATAACTCTACCTTGAGTATTAAAAAAGACAATTAAATTCATGTTTTAACCATTTTATTATCCTTCTTTAACAGATTCTCTTTTGCCAGTTGACATTTATAAAGTGTTTACAGTTTATAAATGTCTGTGAAGTAATGTTTAGATGCAAATAATTTGCCCCAGGTTATAGAAGATTTTCTTACTCCTTGGCCTTTTTCCTTCTGCTCTATTATAGCCAGCTTTTCCTTTGTTTAAATCTAAATGTAATTTCAGTACTGAAGCTACCTGCTTACACATATCCCCTGTAATTTTCTTAGTGTCTTTGGTTTTGTCTAATAGTCTCAGCCAATTAAAACTGAAAGTCACCCTTTGCGACAGCATGGATGGAACTGGAGAGCATTATGCTAAGTGAAATAAGCCAGGTGGTGAGGGACAAATATCATATGATCTCACCTTTAACTGGAGCATAATCAACAAAAGAAAAAAGCAAGCAAAATATAACCAGAGTCATTGAAATTAAGAACAATCTAACAATAGCCAGAGGGGAGTGAGGAGGGGACAGTGGGGAGAAGGGTTTTCAGGAACTACTATAAAGGAGGCATGGACAAAACCAAGGGGGAGGGTGGAAGCAAGGGAGGGAGGTAGGTTTGGAGGGGATGGGGAGGAGGGGCAGGGAGAAAATACAGACAACTGTAATTGAACAACAATAAAGTAATTTAAATTTTAAAAAACTGAAAGTCATGACAAAATTTGCAGTATAAAATTTGCTTGCACTTGTAACTGATGATGGCAACTCTGCATTCATTCACTCATTCATTGAACACAACAGGTGCTATTCTGAGTGTTACAAACACAATGGAGAATAAAGCTATAAATGCCTGCTTCAGATAATACACAGATTAGCTAGGCAGATAAGTAAAATCCCATGTAAGAAAGAATGGTAAATGCTATTTAACAAGGCCTGATGCTGCAGGAACATGTTGGAGAGACCCCTAACCTCATTTTGGATCAGGGAAGACTTCACACAGGGGCTGACATGTGAACTAAGCTCTGCAGCTGTGGCGGTTCAGAAGGCAGCTGTGCTCACCACTGCACCACCAGTGCTCTTGGTAGTTAGTAAAAGGCAGCAAGAAATACAGAAGCCAAAGGAAGAGAATACACCTTCAAGAATAGTGAACAGTACTAAAAGCTTTAGTAAAAATAATGGAAAAGTGAATTAGGGATTCACATGACGTTTATTGATGATTTACAGAAGTTATTTTTAGTGGTGTGGTAACAGTGTGGTAAGATGCAAAACCATACTTCACTGGCTGAAGAGTCATTGACTTGATGGCAGGAAAGGAAGTGCAGGAAGAAAATACAAACCAGTCACTCTTTTTAGAAACGTTTGGCCATGTGAGTGGCAGGACAAAAAAAGCAAACAGCAACATGGGTTGGAAAGTAAGTTAAAGAGTTATGGACACTGCCAAGCATTGTGAAAAATATAATCATGATGAAACTAGGACTTCTTTTCTCATAGTTTTTGGAGTAGTATAGAAGGAGAATTTTCCTCCCTTCTGTTTGGGAATGAAATGTCATCTGAGATTTCCTTGCTGAAGCTTCGTTAACTGGATGGGTGATCTCTTTATTTGTGTGACTCCCATGTTGCCATTCCCACTGCTCTCTCCAAACACCGATACTTGGGTTTCATTAACATACAACATATATTTGATACCTTTATTCTTCTAGAATGCTACTTTAGCTTTATACAGTGCCACATGAAAATAGTTTTGGTGTTTGTTTTTGGTATTTTTTTACTAAATCTTCTGATTGCTTGGTTTACATAACCATTTGGAGTTAACTATCCTGAATGGTCCAAACAATCACCCAGAACTTTGGAGAACTTTTTGAGTTGATAGATCCCCTCACTCTGTACTGTGGCAACATTATACTAATGGTTTTAAGTCAAATCAGTAAGATCTGGCTCTACTAACCCCTCACTCCACTAGAAAAGATAGATAGCTTGGGCTATAATATCTCATTTTTACGAAGTAAAGAATTTGTCTTTTCTTAGAGGACAGGCTGACAGTGACCAGAGGGGAGAGAAGAGGGAATTTCAGGGGAGAATGGGGAGGGTTTACAGGAACAAATATAAGAAACACATGGACATGGGTGGGGGGAGTAATAGGAGGGATGTGGGAAGGGATGGGTGGGTGGGCTGCAATGGGAGTAAAAGGCAGAAAACTGTATTTGAACAATGATTAAAATAAAAACAAAACTAAAAAAAAGAAACAGAAAATCTGAACAGGCTAACCACACATAATGAAATTAAAGCAGTAAACATAAACTTCCACAAAACAAAAGCCCTGGGCCAGATGGCTTCACAGGTGAATTTTACCAAACTTTCAAGTAGAACCAATAGCCTAGAGCTGGAAGCAACCTAAGTGTCCAGCAGTAAATGAATGGATCAAAAAACTATGGTACATCTACACAATGGAATTCTATGCAGCAGAGAGAAAGAAGGAGCTCCTACCCTTTCAGACAACATGGATGGAACTGGAGAGCATGCTAAGTGAAATACGTCAGGAGGTGAAAGACAAATACTATACCATCTCACCTTTAAGTGGAACCTGAAAAACAAAACAAAGAAGCAAGCAAAATGTAACCACAGACATTGAAATTAATAACAATCTGAGAGTAACCAGAGGGGAGGTGGGAGGGGATAACGGTGGGAAAGGGGGAAAGGGTTTGCAGGAACAACTATGAAGGACACATGGACAAACCAAGGGGGCATGGAATCAGGGGAAGGAGGTGAGGATGGCTGGGGTGGTGGTGGGGAATGGTGGGGATAAATGCAGACAACTGTACTTGAACAACAATAAAGTGATTTTCAAAATAAAAAAAAGAACTTGTCTTTTCTTATTGAAATTGAAAACAGTCTGACAGTGATCAGAGGAGAGAGGGAAGGTGATAATGGGGGGAAAGGGTGAAGGGTTTATAGGAACGATTATAAAGGACACATGGACAATAACAAGGGGGTGGAAACAGGGGAGGGAGGCAGGGAGGGCTGGAGTGGTGGGAAGGGGTGGGGGAAAAAGGCAGAAAACTGTACTTAAAAAAAGAATTTGTCTTTTTTAGGAATAAGGCAGTGCTGAATATCGTAAGGGTAGTCTACCCTCCATCCCCACCCAAGTACCTCTGAATCTTTTTCTCCTGAGCACACTGAAAATGTGTGACCTAAGTCCAACTCTATCTTCCTTTTACCTCCTTCCATTCTGCAGACAAGGTGATGATATTCTGATGATTTGCTCTATCTCTGTGAACAAAATGGCTTCAACTTTAGAGATATATGCATAACTTCTGATGCAGGAAGGATAATTCTTAATGTTCTCAGTGCTCTTGGACATTAGTTCTGTGTACGTAAAATGGCAGAGATAAATGAAACCTTTAAGTGTATGTGTTGTTCCTTCAGTGCTTTTTTTCAGGACCATTAATTTTTGATGTTGGCAATATTTCAAATTTTTAGTGTATTCTTGGTCATATTTATTTGTGATATAAACAGAGGTAAGTTTGATGAATAGATTATCTGATCCCCTGAGTCAGAGAAAGGCCCAGGGAGCCAAGCAGGTAGGCATAAGGCAGTGAGGGACAAGTGTGTCCCAGGAGGAGGAGGGAAAGGAAAATGAAACAGACAGGAGCACACCCAGATGTGTCCCCAACAATGACACAACTCAGGAGCCCAATGAATGTGTGTGTATGCCACCGGTTAGCTTTCACTGTATCTTTAGACATGCATGTGTGATTTGTTTTTCTAATTTATTTTATTTAGTCTTACCTATTTAGTTAGCAAAGCTACTGAAAAAAAAGTCTTTAAAGAATAAAAAGCTTTTTTTCTTATCTTGTGATCTTATATGGGCCCTGGTATAAAGTCTCAAAGGCAGAGATGTGGCTTGTTATGATCACTTAGTGACCATTGTGTCCTTTAATCTCTCAGTCTTAGGGATTCTTACTGAAAAATAATAAAGCACACAAGAATGTGTATGCTTATAAATTATGAATAAAATGTTTTAGAATTCTTGATACATCAATCTACTATATTTTGTCCTTTTACAGAATGTCCCTTCATAGCCTTTAAAATCCAATACACTTCCTCACTGATCTGGTAACAAGTTACTGCCAGATCTCCTTCCCGGTGGGGAGTGGTGAGAATGGATTCTTTTGTGTCCCAGACCTTTTTTTTGTGGACGAGAATATTGACTTCCCAAATATTCACCTTCACTTTTTTTTCTCCATTGAGGTGTCTTATTTGCATAATTATCTGTTCTGTTTTTGTAAACAAAATGCTTCAACTTTAGAGCTATATGGGCAACTTCTGACACAGGAAAGATAATTCTTAATGTTCTCAGTGCTCTTGGACATTAGTTCTGTGTACGTAAATGGCAGAGATAAATGGGACCTTTAAATGTGTATATTGTTCCCTCAGTGCTTTTGGGGGGGACCATTAATTTTTGATGTCAGCAGTATTTCAAATATTTTTTTGTATATTCACATACTTCTCTAGAGAAAGAATCTCAAAATTTTCCTCTTTCTTCTTTTCTCCTGTTTTCTTCTTGTTTCTTGGTGGTCCATGATGCCCACTGTGGTTGTCAGTACACTGAAACCAAACTGACTAGGTGGGAGCAGGTTGTTCTGCCATTTTTCTATCAGGGGTGTCAAACTCATTTTCACTAGAGGCCACATCAGCCTCGCAGTTGCCTTCAAAGGGCTGAAATAATTTTAGGACTGTATAAATGTAACTACTCCTTAACTGTTAAGGAGTTGAAATTACATTCGGCCCTTTGAAGGCAACCATTAGGCCAATGTAGCCCCTGATGAAAATGACTTTGACACCACTGGTCTAGGTCTTTGATCTTCACATCAAATCAGAGGCTGATCAGCACACACTGGCTTAACCTGCCCACGAGGTTCACGGCAAATGTCCTAGCTCTGTGATCATCAGTGACTTCAAATTTGCTGATATAACCCTGCGTCATCCCCACAGTTACAAACAGAATGATGGCTTTGGAGCATGCCCTAATGAAAACCAGGTATTTGCATCTCTTTTCAGCATTGTTGGTACTCTTGAGAGCATCAGCCAGGACATTATGGTGATGCGACAAATAAAGAAAAGAAATAAAGAACTACCTTTACTTGTGTTATGAATGAGTTAGAATAGTTGTCCATCTAAATAGCACCATATTTTAAACATGATAAATATTTTCCTTTTCATTTGGTCTGTAAAACCAGTCTTAGGAATCTGGTACATTTTCTTCCATGGTTGTTTCTAGGCATTTTTTATGTAGCTGATGTGCTATACTACAAGATTTTGTATTCTGACGGTTTGCATCCAATGTAAGCAACATCAGAGATCCCAGAAGCATATTTTGAATAACAGCTAATTAGAAAATGTAATGTAACAATAAGTACCACTTATAAGAGCCACTAAAAGAGTAAAAGAGCTAAGAATAAACTTGGCAAGGAATGTAAAAGATCTATATCTATATGAAGAAACACTTTAAAATATTAAGGGAAAAATTGATGACTTGAATATTTGGAAAGACAGAATAAATAGTAAAATGTGGGAAAAGGACAATAGATGGATGGGGAAGGTAGAGAATTAAATACAAGAATACAAGAATAGGCAGGGGAGTGGAACGGGATACAGCCAAATATGCATTAAGAGAATGCAGTGTATTTAGAGGAGGCATTTCAGATCAGGTGGATTACTCAGTAAATGCTGTAGGAGCAATTTGGGAGCCATCCAGGGTGGGAATGTACATTTCTCCCTAATTCCTTATATCAGAGTTAATTAACTTAGAAGCCATAAATTTTAAAACTAGTGCATTTTGCTATAAAATAAAGAGCATCTCACAGCAACAAAATGTGAACATTCAAAATTGAAGCTGAAAGAAAATACTTTCAATGCTTATAAATGGCCAATTTTCTAAATAAGAAAAATCCTCACTAAGTCGTTAAGAAATACAGTAGAAAAGTGTGCAAAATAGGTAGAGAGTTCATGTAAAGAAATATGTAGCCCTAAATCTTGTTTCAAATGATTAAACTTCACTCATAATTAAAGAAATGAAAATCAGAACTAATGAAGTTGGTTCACCTTCACCTGTTCCATTGGCAAAGATTAAGGAGTTAGGTAGTGTATTATGTTGACATGGCTGTGAGAAACCAAGTTGTGTTGAACATGAGAATTGCTACAACTTCTTTGTGTGGAGTGTGATAATAATTTGTCAAATTGTAAATGTATACCTGTTTATATGTGTACAAATTCGTCCTAAGATACAATCATGTGGTCACAAAGACATATAAATAGTGCAGTAGCACAGTAGGCAAAAAATAGTTTAAATGTGCATTAAATCTACTAAATAATAACAATTTTTTAAAACTAAGATGCAGAATACAGTGTGTGGTACTCTTAGTGAGTGTGCCTGTGCATGTTAGAGCATCTCTGCAAGATGATGTAAGACATTGCAAATAGTGAACACTTCTCAGCAGAAAAGGAGAGGACAAGGATGAGAATTAGGGAGACTTATTTTTTAATGTAAACTCATACTCTTAAATTTTTGTCTTTAACTATGAGCCTAAATTACTAATTCATCTGAAAATAATTTATTAGTAGATATTATAAAATATTCTTAAACTAAAATATGGTAACCACTATTTGTCTTTTTAAAATACAATCCTCTGGACTCTCTAATATTAATGTACTTGCTTCATATCCCATTACAGAATAGAGGATACTTCATTTAGCCATCCTTCAAATTAATAGTATTTCCAATCATGCTAAGTAATGTAAGATTAGATTAAATGTTACTATTTTTCTTAGCTATCTGAATAAATCTCTTGACTTTCATAATATTTTATTAATTTTCTGGTTTAGCTATATTCCATGCAGTTCCATTAGGCTCTATGTTTGTGTGATATATTTTTAATAATAGCCTTATTGAGATAATTCACATAGCATACAATTTCCTTATTTAAAATATAGCCACAGTTTGCAACTATTGCCACAGTTAACTTTAGAATATTTTCACGACCCCAAAAGGAAACCCTGTACACAGTCACTTCTTCTTTTCCCTCAGCACCCCCAGCTCTAGGAAACCACTAATCTACTTTTGTTCCTCTATGAATTTGCCTATTCTGAACCTTTCATGTAAATGGAATCAAACAATATGTGGTCTTTTATGACTGGCTTCTTTCACTTGCAATAATGCTTTCAAGATTTATTTACATTACATAGTATGCATCCATATTTTATTCCTTTTATGACTGAATAATATTCCATTACATGCATAATCTACATTTTGTTTCTCCATTTTGTCAGTTGGTGGACATTTGAGTGGTTTCTACTTTGGAGCTATTGTGGATAATGCTGCTGTGAACAGTTGTGTATAAGTTTTTGTGTGGACATGTTGCCATTTCTTTGGGGTACATAGCTAGGGGTGGAGTTGCTGGATCATATGGTAACTATGCTCAATTTGAGAAAGTGCTTGAGCATTTTCCAAAGCTCCTGCACCATTTTACATCCCCGCCACAGTGTATGAGAGTTCCAATTTCTCCACATGTTTTATCAACACTTGTTGTTACCTATCTTTTAGATTATAGCTGTCCTAGTAGGTAGGAAGTGGTCTCTCACTGTGGTTTTGATGTACATTTCCCTGGTGGCTAAGGATATTGAGCATCTCTTCATATGTTTATTAGTACATGACATATTCTTATATTTAATATAAACTGTTCTTTCCTAAAATTATAAATATGTACTACAGATGCACTTCTCATTAATTTAGGTGTTTTGTGTCTAGTGTATTTGTATGTCTAGATTGACTACCTAGAAGTTCATTTTAGGAGCCTGTCTCGTCTTGTCAAAATGGACATTTCTGCCACTATGAGAAATGTGACCTAACAGAGCCTTATTAAGTCACCATGTAATATAGGGATTTTCCTGATAATATATTTCAAAAGCCCATGCACTGTAGTTGTTGCAGTATTTTGCTGGCCTTAACTGTGGACATAAGTTTCGAATGCAGTGTTGGAGTGAATATTTAACTACCAAGATAATGGAGAAAGGCATGGGATACACAAAGATGACATTTTTTAAATTAGTTTTGTTGAATTTCCCAAAGTGTTTAGACTCTTGTACAGATATAAACAGGTGAAGCATGCAAGATTATGAATTTCATGGCAACTTTTTTCTAGATTAAAACAACTAAAAGATAATTGGGGCTTTTTTTTCCTATTTACAATGTGACATGCCAGTTAAAGATCCAATTCAGATAACATTTTCACAGTAGGCATTATCATTTGTGCATATCAGGTACAGCCTGGTAAGCAATTTTGTCATACTTCTTGTTCTTCTCAAGTTTATATTGAAAAACCAATTTAAGTCAGCAGTTCTAGTTACTTTATGCTGATAAACACACTCATACAGATACAATTTCCTTCCATAGAAAGAAGGTGATTAAGATCCCAGAAATGTTGAGGTATTCTCAGAACCTAGCAAAATCTCTGACAATGGCAAGCATTTAGTAAATGATTGTTGAATAATGACAGTTTAAATTTCAGTCTTTTTCAGACTATTTCACATCCTGCTCATGGTTGTGATATCTTAGTGGATGACAACAGAGTTGTGTTAGTATTTTTGATAGATTCTGCATGTTAAATATTGATTGATTCAACCAGATTAATTTTTGTTCACCACCTCAAGGAGGTGAAATTTTAAAATCTAAGGAGATTTTCTAATCTACATTCCTTTGTAGTACAAAGGCCCATTCGAAACTTGGTTTAATGCCTAGTCGCTATTCTGGTACACTTGGCAATGCATGATAGACTTCGGTACACCTTGGAAGTGGAGAATAGGATATATCACTGTGCCGGCTGAGTCCCTCTGGGAAGCAGATGCCAGGCAGTGTTATAATGGACAGAGGTTTACTGCAGGACCAGCATCCATACAGGATAAAGTGCTCCTGGTACCATCACTGCCACGGGAAAACCATTACCCTTTGATGCAGACAAAAACAAGTCACAGATGGACAGAATGGAAAGAATGACATTGAAACAGATGTCCAGCAACAAGTGGTTTGGGGTCAGTGGAAAGTTCTTGAACATGACAGTGTCAAACTGAACTGCAAATCAAAACTTGTTATTACTGACCACAAGAGGCAGAAACTGGGAAATGCCCTGCACTATGTCAGCTATAAGGTTTTATGAGTTTAGGACAGAATTTGATATCAAAATCTGGTCATCACTGGGCTGCCCCAGAACATGGCCTTGTTGTCATTGCTCCAGATGCCAGCCCCTGTGGCAACATATTAAAGAAGAAGGTGGGAGCTGGATGTGGGCACTGGTGTTGGGTTTTATGTGGGTGCCACTGAAGACCCTTGAAAAACTACCTACAGAATGTACTCTTGTGTGACAGAGGAGCTTCCCCAGCTCACAAATGCCATTTTCCCAGTGGACCCCCAAAGAATGGGCACTCCGAGGAGACCATGGAGCTCTGGCCTGTGCTTTGAAGGCTCCTGAACAATAGAAATCTGTGTCAGCATTTGCTCCAATTTACAATCCAGTGTTTTGTTCTTAGGGCAAAAAAGCATTATAGTATTTCCAGTTTAGGGCAGTTTTACAGCCATAGCATTGAGATTTTATTTTATGAATGCTGAAAATACCCTTGGCTAAAACTTCCTAATAAACTACTTTTATTCTTGCTTTCAAGTGCCTGATCACAGTTCAAAAGTTAAGGTATCAGTGTCTAAAAACAAAGAGCTTTGTCAAAGTAAGTGATTTCTCTTAAGTTTTCCATTTTGATGAAAGGAGTTCTATGTATTAATAGAAATATTAATTTTACATAAGAATACTCTGGACAATGAGAGACACTTTCACTATAACATGGGTTATGACGTTGCTGTGATGCTAACAACAGCTCCTCCAAGCACGCAGGCTGCCTCGCTTCCACCCAGAGGGGTACCTCACCGGAGTTCCCCAGGCTCCACACTCCTGCGCAGGTGCATTCCTGGGTCCGCAAGGTGCCACACCGTGTGGTCATGACAGCAAGATGGAAGGAAAGCAGCTCTGCCTTCCCATTCACTTTAAAAAAAAAAAAAAAACTATTGGAATATTCCCCAAAAACAGTGTGCCTTGAGTCCCAAAATGTTTCAAAGTTTGGTAAAATAGTTCTTTTGGATGTTAGTTATACCTTGTTCTTCCTCCCAAGGACCCAAAGCTATTATCCGTGGCTAGGTGACCGTCACCACCCTGCACTAGCTGTGCTACTGCCTTCCCTGCAGAGGGCTCCTCATCGGCCAGCTGCCTTGCAGGCTTCTTGCCTGAGGATGAGATGCCCTCTGCACACAGACTTCTATCATCAGTACCCTCCATACCTGGGGTTTTTTTGTTAAGCTTGGCAGTAAACACAGGTTAACTCCTTTCCCAGGCATCTCTTCAATCCTTAAAAAAAAAAAATAGGCTTCAAATAAGAATGTTCAAGCTTTGAGAAAATCCACTTGATATAAGCCAAATAATAAATGTATAGAGAGGTGGCTGGCCAGAATTAGGAGGAAAGAAAAATATACAGTGTGGAAGCTTGCTAGTTATTCCTCCAAGATGCATTCCTTCCTTCTTCCAAATTATGAAAGGTCAGATGGGCATGAGGTTGCCCAGCCAGGACTACATTCCCCATGTTCCCTTGCACCCACCAGTCACCAGTGGCTGAAATCTCACCCATAAAATGTGAGCAAACTTGTTTTGTGCAACACTAGTGCCATTTGCTTAAAATGAAATCTATGCTTCCTTTTTTCCCCCATTCCCACTGAGTGACCAAGCTTTAACTGAGGGAAAATAAAACAAAGATATGGGAATGAAGGAAGAGAGGAAGGGAAGAAGGGAGGGAAGGAGGAAAGAAGGGGAAAAAGAGTTGCTTTCTTAAGCACCAGAGTTTATGGACTGAGATGAATACCTACCTACCTACCATAATTGATTGTTATGATGCAATGTTAACAATACTGTATGATATATTTGAAAGTGCTAAGAGAATGGATCTTAAATGTTCTCACCACACACGGACAACAAGGTAGTTATGTATTAGCAGTTAATAAACTATACTGTGTTAACTAACCATACTGGGTTGTTAACTAATCATATTGTGGTAATCATTTCTCAGTACATGTGTGTATCAAATCATTGTGCTGTGCCCTTGAGCTTACACACGCTATATGTCAACCATATCTCAATAAAACTGCAGAAGGATAAAAGAGACAACAGTGGAGTCACGGCAAGCTAGATCAACAATAGTGGAGGAACATTTAGGGAAAGAGAACCTCTTCCTGGAAGCCAAATATGTTTGCTATTAAATCTCAAACTTCAATGTGAGTGTAAATCAACTGAGGAGATTGGTAACACGGAGTCCAAACTCCATTCAGGAAATTCTGATTTCAATTCATCTTTAGTGGAGGTACTAGGACAACATTTTTAAAACACTGCTCTCAGGAGCCACAGCTGCGCCATCTAACACCCAAATGTGTCTGAAGTGGCTAGACTCACCCAATGTGAAGTGGAATGAAAACACTGAGTTCTGGCTGGGTACCTCGGTTGGTTAGAGCGCCGTTCCAATACGCCAGGTTTGCAGCTTTCATCTCCGGTCAGGACACATACAAGAGTTAATCAGCAAAAGCATAAATAAGTGGGGCAACAAATCGATTTCTTTCTCTCATGTCTTCTCTTTCTAAAATCAGAAAAAAATATATATTAAAAAAAATTGAAGATATCTTGAGACCAGTAGAAATCTATAAAAAGCCTCAGGAAATAATAGGCTCATTTATTATCTTCCAGTGAAACTTTACTTCTAGGTTGCTATTCTGCAAAAATAGTAACATTTTGTATATTTCCTTGTTTAAAAAAACATTTTATAGGGTGTGAATTAGCATTTCAATCTTTCTCTTATTTGCTTATTTACAAGTTTTTCTTATGATAAATACTAGAAAGAAACTTCCTTAAATCATCTCTCCAATTTATTCTACATTCCTAATTACAGAAGTCTAAATTAATGAGGTTCCCTCTACCTTCCCCTGCCTCAATTACTGTATTATTCATGGAAAATAGAACACCCTGTAGCAAAAGCAAATCCCTACTTATCCCTATAGACTCAGTCAAATCTCACTACCTCCAGGCAGCCTTCCATGATCACTCCTGGCACATTTAGGAGTGATTAAAGAGTGCTCCAATGCATTCTTTAATAGTCTCATGGACTATTACAAATTATAATTTAGATGTTCTTTCTATTGAGGACAAGGGCTGTGATTTGTTCCAATCTGGAGTCTCAATAACTCCAGCACCTAGTACATTATGTGGTCCAAAGACACCAAAAGATATTGTTAATTGGTAAAATCAATGAATGAAGGAAGGCGTAAACAAATATCAAATAATATATGGTAAGGAAAACAGCCCAGGCTTTATTTGCAGAGTAGATATCAATTTTTGATTGCATCACTTTCCGGGTTGCAGACCAGTGACTAACAATCACACACTCTCCAAAGACATGTCATATTTGGTTACCACAATGTTTAAAATCTTTTAAAGTGACTTCAGTTGAAGACACACTGACGTGTATCTCTCAATCCAGTATTCAGTCCTGCCCATCCATTTTTGTCTTGCTTCCACCACACTCATGTATTTCTGTGACCATCTGGGCTCAGAAAGGCATATGAGTCAGCCACCAGCCTTTCCTGCACTCAGATCCTTGGCTCCTGTTTCTCAGCTCCTGCACTCATGCCACCTGCTGCCCAAGACCTCCCCTCCACCTCCCACAGGCATCCTTAGGTATATAAATATATACATTCCAGAACCCTCAGCATCTTGCTTTAGCACTCACCTTGGGCCTCTCTGACTGAGTTTGAAATCTATTGCTTTTCTAGCTTGGTGCCTTCTCAGGGCCCCAGGTGGGGGTCTCCTATCTCCCCAAGGCTCACAGAATTGTTAGGGCACAAACACCAGTCTGACACATTTAAACTATGTGACCTGGGAAGAGTCTCTATTTCTAAGCTTTGGTTTCCTTATCTGTAAATAGGAAATCACACCTTCCTTGATTTATTGGAAGAATTAAATGAAAAGAATAGCTTAAAACATATTATGTAGTTTTGGTGAACTAGCAGATCCTTATTAAATTCTATCTTCTTCAAGCTGGTTACAGCAAAGTAGCTCCAATAACAGAACCAGTGTTAGTTAATAGTGAGCTTCAGCTGTGTTAGCCTTTCAAATATTATTCGATGAACCCTTACACAAGGACAACCACAGACTATGCATTAGGTACTATTATTCCTATTTTACATTAAAGGACACTGAAGCTCAGAGAAGTTAAATTATTTGCCCATCATAATAAGGCATACATCTGTAAAGAATGCTTTTGGCTATACACAATGAAAAGTATCTTTTATTGCATTACAGGGAATTACAAACCTGATGACCCTAGGGTTGGGTCAGCGACTCAGTCTGGTAGGGGCACTAGGTTGAGGCCCTGGCCTCCTACGGTGCTCCCCCTCTTTGGCAGACAATAACTACAATTGTTTTATCCATTTACAAATGCAATATAGAAAGAAATAGAATTGTGGCAAAAAGAAAATGACTTTCTCCTAATGTTGTTCTGTCTTTTGTTAGGAAAAGTATTCCTAGAAATGCCCTGGAGACTTCCCCTTTGAGTGTGACGGACAGACAGACCTGAGGCACCCGCCTCAGCTGGAAGGGAAGCTGGGAAAGTTAGAATCTTGCTTCTCGTCCTCTCTGTGAAAAGCTGGGGAGAGAGAAGGAGGCTGATGATGGGGGTTAGATGAGCTGTGTCTGCCACAGGCCGATTGAGAGAACCAGGATTCCAGTGCAAGCCTGTTTGACTTCAAACAACACGTCTCGTTCATTACTCTATACTGTACTTGTAGTTACATGCCTGTAAATTAATTTATAGGAATTTACTACATTAGTAAAAAATCCAAACTAAGGTTTTTATTTCCATTCTAAACTCTTTCAAAGTAAGCCTGATTTCTCTCTCTAGTGACCCATGATAAAAATATCACATATAAATAAACCATTTACCTTTATGGAATAGGGATAATTACTCTCTTGAAAATATGTTTTCTCTTTGATATCACAGATATGAGTGATGTTATAAAGCAGGAGTCATTAAATTGGCAGCAGACTTCAGATATATTTAAATTAGAGGAGGATGGATTATATGCTTTTAGAAAATCCATTTTAGATTTTTGATCATAAATTCATGTAACCTAGGTAACATGTTTCTACTATGCCTTTCAACCAAATATGTCTTCAACATTTTCAAATTTTAAGCCAGAATCTTATCCCAAAGGTTTTTTGTGTTTGTTTAAAGACTAAAGTTGCATGTCAATTTATTTTAGTAATCCATTGCTGTTTATCAAGATATGAATATATAAAAGACTAGAATGTGTCAATCAAAATTTTTTAAGATAAGTATTTGCTTATTAAATTAATTTTACTATTAAAATGCAATTCAGACCCAAGTTTTATTTCAAAGTTAAAACAGTTATTCATTTTTGCAAGAAATAATTGTATTTGCTTTACTAAAGGGCAAAAGAAATGAATGTTTATATAAAAATTAGCAAGAAAGTTATTTTAGGGCATAAAAGAATAACCCTCCTCTGTTTTAGTATAAAAATCACCATGATAAACTATACTATCTGTCCAATGATGGAGCGGTTTGTCTGGTTTAATATTTCACATTTTGATTTGTGCAATCACCTACTCTCTGTTATTAGTATATAAAGAAGGGGTAGATTATAAATATTGTTTTCAGATTTCTCATCTGAAAACAAGACATTTCTAAAGAAACATCAAAGCAGTATTATCTGTAGGGGTTCTAAAAAATCCCCCCTGAAAAAAGCTTCTAGTACCTGATAGAAACAGAGCTTATACCGGAGATGGTTACAAAGTGCTGGGAGCAGCACTAGTTCAAGGCTACATTCATTACAACTGCATTGAGCTCTTTGCAACAGAAACTCAACTAAGAGTAGCTTTGCCATGTGAAAGTATATTGTTCCACACAACAACACATTGAGAAAAAGCAATCAGGGCAGGGATGGTAGCTAAGTGACGTCATCAGGGGCTCAGCTCCATAAACCTTAATGTGTGGGCTTTCATCTTCATGGTCACAAGGTAGCAGCCTTGACTGAGAGATAATCAGTCTTATTCCAAGTGGGATGAAGAAGGAAGGGGCAGGGCAGGACTGTTGTGCAGGTGAGGTCTGGCCAGTAGTCCCAGAAATACCACTGTGAAATTGTATATCATAATTTTAAAACCATTGATTCTATTCTTCTAAGTGAAAAAATTAAAATACTGTGAGATCAAATGGTGTTCTCCAAGTGGCCCATCTAGTTATATTTAGAACAAAAATAAGTCCTTTAAGTCCTGGACTAGTGTCATTTATATTCCATCTACCCCTTTCTAGCTGTTGGGCGGGCTTCCTTTGGAATACCAAGGATGATGGCACTGGGTACTGCTCTATATACCCTGAAGGAGAAAGGTTAGCAAAGGTTGGGTCACTGCCCCATAAGAACCTTTACAATGTGGATACCCAACTAGTGGAGCATCTTTCTCTATCACCCACAGAGTCAGCTCTTGGATCCTTGGCACCAAAAGGCCAGAACATGAAGAAATCTGGGTGAAGAGAGCAGTGCTCACGGCTTTGATGATTATAGTGGTAAATGTGGTGGAGACTGCATGGTGAAGGGTGAGGGAGATGAGGGTTTTGAGTGGAGAAAAGAAAAATTAATTTTGAAAATATGGACATTCTTGCCCTGACTGGTGTGACTCAGTGAATTGAACTGGTGACTGGATTGAACCGGTCACCAGTTCAATTTTTCTAGTAGGGGCACGTGCCTGGGTTGCGGGCCAGGTTCCCTGGTGTGGGGTGTTCAAGAGGCAACCAACATTGATGTTTCTCTCCCTCTCTTTCTCCCTCCCTGCCCTTCTGTCTAAAAATAAATACATAAAATATTTTTTTAAAAAAGAAAAGAAAATGTGGGGGTTCTTATTACCTTTTTCTCAGTTTTGTGTACCCCATCAAACTACGAAGATAAATGCAAAGGTTTTATTTGACATCCTGTTACTGCACAAATAGAGAAGAGAGGTCATAACTATTATTTAAATTGCACAGATGGCCTACTGTTTTAACCACTACCAAGAAGCTTATGTAGTCGTTGCTATACAGAGACAAGTACCAAATTCCTGGCATCTAAATCAGTGGGTCATGTAGCTCAGTCAGATGACTATGGACTGGGAGAGCAGCCATGCAGTTAGTCAGAACTCAGCTTGAGGAAGCCGACACCCCCATGTGTGCGGGCAGATGGCCTCAGCACGCCTTCATGCTTAGTCAACATGGTGTTAATCTAGGACCAAAGGAGCAGGTGGCTACCAGAAGCCGTGCAAGTTCCTTCAGAAATCACTGAGTTACAGGAAAGTATGAATTGTCTCAACATATCAGAATCTCCATAGTGCTTATTTTTAATAATTATACTTTTTATAGAACAGACCTGGGGGGGGCAAGATGCTGTTACCAAAACACACCCCCTCCCACCCAGGGTCCCCATCACTGTGCATTCTTTGCCTGCACCCAGTGAATTGGAATTATGGCTATCGATGCCAGAATAAAAAGGAACTATTTATTCAAAGGTTACACATATTTAGAATAATGGCAGAATGTCACTGTTAAAAATCTCAAAGTCCCTTAAAACACCCACAAATACACACAGTCCTTCCTTCCCCCTTTGCCCTGACAGGCCAGTCAGGGGTACCATTTCTCAGGGGGGAAAAAAATAGAAGTCTATGGCTCAGCTAGCTCCCAGTTTTTCCCATTAACACGTGCTTGGCTGGCAGGCATCCTGCAGTTCCCAGCAGGACTATGTCGCCACAATCCCCAGTTCTTAACCCAAACCCACAAAGCACCTTCTCATGGCCCACCAGCAAGAGTCCTTTCACCCCTTTCCTTCCCACACTGTCTCTCCTGCATTCTTCCAAACTGCTAAGAGAGAGCTCTGCATCGCTGCTACATCTTGTTTTCTGGCTTCCTAAGCTGCATGGTTAAGGGAGCACCAAAACTGCATGGTTAGACTCCAAAACCATGTGGTTCCAATCCCAAAATCATGTGGTCCCAAACCCTCACAGCTGCCAGGCCTGAGTTGAAATCCCGGCATGAATCTTCCTCTGTAACCCCATTTCCAACTCTCCCCACAATGAGCTACACCTACCAATATTGCCATATTCTTTCCAGCTTTTCTGGGCTGCCATATTAAGTCCAGGCAGGTGTGGCCCTGAGGCGTGGATCAAACCATTTTCAAGTTCTCACACAGTCCCTGTAACCAGGGGAAGCTGCCTCCCAGTTAAGTCATGGGTCAAAGTCACTTCCATCTCCATGGCTCAAAGCAAGGCCACAACTACTTGAAATATCTATGAAGCTAGCCAGCAGTTAAAGATACATAAATTAACCATTTTTGCATATCAGGTATGAAACTGGCCAGCTGTTGATATGCAAAATAACTCTCAATGGCCCTGCTCCATGTGTCCCATCCCCCAGTTCAGACTTGTGGGGGTGAGGATATCCTATATTTTATAATTCCCGGACACCCTGAGTTCTGGACCCCATTACAAATCCCTCTTTGGGGAGTGGGGCTGGCTGTACCCCATTACATACTTTTTAAGCAAGTGGAAACGAGGAACTAACATTTTATTTCCTGGTGTCTATGAAAGACTGCATAGACTATTTAACAAAGTAGTAATTCATTTAAATACTCACTGGACAAAAGTAATTTGAAAATAGAACATTAACTCCACATTTAAACAAAAATTCATTAAACCTGAGTAGTTCATTACCCTGAAATGCATTTGTTTATATTTTATAGCATATATGGGAGTTTCCCCAGTATAAAGCATTCAGCCAAACGTTTTCAAGATTAAGGTGCATTAGGAATGTAAATTATTCTAAACCAAAGACTCTCTCCTTCCTGGTTCACTTTTGTGCAGCCCTGAAATATCATCATAGGACCCAATAAATCAATACCTCCGTGAGACTTCCTGGGGAAGGGTCCTCACAGGCCTCATCTGTCTACAGTGGTATATTTCTCTAAAGCAGTTAAAAATGCCAGCATCACAAATTAAAACCTTAAATTTGTTATCTCCAGTTATTAAAATACCCTGATCAGATGCTATTCAGCATCACTCAAATAGCTTTCCTTTCATACTATTATTTGTATTAGTGAAAGCCAGTTAAACATGAAATTCCCTTTCAACTTATCTTTGTGTCCAAATTGTTGGTCTAGCCTAAGAGGAAGAACAAAGTGTAATCCCTTTACAAATGAAAATTGCCTTCTTTTGTCCTGAACTAATTTAATCTAAATTGTTAACTCTGCAGAAGATACATTCAGAAGAGCAACTCTCATCCCAAGGGCTACAGGGGTAATAGGTTTATCTTATGCATCCGGTGCCCTATTCCTGAGGACTATGAAACTCTGGACTTATCACTCAGAGCTCACAGCCAGCAGTAGCCCCCTTTTTTTTTTTGGTAAATTTTGCAGTGGCAAAACAACAGAACAATATGCTCAACCCAGAGAAGTGTCCAAGATACACACAGACTAACCCCCAGAGCTAGGAGACAAACCTTTAGGAATGGGAAGGGAGCAGCTGTTCATTGTCATGGGAAAGTGCCCGGGGTGGAACTTTGGGAGGCAGGAGGAAGGGGACCTAGAAAGACACCACCTTCAGTTCACTCAGCTTGTGAAGGGAAATGCAGCATTCCACAGCTCCGAATCCTAAGTGTGACGTCTGTTTTCCCTACGTGCCACGTCACTGAGATCTGTTCGTCTGTGTTTTAGACACACCTCTGAAAAATTAAACACATGGCAGTTCAAGTTTTGTGTTGGAAGCAAAATGCTGAAAGTGCTCTTAGAGGAATCCACCCAAGCTCTGTTTCTCAGGTGTTAAAAGAAAGGCCCCACATCGTCATCCCAGCTCACTTTCTCCACTCACTCCCCAAGGAAAGTAGTGTCCTATTTGGGATTCCAAAACCAGACCCTGACAGGCCATCTAAACAGTGCTGGTACACCTCCTCCAGCCCCTCCTCCGTTTCTTGTCACTCTTCCTCTTTTTCGTTTTCTTTCTTTCTTTCTTTCTTTCTTTCTTTCTTTCTTTCTTTCTTTCTTTCTTTCTTTCTTTCCTTCTTTCTTTCTCTTTCTTTTTTATTTTGTTTATTAGACTCCACATATAAATAAAATCACATGACATTTGTCTTTCTATGACTGGCTTGTATCACTCAGTCTATGACATAATTAATTAGAAAACCCTATTTGACCAGATTGTAGTAAAATATTTCATCATAATTTGCTCTCTAATTTCAATTGGATTGAAGGAGAACGCATGGAAGTCATAGCTAAAATTTTCCCCACGCCTAGACCTTAAATGGAGTGTGCTAGGCAAGTGTGTTCCTGCCCAGAAGTTTGTTTCACGGCCCTGGCAAGACCGCTGTCAAAATGACACTGTCTGAGAGTTGGAGCCCTGGTGAACCCCATTCCAAGCAGCAATTACTGCAACTACTAAAAATAATGTACAGAGCCACACGAAGTGCATGTGAAAATGAGCACTTGGAATGTCTCTGCTTCCTATAGGCAACATAACATATCATTGTGGTTGATCCGTTCAATAAAAACTCCTGAATACTTGACCAACTCTGAAGCAGCTGGGGTATGAAGGTATTAAATGAGGAGATATTTGATGTGCTTTAGCCATCAGGTTGTGAAGGGCATTGTTTATTTTTGGTTTTAGTTTCTTTTTGTTGTTGTTTTAAGGAAGTCTGCATTCACCAATGGACTCAGCATAGTCAGGCTTGTCATGACAAGCTTATGGTAAAGGTGCCTTTGGCTGGAAACAAGGAGACTGAGCAAACCCCAGAAGGGCCACTGCAGCCAGGGGAGCTGGTTCTGTTCACCTGATAACATAAGAACACTGAGGTTATAACTACAATGTTATGTGACTGCTGAGCATTAAGATTATTAAAGCGCCTGCCACTTGGATGCATTTTTAATCTCTTTTACCAATTTCCTCATCTGTGAAATGTGGATAATGATTCCACATGAGATTGTTCCCAGGAGTAAAGAAACTAACACACAAAGTACTTAGCGCAGCATCTGGTTCATGGAGGATGTTTTACAAACCAGTATCCCCCATACAAGGTAAATAACTCTCCCCTGCTACTCCCCACCCTGCCCGTGGGAGGCTGAAAATGATCCCACCAGAAGGGGTCATTTTCAGCCTTAATGTTTGGAGGCTCTAAATGTAAATGATTTGCTAAAAGGAGTCTTTGAAATGAGACTGAGTTAAAGATTTTGAGATGAGCTTTTCCTAGATTATCTGGATTGGTCTTCATCCCAAATGTCCTTGAGAGAAAGAGGCAAAGGGAGAAGATACATACGGAAGAGGAGGTGGCAATGACCACAGAGGCAGAGACAGGAATCACGCAGCCACAAGCCAAGGAATGCCAGCCGCCGGAAGCCAGAAGCAGGAAGAGGCAGGAGGCATTCTCACCTGGAGCCTCTGGAGGAGGAGCAGCCCTGCTGGCACCTTATTTGGCCCAGTAAACTGACTTCTGATTTGGGCCTCCAAACTATGGGAGAACATATTTCTGTTGTTTTAAGCCACTAAGTTTGTGATAATTTGTTACGGAAGTTACAGGGAACTAATATTTCTGTAACTTCATGAACATCGCTCATTGGTGCCAGACATTGGTCACCGTCCTTTCAAAGCCACCAGCAATTCCTTTCACTGTCTACAACGTCAGCCTCTTGTCTGTGGCATAAAATGCCATGCACTTTGCCTGCAACCTTCAAGTACGAAGTGTCTGTTTTCCTGTTATTGTATATTTTTTGCCTGAAAAAAAAAAGGGAAACTCCTTGGTATTTATGATACACTAGTCAAGTTGGTTGGAAGGAGTTTGGCGTGCAGCACCACTGGATCCCCTCGGGAAGGCCAGCACCTCTCTGCCTGTAAGCCCTTCACACAGGGTGGTCCCAGCAGTGCCCCCAGAGCCTCTGGCTGGATGAGCAAGCACCAACTTGTCCTGCAAAAAAGAATGTATATTTTTTCCTCAATTGGTATTTCTGTGGTCTTCAAAAAAATTCACTGAGATGATTTTAAGTAACACAAACGGTGGTTTTCAGTGGCACAAGGCCTTGTCATTGCCTTCTCAGTTATCTATCTAATTTACATCAAGGAGAAAGTCAACCATGTTCATATTGACTATGATCTATTATGGCAAAGGTTACTCTTTTTTTTAACCATGTATGATAACCATACAAAGTTTTCTTCTTAAACAAATGTATTTAAGTAAGCCTAGTGAATCAGTTTAAACAAAAGTATTAAATAAATAACTATACAGATAGTCATAATGAAGATAGTTCTCAAATGCTTAAAGTTTGGAACATACCACACTAAAAAGATAGGAACCTATATGTGACAGACCTAAGTAAGCCTAGCGGGAATGGCAAATCACCAGGTGGGAAAAACTGTACTGTGGAAAACTGTAGCCTGGGAAAATGCCTGCCTGGGAAACTGCCTGCCAACCCTACCCAGGACAAACAGGTGCCCGGTTAAGATTAGGGTCTGGGGTTGGCCTATCTGGCATAATAGGGCACAGCTTTAACTTGAGCCTGACAAGATGTATCAAGAACAATGGTCAGCAGAAACGCCACCCAGCAACCAGCTCTAGCCAATCAGACTCTGACACCCCAACCAGTTACCCTTCGCAGGGTTTTGCACTTAGAAACCCTGCCCTGAGAACAACCGAGTGAGTCTTAACCTCCCTTGGTTGCCTCCCCAACCTCCCTAGGTTGGCCCCACTTTCTCCCATGAGTCTTAACCTCCCTTGGTTGGCTCCACTTTTCCTCTTATTCTCCGCTAATAAACCCTGCTCCTTAGCTCACTGTGTCTGTCTGGTTTCTTGAGCGACTCTGACCTAACAATATGAAGTCCATAAAAGACTGTACCCAAACTCAGTTTCACAGGCTATAGTCAACTAACATTAAAACCTTAACTCCAGGCCTATGTAATCCCCAAATTGCCCTCAAATAGTTCCCGTAGATTCTGCCTGAGAATCCCAAAGTATGATTGAGGGCCTCTGTCCACCTGGGAAGTACCGTGGCATTCACACCATCCTGCTGAGTCCAGCTCTGACACGCTCAAACAGCATTGTCCACCCACTCTCTGGCCCATTTCTGTACAGTCAAGATCATCGTTGTCAAGGGCAAACATATACAATTCTTACATTAAGCAGTTGTCCTACATGATCTTACTACTCCCTGTCCTTCCAGAAGGAGAAAGGTAATTGACTTCTGCACTAGCTCTCAGAGTAAACCATGTGGCTGAAGGGACCTGTGTTCTTGTGCTTGCTTTAAAACAAAATTTGACTAAGTAATATTAAATGACTGCTGAGTTATGCAATTACAGTAAATTTAACAGAGAAAACAAAACAAAAACACTTAGATAATTTGAGTTGAGTCGTACTCCATTCTAGTTAGGGGAAAATGATAGTAATACACTCAGGGTTTATTTTCCCTCTATGGACAGTGACAAAACTACACTTCTGTGCCTTTAAAAGGCAGAAAAAAATTACTTCCAGTCCTTTGGGAACTTACATTACACACAGATGTGCAGGGAAAATGTTGCTCCCTTAACTTATCTAAAACAGATTCAGCTTCCCTCCTGTGCCCCATCTACAGGGTGGCAGAGGAAAACATAAATTAATTTTAGATCAATAGAATAATCCTTGAAGTATCAGCTTAGGTCAGTCACATGGTCTTGTTTCAATAAAGGCATTTTTTTATCCCTTACCTTCCTTACGTTGGCAATGGATTTATGATGGAGATAAACACGCTCTGGGAGCAGCAGGAGAAGGGGCTGGCACACATGTATTTGTGTTCCTTGTGCAACGCTCCTCATCACTGAGCCTTCTAGCAACTGCCATCCATGGTTAAAGAAGAGTCCATCACTTACCTACCTCTTCATCAAATTGGGGTCTACAGGCTTCTCCAGCTGAATCTTGTTGGTGTTGTGGGTGTCCTGAGGTCTGGTCCAGGCAGTTCGCACTGTAATCTTCTGTTATAAAACCACTTCACTCTTCACAACAATCAACCCCCAAACTCTGACACCAGATTGTTTGCTTTCAAATCATTTTCAGATACTTACTATCTGCGACCTTGAGCAACCTGTGTAATATCTTTGTGCCTGGACTTCCACATCTGTAAAATGGGGCGGGGGTTAATCATAATAGTATCTACCTTGCAGAGTTACTTTCACTGCTATATAAGTGTCTATTACTATTGTCTTAATTGCTGTGCTGGGAAGGTGTCCAGACAGGGTATCAGTTTACTTCCGCCTCCTACGGAAGCCTGTGAGGACCGCCAGACCCTACTCAGACTGCACAAGCCACAAGAAGCTCAGAGGCCTACGCTGGGATCTTCTCAGGTTATGCCCTGCAGCATTCTGAGCTGGGACCAGCTGCAGGTTAGTAGGAGAACAGACTGTGAGGCAGCCTTCTTGTAGAATCTCAAAATGAATCAAGGAAAACCTGCCCACG
The DNA here is from genome assembly GCF_004126475.2 of Phyllostomus discolor. Classification (NCBI taxonomy): domain Eukaryota; kingdom Metazoa; phylum Chordata; class Mammalia; order Chiroptera; family Phyllostomidae; genus Phyllostomus; species Phyllostomus discolor. Next base: position 54,810,662 of record NC_040904.2, on the reverse strand, counting down.
TCATTTCCCTTGGTTTTCTCATCACCACGCCCAGGCCGGAGCCAAAGAAAGGAAATGCGGCTCTGTCTCACCTGCCCCCCTCGCCTCTCCCCTCTTCCTCCTCCATGGTCATTCTGAAACTGCCATCAGGAGCTTTCCTGTAATCTTCCCCTCCTGTCTTCCCTCCCTTGCATCATATATTCCTCTTCCAGTTTAATGGCTATAAAATGATGGTGGATGGAGTAGACTACTAACAATTAGACCTAAATTAAGAAGCTTTCAAACAAATCATACATATTACACTAATTTATAGCCTAAAAAACAGTAAGAGCTATCTTCAAATACTCAGTGATGGAAGGAAAAAAGTAAAAACAACTCTCTTGGGTTGGAGGCTGGAATTCAGAGAAGGAGAAGGAATTCAGCGTGTTTCAGCTCATGGAAGTGATTTTCTGAAGAGCAACTCCCAGACCCTCTCCCAATAATAGTTTGGGGAAGGAGGATACATTTTCACTAGAAATAAAATGCTGGTTCCAGGTATTACAAACCAAGCTTTTCTGGGAAAATTGGCCATAAGATGGATCTTTCCAATTATAATGAACAAAGCAGGAAATAAAGCACCTTAATGAGAAACAACCTGTAGTCAGGGTCCCCTACTGACATTTTCTCCAGAAAAGGCCAGTCTCTGAGTTCATAATCAATAAGTTGCTTTTAAAAAAGTAGAATTACATGGCTCATTGCAGAGGCCTCCTGGGAGCTCTCAAGGCTGGCCACACGCAGAGGCCCGTGGTCTGTCTATTCAACACTCTGCCACGACCACGGAGCGAATCTGCAGTCCAATACAGGAAAAGTGCTCTGGGATTCCTGAGGCTACTCTCAGTAAAATATAAAAATGGAGACTATGTCTTAGAATACGTAACTCTAGAAATCCAGACCTCTCTTAGCAGCTGTAATCACCATGAGAACCACCCTTCAAGGAGCCACAGTGTCTCCTAATAAGCAGATATTCCTGCTGATATTTTCAGGTGTAAATGGCCTGTCTCATCTCGTAACACCATAGCCCCAAGTGCATTATTTCATTGGCAGAGGCACATGTTGAAAAAGTGGTTAAACTTTCTGAAAACCAATATTGGCTCAGAGTCAGAAAGAAAACTTTGGTAACTCTAATTGTGTTGCCCATTTCTGTCTGCAAAATCATTCATTAGTAGCAATTCTATGAAAGTGGCAGGCCTAACTCATTAAAGCCACTGATGTTTTTTAAGTGGAAGCAGTTCATAACAGTTTAACAGAAGAAAAAAGCCCTGGAGGCATGCAGAAGTTTCTCCGTTAAAAAAAAAATTAACCCTGAGTTTGTAGCCCTGTGATTTAATAAGCAATGGTAATGCTTGCCCAAAATACGCAAGATCAGAAAACTACCATATGGCTTGATTATAATCAGCAATTAGGCTAGAACTAGGAAGTAATGAAATCCCAGAGTTTTAGACCTGGAAGGGTTGTAACAGATCATTTCATCAAATCTCTTTCGTTTTGTCCCTCCAATTACCCCTATCTCTTTCTCCCAGCACACACTTTACAGATGCAACAAATGAGTCCCCCCAAAATTAAAGTCATGGATTCAGGCTACACATTTAAATATTATAACTGAAAGTAAACATTCTCAGTTTAAAGTACAGAAAAAGACCAGAGAAATTCTAGTGTAAACCATAATCTAGAGCCAATGTTTGCATTATATAAGATGAAAAAGCTAATATCTTTACTATAAAAAGAATTCCCTACTAATCATTACAAAAGTTAAACAGCCCAAAGGGGAAATAGAAAAAGGACATTAGTTGGCAATTTAAGAAAGAATTCATAGGAATTCTTGATAAATGTTCACGATAAAAGCAAAGGAATGCAAACTGAAACAGTACAATTCCACATTAACCTATCTGTTGAAAAATATGTTTTAAAAGGTTAATATTCAGGATTGCTGAGGGTTAGGAAAATGGATCCTTTTATATGCTGCTAATATTCATGAAAACCTGTACAAACTTTCTAAAAGCAATTTGGCAATATCTCAAAGTCTTAAAAAATGCATGTTCTTTTACCTACTAACATAACATCTAACCATTTATCATAAGAAATTAATTAAAGATATACACCAATAATTATGTAAAAGGATGTTTATTGCAATGTTACAGGAGTAAAAGTTGGAATCAATCTAAATGTCCAATAATAGAGATGGTGTAAGCACTTTTCTTCATTTTATTCAATTGACTGCTACCCAGTAATCAGGTCATATGACAAAGTAAATTTAATGCCACAAGAATGTTTATAAAAATATTAGGTTATATAAAAAATAAACTGTGATTTAAAAGATAATCTGTAAATACAAATATATATAGGTATGAAAAATAAATACCAAAATGTAAAGTAGTCACACTGACCAATTTTTTTCTTTATTATTTTTCATAACTTTAAAAATCTTTACCAATGTATATATATTACTTAAGACAGAACCTAAACAATTCAAATGACAACAAAGAATCTTGTTCACAACTTGGAGGCACAGCATTATAATCTCTAGGAACCTTTCCAAGGATACATTCCATAGTTCAAATCTGAGCTTTCAAAAATAAAAAAAATAGAAATAAAAACAGAAGAACATTTTACCCTTTGTGACAGCGTGGATGGTCCTGGCAAATATTAAACTAAGTGAAGTAAGCCAGTCAAAGAAACACAATTACCATATAATTTCACTCATATGTGGAACCTACTGAACAAACTGAACTAACAAGGAAAATGGGGACAGACTCATAGATGGAGAGCAGGCTGACATCTCTGGGTGAGGGGAGATAATTGAGCATAAAAGAAAAACAAAGAGAAAGAACTCATGGACACGGACAACAGTGGGATGATGCAGGGCATGGTGGGTAGTGGGTAGGAGGAGGAGACAGTATAGGGAGGAGAAATGGTAATGGGAAAAATACAACAAAAAGGCTCTGAGCTTTCAGAAGACCACACACTCTTGGAATCTGTGTCAATAAAAATAACCAAATGATCACACACAGACACTCATGCATGTGTGTGTGCACACATATACGCACATCCCCTAACAGGGAATTATTTTAATACTGCATGTAACCTTTGGAGGTGTTGGGGGTTGGGAGCTAGGAAAAAGGACTTGATGTCCCTTTAAATCTTAAGCATCACTTTGCAACTTCATGACTGAAGCAGGGTGACTTGTTTAAAGGCCTTTAGCAACTGATTAGTTAGTAATCAGGGCAGAGTTAGACAGCGATTCTGATTCAGAGCTGGTAATTATCAGTCCTGAGATGGAATTTAACTTTTGGTAGGCAGCAGGCACACTGCTGGCACAGTTGTGCTCTGTCCCATGCTCCACACTTATTTCTAGGTTCTGTCAGGAAAAAAAGAAAAAGTCCCAGTGAGGATTTACCCATAGCAGCCTCTCACTAGACTTCTTTCTTCTCTTCTTTCACTGGCTCTCTGCACTCGTAGGTGATATAATTGATTATTGATGAAAGCAATGATAAATTTTGGAAAACTTGAATGTAGCTCAGGAAAATATTAAGCATTTTTTAAACTCATGTCATGACTATTAAAAAATGGAGAGGATTTTAAGAAGACTATATTGTAAGAAAAATCCCCAAAGTAACAGAAAAATTTGAAAAACTGGCTTTTCCCTTTCCAATTTTGAGCATTGTTCCTGTAATCATATATGTACACAATTGTCTAAAGTCATGGTCATGGTTTCCCTAGCACCTATTAATGTAGGATCCTTTTGGAAAAGCACCTGTAATAAGTCGATTGCCATTCACATTTGGAGTGCAAGTAACCAAATCGCCAACTGTAAGTCCATTTTTCCACTCTCAGTCTTGAATGGTGCCAAACATAAATAAATAAATAAGGAACGAAACTAACCACATAAAAAATCTTACAATTCTTGCTAATGAAAGGAAGGACACAACCAGACATTCATAAACAAACAAGAAAACAGACCGACAAATCCAGCGCACCTCGGGGCTGCTGCGTTGCACGGGTGGTCCCTGGCTGTGGTGAACCTCTGCAGTGAGGTCCCATTCTAATTACAGTGCTGCACCTTCGTGCTCCACTGGCCCTGGCTGTCTTCTAATTAGAACCCTTAGACACAGAGAGCCAGGCTTAAGAAACATTCCCATCTAGTCATGCAAGCAATTTAAAATTCTGTGATCCAGAAGTTTCTTTACACATATTTAAATACATCCTGTAAATGACCCTTTCTCATTTCTTTCAGATGCTCCAGAGAGGGAAGGGAGTGTGTGTGATACAGAAGTGAGGTCTTGATGCTCAGAAATGCAGCACCAAGTCCCAGGTCCGAGCTGCAGGCCATGTAGCAGCGTCACTGCAGGAGACACAAAGTGGTAGGAAGGGGATGATGTGCAGCACGGTGACGGTGCCTTTGTATGGAAGTACTGGACAGAGAGTGCAAGGATAAGATAAACGGGTTTGCCTGCAATCTGGCATCGTATTAATGGGGATGATCCTTGGAAATGCTCAGAGGTTATTAAAAAGGATTTCTGGAAGTGAGATGATTGTAGAAATGAAGACATCAGAGGCACATTATGGTGGTCAGCCGAGTTTGCCAGGTCCAGGTCTGGGTCTTCCAGGGACTTCCAGGGACTTCCATGTTCCCCACGCGTGGGGCCATGTGACTGTCTTTGCTCAGTGAGTTACAAGATCAAATGAGGCTTTTACTGGCCATTCAAGAAATCAGATACAAATTATACAAGTCATAAAAAGATACAAAGGCCATAAAAATCCTAGAGCAATTAGAAGTGACCAATGTAAACAGCTGAAAGACAGCAAAACAGTCTTGCATTCATGCATTTTAAGGAGAAAGAAATCTGCTGGAGGAGGAGGCAGTGAATCAACAGCTACAAGCATGAAGCCAATACACAGAAATGTCCTTATGTTTGTGCTGAAGTTCTCCAAGCAAAGTAAAAATAGTACATAGAATGATGTCTCTTCATAAGCACTTAGATGTAATTTCCTTACTTTTGATACATTATTCTATGCATAAAATGCACCATTTCATTATTCTGACTCTGCTGTCATTTTCCTGTGAATTACCAACTGAAAGCTATAGGATCATGTTTGTTATTATACAGGCAAAATAACCACATTGCCAGCTAGTTAATTTTTCATCCTGAACCACCTCATTTCTCCAAAAAAACATGATATTAGAAAATAAATTAAGAATCTGAAGGACATAAATTTCCACAAATGTTTATTACTGTTGTTCCTTGTTAACAACAAAAAGTTTCTGTAGATTTTGACAGATAGAATTTGTGCTACTGAAATATTGTGCCCTCAGCAAAAATGTATATAAGCTATGTTACCTGTACCACTCCCGTCTCATAAGTGAAGAAAGTAGCATCACAAAGCCTACTAAAATACATTTAGGATCCATCTTTTAGTGTTATTCAAAGTTTCTGAAATACTTGACATTCATTTGGCCATTCAATAAATATATAATGAGCACCTACTACTCATTGGACACTGGCTAGGTGAGCAAGGCAACCCTCCGGGGGAAGGCAACCATCAGCGAGTAATTAGAAAACAAGGTAGAAAGCCCTAAGCTTGAGTAGAGGGAGTGAATCTCGGGGCAAAAGGGCCAGGCAACTCACAGATAGGGACCAGGGGTGGCCTCCTAGTCCCAATGTCTAAAATGAGACCCAATGAAAGGAGGCTGAGAACAGAAACTTTCTAGGAAGCACAAAAAAGAACCATAAAAAAACACCTGAAGCAAGAGAGAGCATAGGGGGCCTTTGGTTAGTAGAGGGGGCGTGGGGAGCGGCTCAGAGCAAATGGAGAATCACCAAAGGTGAAGCTAAAAAGGTTAATTTGACAGGATTCAGACCTGAAGCTCCTCTGCGACCATTGAAGGGCATTGTGTTTTTGGTTAAAACTCAGTAAGCCACTGAAGGATTTTAAGCAGAGAAATTGCTGTGATTATATCTGAGGTTCAGCAAGGTCACTCTGTGGTCCAGAACATGGACGGGACAGGGCAAGCCTGGAAGCAGAGTGGCTGGGTGGGAAGCATTTGAACTAGTCCTAGTGAGATAAGTGGTTTTCTAACCAGAATAGTTGCACAAGGTAGAGAAAATTGGACAGTGTGAGAGAAAGAAAATAAAATTACGAAAATGTCCATAGGTCTGAGGATGGGGGAGGATTCAGCAGCTCTGGGCTCCTTTGCCTGGCTCAGGATCCTAGCTCCAACAGTCATGACTCAGTGAGCTTGAGGACCTTTCCCAATCCCTTTTGTAAGAGTTTCCTCATGTGACAAATAGGGATAAAAATAGTACTTGCCTTAGAGGTTGATTTGAAGTGAGCAGTTCCATTAAAGCCTAGTACATAGTAAACTCTCAATAAATATTAGCTATTCGGTTGCAAAGGAAATTAAGTAGGTTTAAGACTGAAAATATCCATTCACTTAGCGACTTTGGGGGGGGGGAAGAACTGTATCAATTGAGGGTGAGATGTGACATCATGCTGCAGAGATCTAAGGAGCAAGAGGTAAAGATGGAGAAATGCCAAGTGTGGGTCAGTCTTGGAACAAGGAGGGATAAGAGGCAAATGGTTCCCAAAGAAACATATGCAATCAAAGAGGACTTTTTTTTTTAATTCTAAAGAAAGTGATATCTGTGCATGATTAAGAACTAACAGGACATAGACAATAGAGAGGGTGGCTGTGAAAGTTCAGGACAACGAGGTCATGTGTAGCAGTGCAAGCTCCCTAGAGGAGAAACTGGAATCCGGGGCACAGCTGCAGGACAGAGATGAGAGGCTGGCTCAGATCTGAGAGAGTCTCTGCTGGACCCTTCTCTAGAACAGCTGTTTATACAGGGTGGGGCAAAAGTAGGTGTGCAGTTGTTCGTCTGGAGAATAATACAATAATTAATAACTAATAATATAAGAATGAACTCTGTTTCAAGCATTTGCAACTGTAAACCTAGTTTTGCCCCACCCTGAATATTTTCAATCAACAGAACATCTCTGTTGTGTCACAAATACATATGACTTAACGAAACAAATCACAGAAATGTGAGCAAAGTGAATAAACCAGCACTGTAGTTTCTTTCCAGCCCCATACTGCCAGCCCATGACCTACTCTCCTGCAAGTCATCAACAGAGCCACATTGGGCTACTGTTGAAAGAATCCTTGTGAGGTCAGGAACAGGAGGTGGCAATGATGGATTACTGAGCAACCAGGAGGATTCAGCAATTTATCAAATGCCAGACCAAGAAATATACATACATCTAGAAATTAAACTCACAGAGCAAGGATTTATAATATCAGGAGAACAAAGGGCTTAGATACAGCGAAGGGCTAGGACAAAAACTAGTGTGGATTTTTCTACGAAAATATCTATCTATATGAATATTTATCAGTATGAAGAAATTCTATATTTTCTCAAAAAGTATTCTACCAGGCTCTATTATGACTCAGAATGTTCTCCTTCCAGGACCTACATGCTATCAGAAAGGCTATTCATTGAAACTCAGGCACGGGGACCTGCAAGCCTGCAGGCAGTGCAGCAATATGAATAGGAGAGCCAGTGGGATGCGACAGATTTTCAAGGCCACTGTAGACATGTGTCTAGCCTCATCCTCTCCTGCAGGACTTTTGACTTCTCTATCATGCAACATGTTAGGAATCCTGCTTGAATAATGTTGGTGCATATTTTTGCAGAGATTTTTCTAATGGATCACTCCCTAAAATATGAAAGAAACATGAAAAATGTCCTATAAAATGGTAACAGCACAAAAATAATGATAGTGCTGGAATTTTAAAAGAAGACAAAGAGGTATATGATTAGAATCACAGAAGCATTATAAGTAATTTTCTCGATATATTAGGTATGTATAACTGTCAACACATTTAAAATCAAGTTAATGATATGCCTGCTAAATTTGTAAGGATGAAGCATACTAATGCCTGCAACCTCTTTTGAAATGCATACAAAACAAGACCCTTTGATGGATGAACAGAATGGTGGCTAACTGAGGCATGTGACAAAACAAAACTAGAAAATGTAGCAACATGGTAATTGTAGAACATAGGTGATAAATAGATGATTGCTCATAATTTTTAAAATTTTACTGCATGTTTTAAAATTTTTCTTCTAAAATGTGGTAAAACAAAAACCACTTTTGAGTAATCATTTCATTCAGGTTCTTGGTTTCATCAGCCACAACTCTCTGAAGGGCCTTGTTTCATCAACGGTCCACATTTGGTTTCTGTCTCACACCACTTTCTCGCTGCTGGCTCTTCCTTCCTCCCAGAACCTCTGAGAGAGAGAGAGAGAGAGAGACAGAGAGAGAGTGTCTGTGTGTGGTATATGTATGTGCATGTTAAAAAGAGAAAGTAGTCCAATTAGCCCTGGAGAAGAAAGGTCTGTATTACTCACAGCAAGTAAAGAAAACCAGCATGATCCTACTGAAGCACAATGGAGAATTTTCTCATTTAAAAGTTCAGCTTCAGGAGCAGGAAATCTAGAAGCTTCTGGCATAACTGGATCCGAGGGCTCAATAAGGATATCAATAATCCAACTTTTTCTATCTTACTGTCCTTCTTTAATTAGGTTGTCTTAGCAGCCACTGTAAGGTTATTTGAGAAGCAGTTGTGTGGGGGGGGATAGGATTGTAATATTATCTGACATGTTTATCTTTAAAAAATTCTCAAATTCTGGAAAAATCCCACCCTTAACCTGTGTCTCCTTCTAGCCATCACAATATCACTTACAATACATTTTGAAGGCTTCACCTATATGCATTTGCCTTTTCCCTCACCTCAAAATACTCCATCATTCCCTGCAATCTGGATTCTGCTGCCATAGCCCCACCAAAACAGCTTTTACAAGAGTAAGCAACACCTTCCATACTGAGGACGCTGGGAGACATCCAATTCTTGGCTCACTGGTCCTCTGGGAAGCATTTTCCCAGTAGTAGACCCTGAGACAAGATCTGGGTTCAAGTAGTTTGTGTAAAAGAGGATCTCGAGAAACACACGTGAGGAATTAGAAATAAGTGAGATGGAAGAATAGAGAAGTGCTAATAGGCATTAATCAAAAAGACCCTCATCAGTTTTCATATGGACAGCAATTCCCTAACAGGTCACCTCAGCTGGTTTTGTCTCTCTAAGTTCCTCCTTCAACATGCAGTCAGGGAAGTCTGCACAAATCTTATACCCCCCACCCCCCAAAAAAACCCTTTTCATGTTTCCAAATAAATATCCCTAGCAGATCCAATCCTGTCTACTTAGCACTCAGCACAAGACTGCTGTCCACTTAACCCCTATTGCCTTTCTTGTCACTCTTATCCTGGCCTCCACATGTAGTTTTGGGTTCCAGTACAGAAGTCCTGCCAGACACTCATCATGCCATGCTCTTTCACATGTCTTGTATTTGCCAAGGTTATATCCCTCCACCTGGAGCACTCCTCCCACCCTCTGTGCCTGCAAAGTCTTTTGCATCCTTCATGGCTGGATCAGACAGCCTTCCTCCATGTCCCATTGCACCTTGAGCAAACCTTTACACTGGCATCATTTCACGTTATTATATCAACACAATCTGTTCTCTTTTTCATACCCCATACCAGGCCCTAAGGACCTCAAAAGAAAATGTCATTTATTATTGGGTAGGCAATTAAACATTGAACTAAACTCTAAAAGCACTAATAGTACCATTACTGATGCCTCTAAATTCAAGCATATAAAATTTATTACAATTTCTTTTTGGACATAAAATTATAAGATCTATTTACTGAAGGATGAAGAAATTAGCAAGGAGGTCTGTTTTAGGCTGCATAAGAGTATGTTGGAGCTAGCCAAATGCCTACGGCCTAAGTGCTGGAGCTGGTGATAGGGACAGGGCAATAATCCCATTCTGTGCTCCTTGGCATCCTCATTGATTAAATTGATAGTGTTTCCAAGATCTGGAATTGGCCTCAAGCCCCGAGGCCGAAGATTTGCTTTCATGAATGGATACCAAGAATTGATACTGCCTAAACAGGTTGGAACTTCTACCACAATGGGTGACTTGCTGTTACTTGTTGAGATTCTCAGAATAGTCTATTAATAGAAAACTTTTTATTCAGTATTCATTCAACTAATATTTTGTTTAGTTAATTTTTTGAAAAATAAAACATATACACGTTATAAATATTAAATGGTAAAAAAAAAGGACCAGCACTGTCTCAGGCATGATGCTGTGGTGGCAGGAACGTTCTACGTCTATGTGCTCCCGTTCGGCAGCCACTATCCACATGTGGACATTAAGCCTCGAAATGTGGCCAGTACAACCAAAGAATGGAATTTTTTTATTTTATTTCATCTTAAATAAGTTAAGTAACTACAGTGACTAGTGCCCAACACATTAGACCATGCAGGACAGTGAAAACTCTCCCTGTATTTCTCCCCTCAGCCACCAAGTTCCTCCCCTCAGAGGAATCCACATCATCGATTCTTAAACACATTTCTGGTGATATTCTCTACAGTTACAAACATAGATATGTATGCGTGTGCCCAAACAGCAGCATACAAGTTATACAAACCACTTCACATCCCGGTTTTTCCCTTAACGAGACATTTTGTCAATATCTCCTTACCAGAATATAGAATCGTGTCACTTGTGAGCAATCCAGAATACTCATTTTTATGTGGTTGCCAAAACTATTCCTCTATTCACGGACATTTTGCTTGCTTTAATGTGTTGCTGTGAAGATCATTTATAATGAATGCTTCCTAAGTCCCCAAGATCATCAGAAGGGCTCTCAGGTCTCACAATATGCTTGTGCTCACAGCTAAGATTTCTCACGGCTGAAGGACCCGTAATGGGATCAGCAAGGGGGACACAAGTAGGGTCTGGAGAAATCCATAGGCTTCCTATGTCCCCTTCCTCCTGTGAGAGGACATCCAGAGTGTGTTCATTCCTTCAGCAGCAAAAAATACAGTCATATGGGCAATGCTTCTGCCCAGACAAACCCATGAGAGACTTACTGCCAAGGTTTTCATTGTGGACTAGCCCCATAGATCCTCCTTGCCTGCCAATTCTAAATTTCCAGGAGGAAAGCAGTTGTTCAGCTCCCCAAATGGGTAAGGCAGCCTTATCACTTGGAAGAAGTTTCATATTGGCACAAAGAACTACTCACCAGCCAAGTTTTCAGATGATGACCAAGCACTGGCCTTGTAAGCAAGCCCTTCTAAAACAATAGCTTCAGACCTGCTCCATTAACTCTTTTCTGCCCAATGAATATTGTTGCATATACTTGATTTTTCACATGTCCAACTATGTCTGTAGGATAAATACCTAGATGTAGAAATGCTGCATCAAAGGGAATGCACATTTCCAATATTAATAGACATTGCTGAACTGCAGCAATTTCCACTTGCACCTACAATATATGAGAATATTTCTCTAAATCTCCACAAATGCATTTAAACAAATATTTTCAAACATTCTCTGTATAAAAGGCAATGTTCTAGGCACTGGGAATACAGTACTGGAAAGCTTCTTAAATGAGGCAGAGGTTCCTGTCTACATCCCTTAGGAAGGAAAAAAGAGTAAGTGAACAAAATTTCAAATAATGGTAAGTGATATGAACAGAGTAGAAGTACATAACACAATAGAGTGGGGAAAGGGGACTACTTTGGATTCAGATGTCAAGGAAGTTTTCTCTGATGAAATGAAATTTGAGATGAGATCTCAATTATAAAAAAGAGACAACTAACCCAAGCCTGGGGGCAGAGCCCTACCAGACAAACTTGAAGAAAGAGTCCATAGGCCCTAAGGCAAGACCGCAGTAAAGGTACCTATGGCCAGAATACAGTAATGGATCAAGGAAGAGAATACTTCAAGGTGAAATCAGAGAAAACAGCAGGGGCTTTCTATGTCAATGAAAGAAGTTTTGGTTTCATTCTGAGTGGTAGTGGGAAAGACAGTCTCATGCATGCAGTCCTTCAACCCCCTCTAGCCACATAAGAATGGACCGTGGGCCTGGAACCCTTCCTTATCAAGAATCAGAGTCCTCACAGCCTCACAGCCTATGCTGGGCTTATCGCCTTGTGTGCAAATACATTTCCCTATTTCTGACTCCATGCATATTCCTTTGTTTCACTTAAGTCTGCCTGTGTGTCATTTGGCACCTGGTCAATCCCACTACTATTACCTGTCTCCTGTGAAGAGGGGACAGGGTCCTTCTGCTACAGCACAAGAAGGGTACCTGTAGGTCAGATCCTCTGTGTCAGATGCCAGGAGGGACTTGCTGGCTAAGGGGGACCAACACCCACCACTGCTGCTGACCTTGCTCCGTCCCTTCTCTGAATGACTGAAGCGCTGTTCTTTCCAGTGCACAACTGTGTGGTTTTTGTAGATGACTCTGATGCCTAGATACATGCTCAGACTGCTACTCCTGGTGACAGACAGCGCATGCCACTCACTTGACAAGTACAAAGTCCAACTTCTGGGAGATTTCAAGCTGGTGACCAAAGTGACCAATTGATAACTATTTAGAGAATGAATTTGAAAAAAAATTTAAGCAGTTAAAATTTGTACTTATTGAGGCATTGCAGGTGAGAGATCTGGTGATTAAACTGGAGTAGCAGCAAGAGGGATGCAAGAGGGTAAGCCCGCTGCGGCTGCTGAGTGTTTGGACAGTGTATGTTGGGGGCTGAAAACAACGTAACACCTGTCCATCTGATAAACAGTCCTGGGACCAGGCATATTTTCTCTCCTGTATGTTAAATAGTAACTAGAACAAACATGAAATAACGCAGTTATTGCTTGATGAAATACTCGTTCCTTGAAAAACAAGACTCCGGAAACAACTACTTTTCTTGTCCACACTAAACAGGTTCAGTACTACAGCCTTTACTCATCAACTTATCCAAACCTATCCAAGCCTATCCAAAGTTATGCCATAAACTCTGGCTCATCTCAATGAGTTTCTTACCGTATTAGACCTCCCTTAAAAATTAGTCAGGCCCTAAAACCTGTAAATGTCTCCCTGACTTCCCCTGCTGAGACATTGCTAATATTCTTAAGGTGGATTTCTCCTTTACTACAGAAGGTCTACCATACTTAGCTTTGCTTGATCAACAGGCTTCCCATGGTGTCTTTTGTAGAACTGGAAGTCCAGAGTGTGTTGGGAGAAAGAAGCTAAGAGGATGTTAGGGAGGATTACTGGCCTACTTATATTAATTGTAAGTTTTCGGAATCTTAGTATGACATCCTGCTAGAATGAGCCCTAGATTAAAATTCAAAATGCTTGGTCTATGGCAAATCCATTGACTTAAACTCAGTGCCTTGAGTTCTTATTCTACTAAATAATATAAAAATAAAAGCATTAAATTCTGGATCACCTTCAAAACTATTTATAAAATGTGGGGTAGTTTGAGGGGGGAAATTAAACTTCATAAAGTAAAAGAACTGTATTATTTTCTGAATGGAGTGGAACTTTTAATTCAAAAACAACCATCTATCCTTTTGAAGTGCAAGATGAGATTTTCTGATTCCTCAGGAAGTGACTTGACACCAACCTAATTATGTTTGACATGAATTTAGAATCTATTAAAACAGGTGATAGAACTAACATCTGGGTGTTAATTTTCCTTTAAATAGTAGGAAATAGATAACAATCCTAGAGCCAGCAGAGCCTTAAAAATAGACACAATCCTAAATTACAGAGAATAATGATATATAAAACAAGGGGTACAAATATTGGATGTTAACCGTACATGGCTTTATTTAGATCATGCAAATTCAATTTTAAAATATCACCTTTCTCAAAAGAACCCACCATGCTTGTTATCACAGACATATTAAAAATTTGCTGACTTTTAAATGCATAGAAATTTTTGGTTCAAAAGAAGAGAAAATAGCTACACTTCTGTCCAGTTTGGATTTGTTTTCAGTGAGTATTATCTCACCATCTATTTGTGATTGCCTTATACATTGCATGACCCAGGTGCTGCGACACCCCTGTACAAATCTTTTCGATGAAAACACAATAGGTACCGGTACTCAGAAAATAAGAGTCTATAAACAGGGCGTTTGTGGTATACCATCTTGCAAAATCTAATATAGTGCCAGGTCAACTCCTTGAGGTCACTAAACTGAACTGCTGGCAAATACAGAAAATTACTTTTTGTATTTTCCTGCATGAACATTTTCACCACCTGTCTTCGTGTCTGACCTCTCCAGACACTGTAAGCAATTCAAAAATGAAACAAGGAGAAAAAAAACTGGCAAGCCCATATGCCAAACTAAATCATCCAGGAGACCAAATGTCTTCAGAATCCAAGAAATGGTTATTTATAGATCTGTAATTAGTGATTAAAACCCCAGGGAGTATCATGTTTTCCTTTTCACCTTAAACTCCTCTCATCTTCCATGTATTTTCATACTAAATGGGATGCCACACACCTTTGCCATTTGCTGGGAAACAGCCCAGTAATTATTGTGGGGAATGTGCTCCTCACAGCATGTCTAGTTTGCCTTGTGTTTTTAGTGTCCAATTATTCTCTGAAATAAGATCAGAGCCTAATTTTCTATAGTCAACCATCCGAAAATTCAACAGTGTTTCACCATGTAGAAATTAGGAGATACATTAAAAATTAAAGCAAGTTGGAATTACTAGTGATATTCCTGATATATTTAAGCTGAAATGGTGATATTTAAGAAATGAGTGTTCCAGTAATAAAAAGAGTCAAGCTTACTACATTATCATAGATTTAATAACTGAGAAGTAAGAGAAATTAAAAGTATGCTTCTTTATTGTTAATTGTTATAAATAATTAACTAATCAAAGACTATACATTTGCTTAATAAAAATGTGTTCAATATAAACAGGCACTTCACTTCTAGCATTGCAAAAGAGCTATCAGAAAACAAACAAAAAAATGATTACAGATCCCATGCAAAGGACTCCAAATAATTTGTGTAGTTACTCTGCCCTCAGGGTCAGGGGGTACATACCGTCCACTCCAACGCGTGTGCTGCACATGTGACTTCCCTCCCAAGAGCACAGGATGGAAAGGGAGAACCAAAGAGTAACTTGATGGTGGAGGAACCTGACAAACACCACCTCAGCCAAGTGACAGAGTCAATATCAACAGTAATAACCCAAGGTGACAATATGTACCTTTGACATGATGTGATGAGCATGGCACCACACTCTGGGTATTACACTCCCCAATCTTCAACCCCAGTTTAATCATGAGGAAAACACCAAATTCTACTAGGGAAGCATCCTACAGAATTCTTCAAAACCTTGAAGGTCATCAAAAACAATGAAAGTCTGAAAAACCATCACAACCATGAAGGCCCTAAGGATGCATGACAATTAAATGCAATGTAGAGTCCTGAAACAGAAAAAGGACATTAAGTAAAAACTAAGAAAATCTAAATAAAGTATGGACTTTAGTTAATATATCAACAAAGATTCATTAATTGTAAAGAAAATACCATGCTAATATGTTAATAATAGGGGAAAATTGTGGGGTATGTTGGTACTCTCTGAACTACTTTTTCAAATTTTCTGTAAATCTGAAACTGTTATAAGATGAAGTGTATTAATAACAATAACAATAACCAATGTAAACTCACCTAACACCATATCATGGTCTCTAGTTACAGAGACTCCTTGAAGAAATGACCGATTCCTGGACTAAGGCAAGAAATACAACCTGCAGCATCTTGTAACATCAAAAATTAAGAAAGAGCTAAAAAAAAAGCACATAATGATGAGTGCATGTCAAAAGTACACAGAAACCAACTGAAAAAGTTCTTAACAGCAAAGCTGGAAAATAATAATCATTTAGCTTTTGCCACTAATACAAGGGGGAAGAAAACTAACATCAATTTCAGGCTGAGTATGAACCAGGCATGATGTTAAATGCTGACCATCTTTGTCCCATGCACTTCATCTGAGGAACCATTCTGTGAAATGAATAACTCTGGGAGATGTGATTCTCTCAACCTTACAAATGAGGAAGCCACAGGTCAAGCAGTTTAGTCAACTTGCCCAAGGTCACATGGTCTCATGAACAAAACCAGGTTCTGAATCTAGGCTCTGGAGTCCATACGTTTTTCACTATTTAGTGCTGCCACCAATTCGAATTCAATCTTCATTGGTTATGAAACTTAGTCTTAAATTCTGTAAAGTTTTCTCATGAATACCCATTAAATAGTTTTAAAAATTGGAGGAGGGAGAGAAGCCTCATATTATAATTATCATTATTCATTTAATTATTGTGATGGACAAATTTCAAAAACAAAAAAAGAAAGCTGCAAAACTGAGGAAATCTTGAAGATATCCATCCCAATTAGGGTACCCAGAGCTTAACTATTCTTGGAACTTTAATTTGGATCCTCACAGTAGCATCTCATGCTTGGTCTGCCCCTTAAAAAGCAGAATGTTTCTGCATCATTTCTGTTTACTTCCAGCAGAACCAGTTTCTAGTACAAACTGATGCAAGAGCAGCTAATAGAACCTTGGTATGACCTCAGCAGAGAGAAGAATGCAATGTAACTGGTAAGGCTGTTCCCATCAAGCTGCCTCATTGAAAAGGCCAAAACAGATCTAGTTTAATAGAGCATCACCAGGGAATGGCTTGGGGCACAGGAAAAACACAACCTGGTATAACACATACACGGCCCCCATGGTGTCACATTGTCTTTCACACAGCTCCATTCTGGCCTCCCTCCTTGTTCCCACCAGCCACGTGACCTTATCACCCAAAGGCCTTGGCCTTAGTATCCAGACACTGACCCAGTGACTGGTCATTACTACCTTTAGTCAATACTTTCCTACATACCTTTGATGAAGTTATTTCTTCTTTGTAGATAAGTAACTCACACTGGTTGTTTTGGTCTATTGGAATTTTATTTAATTATTTTTCCTTCCTTCAGCCTCTTCATCAAGTGGTCCATTCCAACCACTTTCAAATTCTAGCATGAATGTTGTCTTGAGAATTATATAACTGGAAAGTTTAAGTCCTACACAATGATCAGTTCTACTATCTCACAGTATATTTTTCTGATTTTGAGATTTGATCATCTTAGGCCCCCTTTTTCCTTCCAAATCACATTCTTTATCATTATTCAATTAATCATTTTTATGTGTAGGTTGTTCCCATTATTTCCTTGTGGACAAACTCTATATAGTATATGAAACAACTTTAAAGTCTTCCTAGATCTGACTGTTTTGTTTTCTTATTTCCTTTCCATATACTAGCCCTAACTCATTGAATAATAGAAAAAAGACTTTAAAAATATCTGGCACCAATGTAGGTAAAAATTGCACTTTTTCACTGAGAAGGAATCCAAGGCATTCCAAATTGGGCTTCCAGGCTCTGAGAAAAGTTGTATGAGGCCACAGAACCAAAAGGGTGAAGTATAGTAAACCAACTCCAGTTTCTGTCAAGGAGAAAAATCCTGCCATTTGAGATGATTAGTTGTGGGGAGGGGGAATTACCTAATAAAGATTATCAATCTGTTAATCTTTCTGTAAGTCAAATATAAAACAACTTCAAACAATTCATTTTTCTTCCTTAAAAAAGTATATGGCTAACTTCCAAATAAAATGTATAGTTTGCCTGCCTTAAAGAACTTAACAATATGAATGACAATCTCAAGCAAAGCTTGAAAAATATTATTTCTAATATTTTCCCACAGTGACAAACTAGGGACATTTTTTTCTTATTAGATAACCAAGAAGCTAACCCTGTATAACAATTCTGGCAATTTGCCTCCCTGGACAAGGGTGGGAAAAGCAAGCATTTAAACTCTGGGAAAAGCTATCTCCAAGGAAACCCCCATGTTTACCCTTCTTTGGGGAAGTTGTGTGAGTACAGGACTCTCTGTGTCTAGGCAGGTGACACACAGAAAGGGCTTTCAGAAGATGAGTCTCAAAAGCCCCTCTCCAATGAATGCCTCAGGCAGTCATGAACTTATTAGATTGCTCTGGTAATTAGATGTCAGTGCAGTGAACTGCCCAAAGCCACATGCTACCATGACAAATGAAATCTCTGGGAATTTAGCCCGTGGATTTAATAGCTGCTGGAGAGAAATGTCCAAAAGGAGCAAGTGGGCTGAGGAAAGGGTAAAATCAGTTACAGAAAGAATGGGACAGAACTATTCTCAAAAAAAATCAAATTTTAGCATCCAGTGTTTCTAATTAATTTTGGATTATTTAAAAGCCAGTCCCTTTCTTTTTTTATTATGTTATATGTAGGGGAGATATATTTCAATATTTATAAAATTTTGAGATTGTCATTTTAGTTTAATATACAATCAATATTTGAAATGTATTTCATCTATATTTTAAAATGCTATGCATTCATTTTGAATATCCAAAATTTTAATATATATTTTAATTAGCTTAAGCTAGTAGTATTTAATCCTCTTTCCTGTTACAATTTGTGTTAGAAAAGATCAAGCACAATGCTAAAGAAAAGATTTGGGTTACACAAACCATTGAACAAACAGCACTCTTTTGATATAATAGGTCAAATGCGAGCCTGGGCCCCAGCATGAGAAAACCTGGGAAATGTACACGCTGGGTCTCGCCATAGTTAATATTAGATTTTATACAAATGGAGGTAGAAGAAATAGCCAGGCTGTACCATAGATATAAGTGTATACTTGAAGACACTTGAGAGATTTGCTATAAGCTCTTAGAGAACCAATTTAAATGGATTTTAAAAGATTACAATTTGGTCCTTTTTTTATGAAGGAGTGTACTGTCTTGTAGATTTTTTTAAAGCACACTTTATGAGCAGAACAGTAATGGGGGCTCAGGGAACAATGGAGCCCAGGTGGTTAAGAGTAAGAGTACATGATTTATTGATGAAACATATTTGAAATAAGCTATGAAGGGGAAAGAGAACTGAATTTGATAGATGAAGATAGTGAGGAGTAGTGTCCAGAGAAAGGGACAGTAGTTTAATAATAATAATAATAATAATAATAATAATTAATAAGAAGAAGAAAAGAAAAGAAAAGAAAAGAAAAAAAAAGAAAAGAAGAAGCACAAGAATAGTGGGTTTTACGTCTATGAAACTGGCAATTTGTTTTGAGCAGTTATCAAAGTCTGGCTCCTAGATAGCAGTATCAGCATCATATGGAAACTTGTTAAAAATATAAGTTCTTCTAAAGAATACAGGGTGGGACAAAGTAGGTTTACAATTGTGAGTACACAAAACATTTTATTCTTGCATTCATATTTATTTATTATTATATAATTTTTCTATGCAAATAATTATAAACCTAATTTTTTCCCACCCTGTATATTCAAATGATCAATAGACACATGCAAAGGTGCTCAACATCACTAATCATCAGGGAAATGCAAATCAAAACCAGATGAGATATACGTCACACCAGTTAAGATGGTTATCACCAAAAAGATAAGTATTAGTGAGGGTGTGGAGAAAAGGGAATTTTTATGCATTTTTGGTGGGAATGTAAATTGGTGCAGCCACTGTGGAAAACAGTATAGAGATTCCTCAACAAATTAAAAATAGAGTGATCATATGATCAATCAATTCCATTTCTGGGTATTTACTTGAAGTAAATGAAATAACTATCTGAAAAAAAAAAAACCATCTGCACCCCCATGTAGATTGCAGCATTATTTATAATAGCCTAGACATGGAAACAACCTAAGTGTCCACTGACAGACGAGTAGATAAAGAAGGCATGTTATAGGATGCTCTGGCTTGGCTGCTGGCTGAGTCTGCTGCAGGTGGGACCTGGTGCAGGGCCTCTGCCTACCTCCCTGGGGTTGCTTTTATGCTGAAGAAAGCTGGAGCAAGGAGACAGGGAGACCTCTTCCTCTCTTAGGTACTATGTCAGTTGATCCAAAAGGTCGTGTCACCAGAGCCACCCATGTCAAACCTGGTTCCAAACAAAATGATCTAGCAGATTTGACAGCCGAAGCTGTAAGTGTAGCTACTGGAGCACCTCCATCCAAGGAGAGCTAATGCTGATCTCTGCTGGTATCTCTCCAAGGTCTTAGAACTCTGCAAGAGAGATATGGTTTTAGAGAAGGATGGTAAATCTTGTGAAAAAGTGCTAAAACTCTTGGCCCCCACAACTCCAGAAGAGAGCTTGGAGAAATTTAAAAAGCAAGTTGAAAAATAAATAAATAAATAAATAAAAGTAAGACATTTTTAAAATGTCTAAAAAGAAAATGTGGTATATATGTATACAAGTGGAATATTATTTACCCATAAATAAGAATAAAATCCTGTCTTTCTGCACACACACAGGCCCAGCAGAGGGAACCACACACTGCGGATCACTGATACCCCCAACAGGTT
Organism: Phyllostomus discolor; assembly: GCF_004126475.2. NCBI lineage: Eukaryota > Metazoa > Chordata > Mammalia > Chiroptera > Phyllostomidae > Phyllostomus > Phyllostomus discolor. Next base: position 54,790,324 of record NC_040904.2, on the reverse strand, counting down.
GCCCAGGGCCAGTCACAAGCAGTACCTGACAAAGGTCTAAACCAGAGTCTTTGAAGATCTACCTAATACACGGAAGCAGCCAAAGTTGGAAGACAAAGAAACAGACCCCAGATGAAAGAACAAAAGAATCTCTTGTTCCAGAAGAGCTAGAGGAAATGGAAGCAAGCAATTTATCAGAGTTTAGAGTAATGATTATAAGAATATTCAATGGCATGAACATAGACAGAGAAACCATAAAAAAGAACCAGTCAGAAATAAAGAATGCAATATCTGAAATAAATAATACTCTGGAAGGAATAAATAGTAGGTTACATGAAGCAAAGGATCAAATCAGTGATTTGGAAAATGGGGAAGAAAAAATACACAGGCAGAACAACAAAAGGAAAAAAGAATTTTAAAAATGAGGAGAGCTTAAGCAACATTTTGGACCACATGAAGTGTAACACATCCACATCATTGGAATACCAGAAAGAGAAGAGAGTGAGCAAGGTATTGAAAACCTGTTTGAAGAAATAATGACTGAAAAGTTCCTAATCTGGTGAAGGGAAAAAGTCACACAAGTACAGGAAGCCCAAGAGTCCCAAAAATGTTGGACCCAAAGAGACTTGCACCAAGATCCATCATAATTAAAATGCCAAGTCTTAAAGACAAGGAGAGAATCCTTAAAAAAGCCACAAGAGAAAAGCAGCTAGTTACCTACAAGGGAGCTTCAATTAGACTGTCATCTAATTACTCATCAGAAACATTTCAGGCCAGAAGGGACGGGCATGAAATATTCAAGGTGATGAAAAGCAAGGAACTACAACCAAGGCTACTTTAGCCAACAAGGCTATCATTTAAAGTCAAAGGAGAAATAAGGAGCTTTCCAAACAAGAAAAACCTAAAGGAGTTTGTTAACACCAAACAAAAACTGCAACAAGTAGAACACTAAAACACCAATACAAAAGAACCTTTGCACCCTGATGTTCATAGCAGCACAATTTACAATAGCTAGGTGCTGGAAGCAACCTAGATGCCCATCAGTAAATGAATGGATCAAAAAACTATGGTACATTTACACAATGGGATTCTATGCAGCAGAAAGAAAGAAAGAGCTCATACCCTTTGCAACAGCATGGATGGAGCTGGAAAGCATTATGCTAAGTGAAACAAGCCAGGCAGTGAAAGACAAATACCACATGATATCACCTTTAACAGGAATCTAAACAACAAAACAAAACAAAACAAAAAACTAGCAAAATATAACCAAAGACACTGAAATAGGGGATAGTCTGACAGTGGCCAGAGGGGAGAGAAGAGGGAATTTCAGGGGGTAATGGGTAGGGATTACAGGAACAAATTTGGAGGACACATGGAGAAAAACTAGGGGTGGGGGGTAATGGGGGGAAGGGGGGAGGGTTGGGTGGATGGGCTGGAACGGGAGTAGGGGGGAGAAAACTGTACTTGAACAATGATTGAAATAAAAAAAAAACCTGCAACAAGTGTTAAAAGGCTTGCTTTAAGAAGGAGAAAAAAAGGAAGAAAAAAATAACAAAGGAAAATAGTCTAACAATAAAATGGCTCTACATACATATCTATCAATAATCACCTTAAATGTAAATGGCTTTAATGTTCAGACCAAAAGACAGAGGGTAGGTGAATGAATAAGAAAACAGGACCTATATATATGATGCCTCCAAGAGACCCATCTCAAATTGAAAGATATACTCAGACTAAAAGTAAAGGCTTGGAAAAAGATATGTCATGCCAATGGAAAAGAAAAGAAGCTGGGGTAGCAGCACTTATATCCTACAGAATAAACTTTAAAACCAAGGCTATCATAAGAGACAAAGAAGACATGACATAGTGATAAATGGAACAATCAAACAAAAGGATAAGAAAATAAACAGACACAGTGGCCTTAAATGATACACTAGATCAAATGGATTTAATTGATACCTTCAGAGCATTTCACCCCAAAGCAGCAGAATACACATACTTTTCAGGTGCACATGAAATATTTTCTAGGGTAGATCACATATCAGGACACAAAACAAACCTCAATAAATTTAAGAATATTGAAGTCATATTGGGCATCTTCTCTGACTACAATGCGATGAGACTGGAAATCAATCACAAGAAGGATGCTAAAAAACATGCAAAGACATGGAAGCTAAAAAGCATGTTATTAAGCAATGAATGGGTCAACAACAAGATTAAGGAAGAAATCAAAAGACCTTGAAACAAATGAAAATGAGAACATAACATACCAAAAATCTGTGAGACACTGAGAAAGCAATCCGAAGAGGGAAATTCATAGTATTACAGGCCTATCTCAAAAAGTTCAAATAAACAATCTAACTTTACACTTGAAGGAATTCAAAAAAGAAAAACAAACAAAGCTCAAAGTGAGTAGAAGGAAGAAAATAATGAAGATCCGAGCAGAAATGCAAAAAGTAGAGTCTCAAAAAACAATTCAAAAATATCACTGGCTGGTGTGGCTCAGTGGATTGAGTGGTGGCCTGCAAACCAAAGGGTCGCCAATTCAATTCCCAGTCAGAGCACATACCTGGGTTGAAGACCAGGTCTCCAGCAGGGGGTGTGCAAGAGACAACCACACATTGATGTTTCTCTCCCTCTCTATCTCTCTCCCCTCCCCTCTGTCTAAAAATAAAATAAATAAAATCTTTTAAAATTTTTTTCAAAAATGAAAACTGAAGCTGGTTCTTTGAAAACATAAACAATATTGACAAACCTTTAACCGGACTCATCAAGAAAAAAGGAGAGAAGAACCAAATAAATAAAATCAGAAATGAAAGCAGACAAATACAAACTGACACCAAGGAAATACAAAGGATTGTAAGCAAATATTATGAGCACCAATATGCTAACAAACAGGACATCCTGGACAAAATGGATAAATTCCTAGAGACATATAATCTTCCAAAAATAAATCAGGAAGAATCAGAGAATCTGAATAGACAGATTATACCCACTGAAACCAAAGCAGTAATAAAAAAATAAATAAATAATTTTTAAAATCTCCCTATAAACTAAAGCCTTGGACTGAATGGCTTCACAGATGAATTTCACCAAATATTCCAAGGAGAACTAACACCTCTCCTTCTCAAACTATTTCATAAAATTCAAGAGAAAGGAAGGCTCCCAAATTCATTTTATGAGGCCAGCATTATCACAATTCCAAAACCAGATAAAGATACTGCAAAGAAAGAAAATTATAGGCCAATATCCCTAATGAACATGGACACTAAAAATCCCCAACAAAATATTAACAAACTGAATACAGCAATGCATCAAAAAGGTCGTACACCATGATCAAGTGGAATTTATTCTGGGAATACAAGGTTAGGACAACATTCACAAATCAATAAACGTGATTTACCACATAAACAAAATGAAGGATAAAGACCATATGATCATATCAATAGATTCAGAAAAAGTATTTAATAAAATCCAACACCTATTTATGAGAAAAACACTCAGCAAAGTAGGAACAAAGGGAACATACCTAAACATAATTAAGGCTATATATGGCAAACCCACTGCCAGCATAACACTCGGTGGGCAAAAACTGCAAGTAGTTCCCCTTAAGATGAGGAACAAGATACAGGTGTCTGCTTTTACCTCTCTTATTCAACATAGTACTGGAAGTCCTAGCCATAGCAATCAGACAAGAAGAAGAAACAAAAGGCATCCAAATTGGAAAGGAAGAAGTAAAACTGTCTTTATTTGGAGATGACATGATGCTATAGATAGGGAACCCCAAAGATTCCACCAAGACACTACTAGAAGCCATCAATGAATTCAGCAAAGTAGCAGAATGCAAAATTAATATTCAGAAATCCGTTGCATATTTATATGCCAATAACAAAATAACAGAAGAGGAAATTAAGAAAACAACCCATTCGCACTTGCCACAAAAAGAATAAAATACCTAGGAATAAACCTAACCAAGGGTGTAAAAGACATAAAATACATGGAAAATTATAGCACATTGAAGAAAGAAATTGAAGAAGATACAAATTAGTGGAAGCACCTACTGTGTTCATGGATAGGAAGAATTAACATCATTGAAATGCCAATGCTACCCAAAGCAATCTGTAGATTCAATGCAATTCCTATCAAGATTCCAAAGATGTATTTTGCAGATCTAGAGCAAATATTTCAAAAATTTATATGGAACCACAAGTGGCCCTGCATAACAACAGTGATCCCGAGAAAGAATAAAATTGGAGAAATCACACTACCTACTATCAAACTATACTACAAGGCCATAGTAATAAAAAGCAGCATGGCACTGGCATAAAGTAGACATAGATCAATGGAACAGACTAGAGAGCCCAGAAATAAACCCACACCTTTATAGTCAATTAATATTTGACAGAGGAAACAAACCCATATAATATGCAAAACATAGTTTATTCAATAAATGACGTTGGGAAAATTGGACAGATACATGCAAAAAAAAAAGGTGAAACTAGATCACCTTCTTACACCACACCCAAAAATAAGTTCAAAATGGATCAAAGACTTAAATGTGAGACCTGAAACCATAAAAATAGTAGAAGAAAACATAGGCAACAAATTCTTAGACATTGCTCATAGCAATATTTTATTGGATATATCTCCCCAGACAAGGGAAACAAAAGAAAAAATAAATAGGACTACATCAAACTAAAAAGTTTTTGCACAGCAAAGGAAATCATCAACAAAATTAAAAGGTGACCCACAGAGTGGGAGAACTTGTTCACTGATACATCTGAAAAGGGGTTAATATCCAAAATTTATAAAGAACTTACAAAACTCAATACCAAAAAAAAAAAACACACCTCAATTAAAAGACAGGCAAAGGCGAAAGATAGACACTTCTCCAAAGAGGACATACAGATGGCCAATAAACATATGAATAGATGCTCAACATCACTAATCATCAGAGAAATGCAAATTGAAATCACAATGAGCTATCATCTCACAGCTATCAGAATGGCCATCATCAGTAAACCAGCAAACAAGTACTGATGACGATGTGGAGAAAGGGGAACACTTTTTTACTGTTAGTGGGAAGGCAGATTGGTATAGCCATTGTGGAAAGCAGTATGAAGATGCTTCAAAAATTAAAAAGGGATCTGCCTTTCAACCCAGTTATCCCACTTCTGGGAATATACCTGAAGGAACCCAAAACACTAATTTGAAAGAACATAAGCACCCGTGTTCACTGCAGCGTTATTTACAAAGGCCAAGCTATGGAAGCAGCCCAAGTGTCCATCAGCAGATGAGTGGATAAAACAACTATGGGACATTTACACAATGGAATTCTACTTGGCCCTAGAATATAAGAAAACTGTATCCTTTCTGACAGCATGGATGGACCTGGAGAACATTATGTTAAGTGAAATAAGCCAGTCAGAGAAAGACAAATACCATATGATCTCACTCATATGTGGAATCTAATGAACAAACTGAACTAACAAGGAAAATGAGGACAGATTCTTAGATGGGGAGCAGGATGGCAGTTAAGGAGGGGCTGGGTTAGGGGCGGAATGACTGAGCAGAAAGGAAAAAGGACTCATGGACATGGACAACAGTGTGGTCATCGCTGGGAGGAGTGGAATATAAGGGGACTAAATGGTAATGGGAAAAATACAATAGAGATTAAATTTTTAAAAAGAATAAAATCCTGCTATTCATGACAACATAGATGGACTTTGAGGATGTTAGTCTCAGTAAAACAAACCAAACAGTGAAGACAAATTCTGTATGATATCGCTTACATGTGGAATCTACAAAAACAAAATGAACTCAGACACAAACACCAGATTGGCGGTTGCCTGATGCCGAGGGTGTGAGCTCACTTACTCTGCTGCTATAATGGTTTCTCTTTCTACTTTCTTATTTTAACTCTATTTCATAAACATGTTATCTTTACAGGGACACTTAAATTCCTCTTTGAGGTAGCTGCACTGCAACCTGTACATAAATGTTGTAAATATTTCCAACTCTGGGAAACAACAGATGCAAACCTGATTATTTCATAGCAGACTGCATCTTAATTAAGGGATATTAGCACTCAGAGACTAAAGTATGTTACTTATTTTTAAAATAATTTAATGTGTGTACTATGAAAATATGCAAGGATAAACATTGACTTGAGCCAAAAGAAAATGATACTCTGAAGCTCAGTGCCTAATTTCAGTAATTTACTCAAGATTTCTGGAATGGAAATCAGTAAGATTTCAGTGGTGACAAACCACCCCTAGCTAACAAGTTGATAATAGAGGAATTTACTTGACTATGTAGAGAACTTGTTACGCTGGGAATGGAAGGCAATATGGACCAGGGTTAGGAATTTGAGCGTTGAGCACAAAGGGGCACCCACTGATTTCACCTGGGACAATGTGAGCATTGAAATACATAATAAGAGTGATGGATCATAACTCATTAAATAAAATAGGAATCCATGAGTTCAAAAGTATATAAACAAATTAATAAATAGAAAGTTTGATATAAAATGTAATATTTCAGAGTCTCAAATTACCTTTGCAAAAATTACTTATTAATTGCAAGAAGAAATAAATAATTTTAGGGTACAGAAGCTTGACAGATACAGCCTTAATCTAGTGATCAAAACAAACATCATCAGACATAAGACAAATGGAAATTGTGTGCCACCTGAAAGGATGTAATGAGAACACAGTATCACTTCTGAGATAGGCCTGTCAAAGGAGCCTCAGTCTAATCTTTTAAAAGAAAAGGACAAACCCAAATTGAGGGGCATTTTACAAAATAACTGACCTGTAATCTTCACACCTTAAAGTCATGAACCTCAGGGAAGGACTGAGAAACTGTTTCAGACTGAAGGAAGCTAAAGAGTCAAACAACTAAATGGAACCCGTGAGTCTGAACTGGATACTTCTTGCTACAAATACATTATTGGAACAACTGAAGGAACTTAAATGGGATCACAGGATTAAATGTTAACAGTGTGGATGTTAATTTCCTGAATTTAATGGTTGCATTATGTCAATCCGTGCAAATGTTCTTGTCAGTGGGATTTATATGCTGAGATATTTGGAGATACTGAAGCATCAGGTTGGCAACTTACCCTCAAATGGTTTGGCAAAAACAAAGTTCTTTTACCATATTTGCTTCTTTTTTGTAAGTTTGAGAATGTTTCAAAACAGAAATTATTATAAAAATTTTTGGAATTAGAAAGGACTGCACTGCTTGTCAGTGCTAAAAACCCAGTGTAAGATCTCAAACCCAGTGTCTAGTTCTGAATTTTTGGTTATGCTAGCAAGCAGGGGGAAAGGGTTTCAGTAGGGGGTTGGAAAAGAGCATCAAAAAGGTGTTTTGACTCATACTCAACAAGGCAAAGTGTTTGGAGGGTGAGTAGTCAGCCCCAGGGCAGGTGAAGCAGCAATTGGAGCTCCATCCAGATGTGGAGTTCAGCAGAGACTCCATGGATTTTAAGGAAAACAGACACAGGTGCAAGAAAGAGGCCCAGCTAGCCCAGTGAGACAGAGAATGTGGCACAAGGTAACATTCAGAAGAGGAACACAAGTGGTTAGATCCTGAGTCCAGGGCATTCTTTAAATTCCCTCTCCATTCATTGCAGCAGTCTTCTATATACCAAAAAAGTGGGTGGGGAGGGACTTAAATGCCCATCAATGGATAATTTGTTAAATAAATTGTAGCACAGCCATACAATGTAACATTTGACAACTCTACTTATTTATTCTGACTGTAAATTTATGTATCAGGTCATTTGTCTGCTTCACTTACTGCTCTATCCTTGGTGCCTGAAATGAGTGTGGCATGTAGTAGTTGTTCAATATTTATTGAACATATGGAAGAGTGAATATTAATTTTAAAAAAGCAGGTTTCAAAATAGTGTGAATAGTGCAATCTAATCGAAGTTTTACCTGGACGTCCCCAGTCCTCCAGTCTTTATTCTTTTTCTTTAAATATTCAAACATGACAACTCCAGCCCAAATCACTCAGCCTGGGTGGGAGGGGGCAGAGAAAAGAACATTTCTAAGAGAAAAACAATTTATATTCCCTTAGAGGTTGCCTGTTACCTCCAATTCCAATTTTTGCTCAGTCCTGTCCTAGCTCTCACCCAAGCTCGTCTCTGTCCTCCTCCCCCACCATCTGGCCACAAGCTCGGGCGGTCCCCCTTCTTCATTCCCTCTGTCACCTCTTATAAAAGACTATTTTGTGCAGTGCATTTTAATTGAACACTTCTGACCAACAATGGGTCATTTCAGCTTAATAGATGCAACAGTTTGAAAATGAGTGCTACGCATCACTCACTATCCCTAAACTCACAGGGCATTCTCTGACAAGGAAGCTTCTTTCCCAGCATCCAGTGAGCTCCCCTCACCAGCGCTTCACTGCCTGGGCCTTCCCTCACGTCTCCTGTTTCCACATCCAAGGCTTTCTGCATTACACACACCACGCTGACTCCCATGCAGTTCTAGAAATGGTGAAAATAACTTAATGTACTATGCACAGAGAGTTTTGCACTTTTTGGTCAGAAGCTCCTCCATCCAGATGAGCCCTGAGTCCTTTCTTCTTATGGCCACTAAACCAGCCCATTACTGTCGTTCCCCACTAGCATGCAGGTATTTCCCTAAAACAATTTCTGCCCTCATAGATCAATCTGCTCAAAGTGAAGGCTATTTTGGAACTACTAAATGTTTTAGCCTAATTATGCAGTGATATAGTCAGAAAGAATATACATGATAACTTGAACAGTAGTTATATCAGGCAGATAGGGTCCCAAGGGTTGAAATCATAAATACCTGCAGGGCTAGGCAGGCAACAAAACCAAGTGAATCAAGCTGATATAAAATATGTATTTTTTCTAAAAAAGCAACAAAGTCTACACAAGCATCGGCTTGCCAAATATGTGCCTCATTTACTTAAAGAAGCTATGAATATTAGTTTAATGGATTTAGGTTACCTCAATGCACACAGATTTTTCCTAAACTCAATGCATAGATAGATACTTACTTCATACTTCATAATAAAAAATAGTCCATGAAATCCTTAATTAGATCCCAGAAAAGCCAAATGTGGAGGGAGTTTTTTTTTTGTTTTTTGTTTTTTTAACACAGACATCTGCAATTCAGGTATATATGTAAACTCTTCTGACCTTTAAGTAATAGCTAATTTAAAAAGAAAATACTAAAATGACAAATCACCCAATTAAAAATGAAAAAATATCTTAACAGACATTGTTCCAAAGAAGAAACACAAATGACAATGAACACATGAAAAGATCTCATCAACCCTCAGGAAAAAACGAATTAAAACTCCAGTGAGATACCTCTTTACACCCGTTAGGATGGCCGCAATAAAAAAGACAATCACAAGTGTTGGAGGCGATATGGAGAAATTGGACCCTCGTACATTGCTGTGGAAAGCAGTCTCGCAGTTCCTGAAATGGTTAAACATAGAGTTACCATATGGTCAAGCAATTCCACTCCTAAGCATGTACTTGAGAGGAATGAAAACAAACATCAACATGAAAACTTATACAAATATTTACAATAGTCCCAAGTCAGAAACTTCCCAAATGTCCATCAACTGAGAAATGAGTATTATTTGGAACTAAAAAGGAACGAGATACTGACACATGCTACCACGTGGATGAAACTTGAAAACATTGCAGTAAGTGGAAGACGTCTCAAAAGACCATCCATTTCACAAGCCCACTTGTAGGAAATGACCAGCACAGGCAGATCTCTAGAGATGGAAAGCAGATCAGTGGTTTCTGGGGATTGGGAGAATTAGGGGGAAGTGGAAGCGACCACTAATGGGCACAGAGTTTCTTTCTGAAGTAATGAAAATGTCCTAAAATTGATTGTATTCATGGATGCATAACTCGTTGAATGCACTAAACATCACTGAATTGTACATGTAAATGGGTGAATTGTATGATATGTGAATTATATCTCAATAGAACTGTTAAAGAAAATAACAAGTGAGCTGGACACAACACATCTGCGGACTGATGTTACCTGTAGACCCTCCATTTGGGATCTTTACTTTACACTTTCTTTTTATTGAATGTTTTATGGTGCATTGAACTAGCAGGCTCTCATTTTTATAACAAAATAAAGAACAGAAATTTATTGAATATTATTCTAGAGGCTAGGAAGTTCAGATCAACATGGTAACAAAGTAGGATTCATTCCCAAACCTCTTCTCTTGGCTTGTAGGTGGCCACCCATCCCTATGTGCGCCTTCACCTCCTTCCATTTGCAGGTAAGGGGAGAAAACTAGCAAGCTTCCCCTTGTTGCTTCTTATAAGGGCGCTAATCCCATTGTGAGGGCCCTACCCTCATGACCTCATCTAATTCAGTTACTTCCACAGTCCCCATTTCCAAGACCATCTTACTGGGGTCAGAGGTTCAACATTTGAGTTTTGGGAGAACATAAACATTCAGTCCATAACAAGCATGAAATTACTTTGCAATTTTAAAACTATACTTCAAAAAAATTATACACATAGTGAAATTTCCCATAGTCTGGTTTTATCCTAAAGACTGGAACATAAGCTCCATGGGATGGGCATTTATTCAGTGGTGCGTCCAGCTGTCTAACAGTTTTGGCACTCAAAGTGTTTGCAGAAGTGGGGGAAGGAGGCACAGAGAGAGGGAAGGGGAGCTGGCAAACAGGAGCATAGGGCAGAACCTTCAGTTGGGCTTTAAAAACACAAAGCTATAGCACCTGCAGGGCTGCAGAGGCTAAGAGTCAGGCACTCTGGGACCTTCATCCCTAAGCTGTGTTAAAGAGGCAGGCAGCTGAGGTGTAAGTAATCACCATCATGGGTGACCCTCTGCCCTACCTCAGCAATTTCAAATGACACAGATGTAGCAAGGCCATAGGTACATGGATGGGGATCAGCATGTTGAAGTAGAGGTCACTGAGCCGAGAACGAGGAGAGCCTGTGGGAAACAAGACAAGACTGTGTCCCAGGCACGTGCAGGCCCTCTCTGGTGGACCCTGACAGCTCGTGTGGCAGCAAGAAGAAAGGTCAAGGGAGGGAGGTGTCACTGAAAGTAGCTGTGGGATTTTATCCCGTGATGTGGAGGCACCAGTAATGTCTGTTCTTCCCCTGTCAGGGAATGTCAGCGTGGCCAGGAGAGGAGCATTTGTGTCGCTCCTCTGATGAATTCAACTGACCCATGGCACACCTCAGAGCTACACCTTCTCTGCTTCGCTGACACCGCACCCCAAATCAACTGTCAAAGGTAGAGTCTGACATCTTTTCCTTAACTACAGTGTCTAAAATATACCCCAAATGATTCTGCCATCAAATCACACAAGCAAAGGACTCAGTGTTTGCAAGAAGCCTCTGAGAAGAAACAAAGAAATCAGCACCACATTGCAAAGTGTCACTTTAAAGGAAGCGATGCCTTATATCCGTATAGTTCTTCATGCATTACAAAGCATGTCCACTCACACATTTACCTGGACTGAATCTTTGAATCTTACAGGTGACATCACATGGAAGCTGAAGCTCAGAGAAGGGAGATGATAAACAATATTTAAGACTGAACTTTCTTGCTTATTTGTTTTGTTGATTAGGTTCCATTTAAAGGTAAGATCATATGGTATTTGTCCCTCACCACCCAGGGGAGGGAGGTGAGGATGGCTGGGGTGGGGCAGGGAGTGGTGGGGGATAAATGCAGACAACTGTACTTGAACACAATGAAATAATTAAAAATAAATTTTAAAAAAGACTGAACTGAGTATTTACACTTTGCAGGCACTACTCTTGGGGTTTAGGCATGTGAACCCACCTGGTACTCACAAGAACACTGGCAGAAAGATAAAGTCATTACCCAGTGAGGGAATGCTTAGTCAGGACCTCACAAGCACACAAAAGAGGCAGCAGAAAATCAGTAAATGAGTGAATCAAAAAACTATGGTACATTTACACAATGGAATTCTACACACAGAAAGAAAGAAGGAACCCTTTGCGACAGCATAGATAAACTGGAGAGCATTATGCTAAGTGAAATAAGCCAGGTGGTGAGGGACAAATACCATATGATCTCACCTTTAACTGGAACATAATCAACAAAATAAAAAAGCAAACAAAATATAACCAGAGACATTGAAATTAAGAACAATCTAACAATAGCCAGAGGGGAGGCGGGAGGGGACAAGGGTTTTCAGGACCTACTATAAAGGACACGTGGACAAAACCAAGGCAGAGGGTGGATGCAAGGGAGGGAGATGGATTTGGCTGGGGTGGGGGAGAGTAGGGGGGAGAAAATGCAGACAACTATAATTGAACAACAATAAAGTAGTTTAAAAAAAAGCAGGGATGCAAACCCACTGGGCCAGCTCTGCCACCTAGGAGCACTGGTGCTTGTCCTCACCCTCTCTGCTTCCCTGTGTGTGGGGCAGAAGCAGAATTTTAACCTCAGTCGACCCCAGGATCCTTCTACCATCCATTAGTCCAGATCATTACCACCATCAGTGATAGGGCTGAAGTGGTAGGAGTATTTGGTCTTGTCCTTCTGAGCTTTTCTGTCTTAAAACTAAGAGCCCATGCACACACACACACTTTGCTTGTATGAACCAATGACAGAATTTTCATTTCTTTCTTTCTTTTTTTGAATAACATAAATAAGAGGTATACTAATTACTCTTTGGAGAAAAAGGTGTTGTGTACCTTCCCAATGACACTTAAAGTAGGCTTCCCACGGAGCTGAAGGAGGTGGCACTGGAGCAGAGCATCTGTGTGAGTGCCCAGTGAGTACAGGACGGGGCACCTGAGACAGTGAATTCATTGGGACATGCTCATTTTGTTCTCACCATTCCATTCCTACCTCTGACAGTAATTCAAAGAATGTCCTTTTTAAGGATTTTCCTCAAAGAGCTTGCATTGTCAAGGAGACAAGTCCTATAGATACGAAATAATTTGAGAATGTTACTAACACAAGTCTGTACAACTGTAGACAGGGGGTTCTCATCCTGGGCATGAGGGTCTAGGGCTGAGTACAGGTAACTGGATACGAGCTTTGCCGTTGTGAGTGCAATCCTGTAAGGACCTTTTCTTACATGTGTGTGTCTGTAGGGCGGGGAGATATACAAAGTCTGTGTGGAGAAAGTCCAGCTATTGTTAATACAACAGTTTGCAGGACATTGATGTAACCTGGAGCCAAGGAGAGTGGACTGGAAAGCCCACGTGTGAACAATGATGACTTCACTCTACTAGTCAGTGGGGGTGATAGCCACTTTTGAGTGAGCCTGTGTACTCTGTGGTCATGGCATTCAAAATGACTGAGCAAGCAGAACAATGAATCTGCATCAAATTGTGCATTAAGCTTGAACATTCCTCCACAGAAACTATTCAGATGATTCAGAAGTCTTTTGGGGATGATGCAATGAGTGTAGCATAAATAAAACTGTGGCACAAATTCTTCAAAGATGGTCAAGAATCTGTTGAAAGTGATCCAAGTTCTGAAAGGCCTGCAACAAGCAGAACACCTAAGAATGTTGAACATGTACAGGCTACAATCAACAAAGTTCAGTGACTGATGGTGCCAGAATTAGAAGCTGATCTAGGGATTCCAAAAACTACTGTATCCAAGATTTGGACTCAAGATCTTAGCATGAAATGTGGCATGGCAAAATTCATTCCATGGCTTAACTACCAGAGCAAAAGGAACATCATACTGCATTTGGGAAAATGGTGTGAGGTCCCAAGGTATCTGCTTTGAAGGGAACTGAGATGCCATTGTCCTATGTACAATGTTTCTTGTATCTTATATCTTCAATAAGTGTTTCTTTCTCATGTTGTGTGGCTGGATACTTTCTGGACAGGCCTCATTGTATGTGATTGTGACTTTACTTTTAGTCTCTATTGATTGAAAATACACACATAACTATAGATGGGTTTGAGAACGGGGGGAATAAGAATGCTGCTCCCATGATTCTAATACCTGAATACTTTAAATGAAAAATGTCCAGTGGGTCAGGAAAGAAGGGGGACTGCAGGATGTAAGATAGACCCAGAGAACTAGTAAATTGTGGGTGGAAAAGGAAGTGGAAGGAAACCTGTAGCTCAGGCTCAGATGCAGGCACGAACTCTCAGTTTGAGTTCCTGGGAGAAATGTCATATTTCAATGCTACTTTTTTTCATGGCTTTCTGTTGGGAACTTCCCTGCCTGGTTCAGAAGCTGTAACCCCCGCCAAGTCTAAGACTGAGGGAGCGACCTTGGACCATAAGCCACCAAGGAGACAAAAGCTTATCTCCCTGGCAAGAGCACCGCTTCTGCTCCTTTTCCTTCATCCACAACTGGCCCCCAATGCTTGGTTGGTTAACCAATGATGGGTAAGATTCCCCAAGGGGGGAATGACTTAAGACAGGCACGATCACATGGGAGGCCCCCAAGGAAGGACTTTGGGGGCTACAGCAAAAGGGGGTGATGGACCCTCGCCCTCGGCTTTGACAAAGCCTGAGTCCTCATTGTCTGCAAGAAAATCTCCTAATCTCTTGGCTGCCTTACTCCCCTTGCTCCACGTAAGCCTGAAACAATGACAGAGGGTGGTGCAGCCCTATGCTGGAAAGGGCAGGTTCCCTGGGCAATCAGGCCTAAGAAAGAATATGTAAAATCCTGTGAAACCTGCTTTGTTCAGAATGCTCTCAATTAACTGACAAAGGTCCAAGCAAGAAGTAAGTTTGTTCCTCAAAGTTTCACAGCTCTTTAGCTGTCTGATTCTGACTCAAACTAGGCCCTCAGAGTTCTTTGTTATCTATTGTTTGATCCTTACTGCCTGGCAATGATTAATGAGCTTTATCTGTATTCCTGTGCAAATGAACCCAATAAAAGCCCATTGAGGAAAAGACCCTTGACCCTTCTCCTTTGAGAGATCTGCTACCTTTCCTCCCCAAGCAGATCATGTCTTGGTAGACTTATTCTCATCTGTGGCAGCCGGGGTTGGGGGGGGCCTGTGGGCAGACCACCCCCCCCCCCCCCGCCACAGCTTTCTGTTTCTACAATCTGATATAGTCATGCAGGTACCTCCTGAGGATGGAATTGTTCCTCATAATTCCTTGGCCAAAGGTATCATGAAAGTTATTCAAATTACTATTTTTTTCCATCACACTGTAAGCACTGCAATACTGCAACAGTCCATATAATAACCCAGATTGCTACCAACATTGCAAGTTCTTTCTGACATTCAGTAGCCTGGGTCATTACAATAAACCAAAAATCAAGTGGAGAAGCAGTTGGAGCTTCTTGAGAATCTCTTGAGTTCCAAGAAAGACAGAAAATACCATCCACAACCTCAGAAGCATGGTTCTCTACAAACAGGTTTCCTAACCTCACACTCTTGCTCCTATCTTATGTATATAGTTTCCTAATGAACTTCTGTACTTTCTCTACTCCTTTTAGTCTATGAAAGGAAAGAAAGAAATGAAGAGAAAGGCCACTCTCTGAAGACAAACAGCAGACCCAACTTTGAAAGTTCCTCATTCTCTCTGAGCCTCAGTCTCTAGAAAATAGAAATTTTTATCATAGACAAATATTGATGATCTAAAAGCAATAAAGCAATTCAATGGAGGGTAATAAAGTTCCAAAGTCACAAGTGTCTTACAGAGATAAATGCTATAATTAAATAATTTTAGCAACATTATAAACACATATAAAAATCACCACTGGGAGATAATCTAATGCCCAAGCCTGAACCCATAATAAATATGTCAAAAAATATGTATGTGGGACAATTGCCCTGAGAAAGAGGTTTCATTTTGAAGCTGTGCATGGTGGGTGTCAAAGTAGCAAAAGATGTCAGGGTCAGAAGTGAGGAAGGTCAGGAATAAGTTACAGCATGCAGTTTGTTCTTAGAATAGTCACAGACACTACTGGGAATTCCATTCCCATATATTTTCTATTTCTCAAGCTCTGTCTCTTCTCCACAATCCGTGGGGTTAGGCCCCATGCTACTCAGTGGGGAGGGACCAGAGGGGGTGGACAAGTAGAATCCATCCGGGGACCTGAGTGCACCTGGGTCTGCTTGGGCACGTGCTGAGGTGCTACATTCAGTGCTCTACAACACAGTGCACTTGTCAAACAAACACAGTATGTGAGCTTCCTCCTATAACTCACCACTTTACCTCAGGTGACAAACAGCAGAGTAAGTGAGTCCACCTAGTTCCTGACACTTCTGCTTGTGCTATTGAACTTGGAGGTGTAATTGCCATTGGTTTTCAGGGTCAAGTCAAATGCCTGTACCTGGAAGAACATTTCACTTTTGTGTTGATCACCAGAGCCTCGCCAACTCCTAGAGAAAGAGGAGGCTCCTAGGACTAGAAATCAGCTCATTGAGAAATGCAGACCCAGCTGTCTTGAAGAGCTTGGGGTGGGAGTAGCCTCATGGGATGAGGGAAGTGAGATGCCAGCTCCCATCCTGCTGCCCACTGAAGCTGGGAACTCATTCCCTGATTAGGTGGGCAAAATTATGCCCCAGTCCTCTGAGCTCCTTGCAGAGTGTGGAATGGGCCTGAGTCCCAGGCCCGGAGAGAAAGCAGACAAGAGTGGGATCACAGAACCACTGCTGGATGGTTTCTGTGTGCGATGAGTTTCCTGGTTTGCTTTTCTCATGTCCGCCTCAGTACTGATCAAAGTAACTGTCTTTTCACACTAGCCTGTGTCAGCTGTGGAACTTTACAGAGAAAGCAGGGCTCCTTCCACCACAGTAGCGTGTGGTGGCAGTGGTCATCCAGACAGGGTGCCTCCAGGGCGACAACACTGGAGCTGCCCAGCTCAGGTGGTTTCCTCCTTCAAGAAACATACCTTTCAATTGTAAGGAGGGATTTCCCTCTGACAAGGGATTGTAAGTTATTTGCTATATAGGAACTTCTTGCCTTGGTGGCCAAGAATGTGGTCTCTGGAATTAGACCTAGGACTCGATTTGGTCCTGTGATCTTGAAAGAGCTTCTTAGTTCTCCAAACCAGTTTCCTCATCATAAAATGGAGACAATAATTGTAACTAACAAGGTTTTTGTAATACTTAAATAAGGCAAATGCCTGTAAAGTTCTTGGCACAGGCCTGAAACAACTGAGTACATGTTTATCATTATTATTATCACCATTATTATCATTACTCCTTATGCTTTCTGGAAATTTGCAGAACAGAAGTTGTTCTCTTATTTTTCAAAGTGTAGGGTGGAAGGAACTGCAAATCCCCACATCTGTCTCTCCTACTCTCCTTCCCTATCATAACTGGACTGCTGCCTCTAACAGTTTGATGAGGATCATGCTGTCCTGGGGGAAAGAGAGCAGTCACTGGAAGTTAGTGAAGCTCTTCTGTGAAGCAAGCTGGCTTCTGATGAGCAGCAAAGAAAACAAATACCCCTCATTAGTTTAATAGAAACCAAACACTCCTCGTGTCTCCTGGAGCAAGTCTAAGGCTTTAATATAATCACCTTCTCGGGAAAAACAAAAACAAAAATGAAAAACAAATGACCCCTTCACCAACATTAAAATTTGCTTTTGCAGGATAAGCTTGCTTGAGTACACCTACAGTTTGAGTCCATCATTCACAGCTCATAGTGAGGGACTATCAAAAGAAAAAGTTAAATTGGAGAAGCTACTTCACCCATCCTGTGGGACTGAAACCTTTCCACTTCCATATGCAATACAGCAAGATTCACCAAACAGGAGAAGAGAAATGCTCCAAGGGCCCAGATCTCTTACTTGGGAAAGGGGTATTTTAGATAAGGAGAAAAGGACGGGCCTGTCTGGGGCATGGGAATGGAGAATCTGAGGGCCGGTCATAAGGAAAAGGAAGTGTCAGCAGGGACTCCCTCCCATGCCTGTTTTAAAGAACCCCCAACTTCATCAGGCTGTTCCTGTAGGAACCAAGAGAAAACTCCAAAGACATTGGACTGGTCTTCCAGTGAAGAAGTCTCACATCTTCCCCACAAGGAGTGCCAAACGTGGTGAGACTAAAGACACCAGGTAGAAAGGGAACAGAGGGGTCTCTCTAGTCCTGTCTCCTCTTCAGGCAGCAGAGAGGCACCTCCAAACCACCAGGTGAACTGCATTTTGAACCCAGACAGAAAAAATGGCACAGGTTCATGAGGTTGGCCAACCCAGGAAAGGCAGGTAGACTCGCTGAAGGTGAGGGGGGAGGGAAAGTAGATATAACACGTGAGGAAATCCGAGGTAAAAACATAACAATGAAAGAAATTGAACCAGTGAGCAAAAGTTTCCCACATAAAGACAGCAGGCTTAGACAACTATGTTGGCAGTTTTACCAGAACTTGAAATAACTGAAAACATCAATCTTATAGTAATTGCCTCAGTGACCAGGAAAAGTGAGTAACCATTCAACTGATTTTGGAATGCCAATATACCCTGCATACCACAAGTGGATAGTAACAGTGCAATAAAAGAAAACTTACATCTTTCTCACTTATGAACCCAGATTCAAAAATACTAAATAAATAATAGCACATGAATTTCAGTCGCATGTTTTTAAAAATGAATGAAAAGGGTTATCTCAGTCTTAAAGTTTTGGGGTTTTGTTAAAAAGAAACAACTATAATTCTTTTGAAAACCAGAGAACTTCCAGTTTTTGTCATCCCATCCAGAAACTCCACTCTATGATGCCAAGAACCAGGGAGTATATTAAATTAGTTTGAACAGGACCTTCAAGCCACCTGACTAATGCTTTAGTCATAACACTCTTATCCTAGCCAACAGGAAGGAGGAACAGGAAAAGGACATGAGCCCTCCTTGAAGGGCACTGCTGCAAAGCTTCATGGAACACATTCACTTATATACCATTGGCCACAACTTAGTGAAATGTCCACTGCCAGCTTCAAGTGCAGCTGGGAAAAGCAGTCTTTGTTCCAGGCAATTGTTTTCCCAGTTAAGTCAGCTGATTCCGCTACTAAAATAAATGGGTAGGTTGGAGTAACTGCAGAACCAGTCCAAGCTCACTTGGTCCTGTTTCTAATGAGATGTTGAGTTGTTTTTCAGGGATAACAGAATAAGGCCACAAATCATGCAGTGGGACATGAGCACCAGAGAACGAATTCACCCTACAGTAACTCTTCAGTAGCACCAGGAGGAAATCCACTGGGGATAGTCACCAACCCTGCACTTCAGACATTGGACACATGAAAGTCCGTGGTCACTAGTGCCTGCACACAGAGCTCTCATAATGTTGAAATAATGCAATTATGCTGGAACATGCATAAATTCTCCCATTTCTTCATTTAAATGTAACTCAAAAACTCTTGGTTGGGAATAGATTTGGGCCTTGCCTCCTGTCTCCTCACTGGCTGACTTTAGAATAAAATCTTTTCTTTTCTCAAAAGCTGATGTCATAAGATTGAGCCCTTGCTAGGTAACATAGGTTGGCAAAAGATTAGATAGATAGATAGATAGATAGATATAGCAACACAACAGTAATAACCCATTAAAATGAATAAGAAGTTCTCCATTAATTATAACAGTAATATGTCTTTTAAAAAGCAACCAACAAAGCCAAAAAGGTGGAAAAAGATGGAGAAAACTATTGAAGATTATTAAAATATAATAGGAAATTTGAATTAGTAGAAAGATACCACACTAATGGATAAAAAACTCAATAGCACAAAGACTTTATTCTTCACCAAATTAATCAATAAATTTAAAGCAATATCGATAAAAATCTGAGCTCACTTTTTAATAAAATTGTCAAGCAAGTCATAAAATTTGCCTAGGAGAACAAGAAGTCAGCATCAATTTTGAAGAAGAATTAAATGGCAAGAATTACCCCACAAGATATTAGATAACAATTAATTTGGAAAGGAGTAGAGTAATGGACACAGGAAACAGAATAAGAAGAAAAAAATCCAAGAATGCACAGAAACTTGAAATGTGGCAGAGGGGAAATAAATAGCATACAAATCATGGGGGTATTTGTGTAAGTCAAGGTTCTCCAGAGAAGAAACAGAACAGAGAGAGAAAAAGAGAGAGGGGTGTGTGTGTGTGTGTGTGTGTGTGTGTGTGAGACAGAGAGAGAGAGAGAGAGATTGATTGATTGATTGATTGATTGATTTTAAGGAATTGGCTCCAAGGATTGTAGAATCTGGTAATTCTCAAATCTGCAGGTAGGCCCATGGGCTGGAGATGCTACAGTTCAAGTCTGAATTCCTCCTCTAGGAGTTCAGTCTTTTTCTATTAAGGCCTTGAAGTGACTGGATAAGGCTCTGTTGTATTATGGAGTGTGCTCTGCTTTATTCACATTCTACTACTTTAAATGTTAATCTCATATTTAAAAAATACTTTCAGAGAATGAGTAGTATGTCCTGTTGAAGTTGACATGTAAACTTAACCGTCGCAGTGGAGTAACAGAAAGCTATTCTAAATGCTATAACTAGGACAAATAATTGTCCATATAAAAACTGTAGATTCCCACTCACTTTACTCCAAACACAAATTCAAGATAAATTAAAGACTTCAATGTAAAGCATTAAAATTTTCAAATATTTAGAAAAAAAGTATAAAACATTTTTGTTGCCTCAGGGTAGAAAAAGAGTTCATTAAAAACAACAAAAGCACATACTGTAAAGGGAAAATTATCAATTTAGTTACTTAGCAGTAAAAACTGTTCTTTCAAAACAGGAACCCATAATCAAAGTTCCAGGACAACACACTGACTTTTTTCATTTTTATTCACATCTGTCATGAAATAAATAACAAAGGCATAGAATGTATATTTAAAGAATTTCTTCAAATTTATAAGAAAAAAGACAAACAACTAAATAGAAAAGTAGACAAAGGATATCAACAGACAATTCACAGAAGATGAAATATAAGTGGCTAATGAAAATATAGAATTTGTTTCACTTTTCTAGTAATCAGCAAAATAAAATTTAAGAATATTATGCTAGTGCATATTCACTAAATCAGAAAAAGTCAATAAGTCTAGTAACTCTATTTTTCTGATAACAAGACTGAAGAAAAACAGTATCTCATGTCCTGCATGATGCAACCACTTTGAGATAAAACTGGTTACTTTTAGTGGAAGTTGAAGATGCATGTATACCTCATACCAGCAGCTCCATTCTCAGTGTGCTCCCTAGAGAAACTCTCCTACCTCTGACCATGGACCATAAAAGAGGATGATAATGGTAACATTATTTGTAATTGGCAAAAAATAGAAACAACCTCTTACCTATCAAGGAGAATGGATTCTTAACATGTAGTATATTCAGTATTCACTCAATGAATTGAACGAATTCTTAAATTCATTCAATAATATAAGTCTTATATTATTACATAATAGCTAAAATGAATGACATCTACAGCATATATTATATATCATGTATCAAAATAGATGTATCTCAGAAACACAATGTGTAGTCTGATACTATTTATACAAACTTTGGAAACATGCAAAGTAACATTATATATCATTTACAAATTTGTAAATATATATACATGGAATAAAGTGAACAAATGTAAATGAGAATAATAAACAGCAACATCATGAGAGAGGCCACCCCTTTGAAAGTGAAGGAGGACTCTGGCTGGTGTGGCTCAGTGGATGAGTGCTGGCCTGCAAACCAAAAGGTCAGTGGTTTGATTCCCAGTCAGGGCACATGCCTGGGTTATGAGCCAGGTCCCCAGTTGTGGGTGTGCAAGAGGCTCTCCTTCTCCCTCCATTCCCCTCCTCTTAAAAATAAATTAAAAAAAATGTTTTAAAAAATGAAAACACAAAACTAAGGAAGGAGAACAGTATGTGGGATAGTTACAAGAAATGCTTCAACTGAATATGTACTATTTTAAGAAACAATATGAAGCAAGAAAGGTAAAATGTTAGAGTTTTATTGAGCAATGTGATGGATACACAGGTGTTCTTTACATAATACTTTGTTATAGTTTAAATATTTCAAAATGAACATATTAAGAATTTACCAGTAATCTATAATTTTTAAACTGTCTCTGTAACCAAAAAAGACAAAATCTGTTCCAAAATATCATTTTTCAGACAGATTATTATGAACATAGAGTGGTTTCCTGACTAGATGGAACAAAATTTCACTTAACAAACTCTGAACAACATCCTTAATTTACTTAAGTGTAAATTCTGTTTAACACCACACACTTGTGGATTCTTATGAAATGCTTCTTTTGACATGAATTTAAAGACCTATCAGTGGACATAAATATAGTAAATTATTAAAGGAAGAAATAAACACCCAAAGCCTTTATCTAACTGGAAGAAAAACATATAGCTATTTCTTGTAACAAAAATGTATAATATGTATTTGTTTCATTTGTATATACGTTAACTATTCTAATTGGCTTGCTAATATTCTCCAATTAAATTCTGTGTCCCATGAATTAAAGAGATCACCACTTCCAGCTTTAAATACTTGAAATGGTACAGTGACACAGGAAATGAAGGCTCCATAAAACTTAGCTCCCTCCCCTCCATGTTTCTTCAATGGACCTTAAGTTGTAACCTCTGTATATAGTGAGTTGTGTGAAAACCATCAGGCGAAGCATCTTGGCCAGTGGAAAACAATTATAGGGTGACCTAAATGTGTGACCTAACTTGAGAGTTTTACCCATAGTTGAGCTTTAGCTTCCTTTCCTATAAAATCTAGGTAATAATACTGGTAATAATAATACTAGGTAATAATAATACTAGGTAATAATACATTCACGTGTAAAGAGTACAATGATCATGCCAGCAAATTGGAGCTGTTATTAACAACTTTTGCATATGAAAATGTGTTTAAATTTTTAAATAACTCAAATCCAAGGAAAAATAAGCACCCCCAAGTGAAGAAAATTATTTAATCTTTCAAAGTCAATGATTTGTGAGGAAACTTTAAAGGCCTTGGAAATGTTGGGGAAAATGCAAAGTCATAGCTTGTGCTAATTCTCTGATTTTGAGCAATACTTATTTGCAGAAAGACTTATTCATCTACAAATGGGCCATAGCATGTGCATTCATAGAATGAAGAATACTACGTGCTTGCTATTTATACACTCGTGTTCTTAGTTCTGCTCTCTCCGAGTCCATGTGTTCTGTCACAGTTAATGTAGCACCAAACATGGAGGGAACCACTGAGCTTTCCCCTCAACACAGAACCTGCTGCAGGAAATGCACGTGGCTGCCAGCACCCAGGTGCACTCCCAGTGCATCCACCACAGCATTCAGTTCCAGCCAATGGCTGAGCATGGGCACAGGAGGGCCCAGCCATTTCTGCCCAATGTAGACCTTCTCCACGAACCAGGTTTGCACCACAGCTTTCCATTGACCTAGACAAGGTTTCCAGGAGCCGTACCATAGACTTCCTACCAATCTCCCCGCTTCATACTCTCCAGTCAAAGTGTTTGCTCTACAAACACCAACCCCCCCCCCACCCCGCCCCGTTCTGAAGGCTCTCCCTGCCTGGTCCTACTATCTCTCCCCTCTAACTTTCATAGCTACAACCTCCAATAAATCTCTTGTGCCTCTTACAATTTTAGCTTCTGCTTCCTAGATGAGGAGAAATAAATATTGTTGTCCAAAAGGAACTTGTAATCTAGAATAGAATATAAATTAAAATATAATATAATCTATAATACAAATAAATGATATTATTATGAAAATGTGTAAATTTTAAAAGCACATTACGATCAGTCCACTGCAAGGCAAAATAATTATAGCCTATCCCCTCAAAAAAAAGTTAAAATATCCAATGACTTAATAGATACATTTCTTAGAATCTTTTTGTTCTTCTAGGATGTCCTGGGGATAAATGAGACAATATAGGACAATCATTCAGGAAAAAAACTTTTAATTACCAGACCTTCCTTCGTATGGCTAGCAGAGCAGCAGCTGACTCGCACTGACACCTCTGAAACCCTTTCTTCTATGAAGAATTATGGAACACGAGTGACTTCTTACTTTTCAACTCTGAGAGACCATCTCTTAAATCTATAGATGGCTATTTGAGCTGATACAACTACATACAAGCAAGCTGTAAAAGTAGTGTTTGAGGAAAATATTAAAAGATATCTAATACATCTATTTATACTACAAACAGTTGCTATCTATTATGGCCAAGGTTCAATGTTAGCACTGCCACTAACAGAGAGTTAGTTATAGAAATGAAGCAGCCATGTATATTACCTTAAGGAGCTTAGAGTCTAGTAGGTTACCTTAAAATTATTTGGATATTTTCATTTTAAATTCACACATGCAAATTTAGAAATATTTGAAAAACAGAAGAAATTACTAGAAGGGATGTTTTTTAATGGTTTATTTTTCATGTTTTCCACGACCATTTTATCCCCCTTATACCCTCTTCTACCTCCACCCACCCTCCCCGAGACCCCTACCCCTGCAACCTTCACACTATTGTCCATGT
This sequence comes from Phyllostomus discolor, assembly GCF_004126475.2. Classification (NCBI taxonomy): domain Eukaryota; kingdom Metazoa; phylum Chordata; class Mammalia; order Chiroptera; family Phyllostomidae; genus Phyllostomus; species Phyllostomus discolor. Next base: position 54,765,927 of record NC_040904.2, on the reverse strand, counting down.
CCACGAGTCCTTTTTCTTTTTGGCTGGATTCCTACACCCCATGACCACCACCCATCCTGAAAGCCGTCAATCTGGTCTCTATGAGTCCGTCTCTATTTTGCTTATTAGTTCAGCTTGTTCATTAGATTCCACATATGAGTGAAATCACATGGTGTTTGCCTTTCCTGACTGGCTTATTTCACTTAGAATAATGTTCTTCAGACCCAACAAAGGGTAAAAGTTTCTTCTGTTTTATGGCCAAGTAGTATAAACAAAAGCCATCAATTTATTAAAGAGGCAAAGGTATAATGCTCTGGGAGTTCAGAATAAGGAGCTGTACTTTCAGCTGGGTCGAGAGCAGTACTGTGGGAGATTTCACAGGGAGGAAGGAACTGGAGATAAGAAGGGCCGGACTGAAACTTCCGGATTGGACCTTCAAGCACAGACTGAAGCCACACCCTGCCCAGAGAAGGAAGTAACAACAGCAAGCTAAACATAGCAGGACTGACATGAGGAGGTCATGGGGTGGGGGGTTAATTCAGGTTTTCTGGCACAAAGGGTAAACCAAAACTATAATGAAAAATAGGGTTGGACTGGTAAACTAGTGTGCACACTCTAACATGGAATATCAAAATCAATTGATTTTAGTCATTTTATTATAATTTTCACACTATTAAAGTTTTTGTGAGTGTAATTATAATTACTATGTCTAAACAGATGATTTATTCATTCAAAAAATAATTTCATAATCCTGAACTATATAGAAGGCAGTGCTCTACATGCTTCCAATGAAATAAAGACTAAAGTCCCCTTTTTGTTGCCCCTGAGGAGAATAGATATTGCTTAGTAGGGATATTGAAATATGTGCTTTTATGTAAAATATGTATTGATATGAAGGGATAACAACAGTACACTCAAATGATTTAGAGTGTAGAGAGAAGACAAAAGATCATTTCAAAAGGAGTCTTCAAGAAAGATGTGACTGAAAAGGTTGGGTCGCATCTTGATTTTCAACCACAGAAGCTTTCAGCTGACAGAGACGTGTGTGAGCAGACAGATGTGGTTCACACGAGAACAGCAGGAGCTCTATGGTAGCATGAGGACAGGTGCCCAAAGGACAAGCAAAGGGAGCTGGACATGTGACCTGGGAGTCAGGTCGTGGATGGCCTCAAGTTGCTGGCTGAGTACTTTTGGTGTTTACTTGCCATGTTAAGAAAGCTCTGGAAAAGATGGATGGAACTGAAAGAATTCTAGAATAAGAGTTAGAACACTGGGTTCTAGTGATGCTTTCACTTATTTGACATCAAGAAAACGACTCAATCTCTCTAAACCCCATTTTCCTTCCTGGATCAAACTTCCCTTCATCACTGACATTCTAAATTCTTCGAGTGCTTTGAGCCTGCCTTGGCTTACGCTAGAGTCTGGTTAAAAATATATCAGTAATCCAGAGGAGGCTCATGGTAGTTGATACCAAGACCGTGCCATAGAATGAGGCAGTAGTGACCACAGCAATGGAACACACACTCCTTGGCTATGGACCTTCCTTACAGAATTGTACAAATGGGATTGAGAAGGAGGAAAGAATGGGAATGACATCTCCAAGGTCACACAGCTGGAACATAGTGACTGATTGGAAAGAGAGTAACAGGAGAGAAACCAGTGCAAGAGGACTCAAAAGTGGTAGGCTACATTAACAAGAGATGTTTAAGCACCATTAACAGAGAAATTGGTATATTACAAGGAAAACATTCTAGAAGAAGAAGGTGAGGACAGTTTAAGGCCCATTGAGTTTAAGTAAATATAATACTATCTAGGTCAAAATGTTCACCAAGTCGGTAACTTGAAATTAAATTGATAAGCTTTTACCAGAGAGAAAGGAGAAGTGGGAGGTAGAAGAGGGTAAAGTGGAAATAAATGGCGATGGAAGGAGACTTTGAGTGGTGATCACACAATATATGGATGCATATAGAATTGTGCACCTGAAACTTATATAATTTTATCAACCAATGTCACTCCAGTAACTTCAATAAAAATAAAATATAAATAAATAGGTAGATAGATAGATAGATAAGCTTTGAGATCATCCTCCAAGAAGGGAAAATTAAAGATCAAAGAATAATAAGTAAATGTTTTCAAGGAGTTTATAAAGACATAGGAAAATGCTCAGAAAATGGTCTCAAAGGAAAGAGCAAGATACAAATTTTTGGTTGGAATGTATACAAATATATGTTTATAGAAAAAATATACAAAGAAAATAATTAAAATATTATGTTTTCAGCCTAAATTATGAATATATGACCAATTTTTATTCTTTGTAAATTTTTGCCTTTTCGTTTTCTGTGATAAACATATGTTATGCTTATAAACAGAAAGGCAAAAGAGTAAAAAAAAATAAAAAATAAAGTGATAATCAAAAAGTTGCTATAAATTCTTGACAAGACTTTTTAACATAATATCTCTGAAAAAGAGGTCTATTTCATATGTTCTCACACTAAAATTCACACTTAAGTAAACTCCAAAGGGGTACAAGGCAAAAATCAATGATCTCAGAGTTTCATTTGTAAATTCCGAGCTATTTATTCTCACATACCTGGTAGAACCAAGCACATTCTACCTGTCTCCTTCTATAACTGATTTCTGTATACTTAAAGAAGATAGAGAAATACATCTGGGCATAGAGACAACCTCTGAGAAAAAAACACACAAAGTGTCAAGACAGAAAACATGAGCTTCACCAATACAAGACTGTCCCATTAATTAATGCCACCACCGGACATTAAAGCCAAGGCTTTAATTTTAATTTTATGTTTTAATATATGTTGCCAGCATCTTTTCCCTTAACCCCTAACTAAAAACTGTATCAAATATAGGAGGAATCTTAAGCTGAAAAGAGACATTTTTATTAAATCTAAAATTAAGCAACCTAATTTGTTAGGCGAAATATAACCAAAGTACAAAAGACAAAGCAAGTTAATTGGTTTTGTCTACTGAGGGACTCACATTTGTGCTGACATTGTCTGTAATTGGGCTAGAGTAGAGTACGATCTGATAATGAACAGGATACAAGATTCTAGGATTCTCTTAAAGTGCTTAGTGTTTTTCTTTTCCAGATTTTTGGAAGGGAGCTCTTTGGATTACACCAAGTAGCCTGAAACATTCATTTTTCCTAATGGGAATTTTCCGAAAGCTACTTGGATATAGATAAAATCATGTGACCCTTTCAGTGATATCATGAATATAGAGAACAGACAGAGATAGGCACAAGGAGAGATTATTCCTTGTGTAACGTCAATGGGCAGGTAGCTCTGGTGCTAGGTGCTCATCTAGGATTTCTTAGGCCAATAGGAGTAATCAGTGGGCTGGCTTAGGCTACTGGTCCCACATCTGGAGCATCAGAGAGTGACAATGATGCTCACCTTGATACTGAACCTAGCCTAGGGCAGTTCTTCAGAAAGAACTGTGGAACCACAGTGGGCTTTCTAACATCCTCTGTGTGTGATCTCTCCTGAATTCTGGAAAACAACATAGCATATTGGAAAGAACAGAGGTTTTGTAACTAGAGAGACCTGGATTTCAATCCCAATGCCACCATGTGTTATGACCTTACCACATGACATTAGAGTAGCCATTGAATTACTTGAAACCTGAAGGGGGAAGATGGTGGCATTGTAGGAGGGAGCATTTTCCCCTTCTCCTATGCATGAGAGAACAACTGGCTGATCTGCAGAGGAACAGAGCAAGGGGCCAACAATATTGCAACATTTATGAAAACAGGATGTCAAAAATGATAGCGGACATTGAAAAACCAGATGGTAAGGAGACTGCTTCAGGATAATAAGGGCCCAGGGATCAGGTCGGGGACCAGGGAGGTTGCAGCCCCCAACCCCGTGCTCCCGAGTCAGCCTCAGGGCACCCGGGAGAGTGGAGTCACCGCCCCCTCCCAGGACAAAAAGGATGGAGCAGCACCAGGGGAGTCCTTGCTGCTTGAAGGCACAGAGAAGGGAGTGAGACTGAGAGACAATCACTCAGGGGCTGTGAGCATCCACGCATAGCCCTGGGAAGAGTGAGTGCCCCAGCCTGCATGACCAGGGCGACCTGGCCGTGCGCCTGCACCCCTAACCTGGTGAGAGTGTGGTTCTATGGAAGAACCAGACCCCACAACCCTGAACAAGGAAAGGGCACAGGCATTCGTGGGTTTCTGGAGCCTGCAGTGGTGAACTCAAGGAAGCAAGCGCCCTTTCGGGATTCCCGACTCTCACACTATGAACCCAGAAAAGACGAGCGTGCTTCACAGGTTCCTGGAGCCCGCAGAAGAGAAAATGGGGAAAGGGCACAACCTTTTGAGATACCCGGAGCTTACCCCATGAACCCGGCAAAGATGTGCGTGCTTCCAGGGAACACAGAGCCCGCAGAGGTGAAATTGGGGGAAAGGCATGACCCCTTGCAATCCCTGGAGCTTACACCGTGAACCCAGAAAAGATACGGGCGCTCTGCAGGACCCTGGAGCCCAGGAGACTGCCACAGTGAGCTCCGGAGAGCGTGCCTAGGAGCACCCATACTCACACCCAGGGTCCTGCAGGAAGGCATCAGATCAGCTGTGGGGAGAGCGCTTGGCTAGCCCTGGGGACAGTATGGGAGAGACTGACTGAGTTCTGACTGGGAAGAGTGAAAAGTATTCCAATCACCCCTCAGCCTGCTGAAGCCAGCAAGACCACAAAAACTGGCCAGCTAGAAACCAACAAGTGGGGTTTTGTTTTGTTTTTTGGCTGTTGTTGTTTGTTTCATTTTATCTTGTTTTTTTAACTAACTTTTTATTTTTTAATTCTTATTATTTTTATATCTCTCAATTCCTTATGTTTCTCTTCCTTTCATCCTAGTGTTATTCCTTCCACTCCAAATTTATCTCTCCTGCATTCCATCTTCTGCTTTTTTTTTCCTTTTTTTTTTTTTGAGCCTGCAAGTTACTACAAATTTGTATTATCTTTTTCTCATTTCTCTGACATTTTTTATTTTAATAGTATTTTGGTTTCCTTTTTCTTTCTGTATAATCTTCTTTGCTTGGCTGGTTATACTGTCATTTGATAGGTTCCCCATGTTATCTCATTCACAGTGTGTTGATAATTTATTGTCTTTCCTTTGTGTTCCATTAGTGCACCACTTAAGGTTCTATACTCCTTATTCTTGTTATCTAGATGGCATAGATTCTTCCAAATGATTGTTGCTTTAATATTACTGTAAATAAGACCTATTTCATGCAATTTTAAATACTACACAATACCCCTTCCAGATCTCAGCCCACTTCGCAATTTCCTGAACTCTATTATTGTAGGGGTTATCTCTATTCTTTTACACACTACTCCTATTTACTTATTCTTTATTATCACCCTACCTCAGAATCTGAGCTCCCACAGCCTCACAGCTTTGTAGATCCAACTAACAATCCTTTCCACCCCAAAAAGAGTATTATCTTCTTTTCATCCGTTCTAAAAAGTGCCTAGTGGGGTGGAAGATCACAGTTAACACTATACATAGCCAAAGGATCTCCCGTCTCTTCTCTACTGCCTGCTACTGTAAATATCATAGAATACTGTCTTGCTGTCTTAAACCATTTTGCCTTTCTCCTCCAACTGATCACAAAAAAGAGTAGGGGGAAGCTGTGAACACAAGGACACCCGAAGGAGACTGCACCACTGAATCTCACAGGCATTCTACCACAGAAGTTCACACCATAAACACAGGGAACCAGAACAGATCAAGTTAAGAAACAGAGGCTAACAAGAAGAGTCTCACGAACAATGAGAAGACAAAGAAGCAATTCCCAAATGAAAGGAAAGGAGGAAGCCTCAGAAAGAATGCTAAATGAAATAGAGGCAACTCAACTATCAGATATTGAGTTCAAAACAATGATTATCAGGAAGCTCAATGAGCTCACAATGACCTACCAGAAACTACAGGGAAGCTACAACGATCTCACTGCAAACTATATCAACATGAAAAAGGAAATAGAAACTATCAACAAGGGCCAAGAGTAAATAAAGAATACAATTTCTGAACTGAAGAACACAGTAGAAGAAAAGAAAAGCAGGGTCGGTGAAGCAGAAGACCAGATCAGTGAATGGGAGGACAAAGCAGGAAAAAAAACACCCAGAAAGAGCAAGAAAAGGAAAAAAGGCTCAGAAAGAATGAAGAGGGATTAAGAGAAATGCAAGACAATATGAAATGTAATAATATCCGTATAATAGGGATACCAGAAGGAGAAGAAGAAGAGCAAGGGATAGAAAACCTATTTGAAAAAGTAATGATGGAAAACTTTTCTAATTTGATAAGAGAAAAATTCACACAAACCCAGGAAACACAGAGTCCCAATCAAGAGGAACCCAAAGAGGCCCACCTCAAGACACATCATAATTAAAATGGCAAAATTTCAAGGCAAAGAGAGAATATTAAAGGCAGCAAAGGAAAAACAGGAAGTAACATACAAGGGGGCCCCAATAAGGCTAACAGCTGACTTCTCAATGGAAACACTCCAAGCCAGAAGAGAATGGCAAGAAATATTCAAAGTAATGAGAACCAGAGGTCTGCAACCAAGGCTACTTTGCCCAGCCAGGCTCTCAATCAAGATAGAAGGCCAAATAAGAAGCTTCCCAGACAAAAGAAGTCTAAAAGAATACACCTCTACCAAACCAGCTCTGCAAGAGATGCTAAAGGGACTGCTTTAAGGAAAAGAAGGAAAAAAATGAGAGAGAGGAACACATGTACATAAATGGCCATGAATAAGTACCTATCAATAATAACCTTAAGTGTAAATGGATTAAATGCTCCAATCAAAAGACATAGAATAGCTGATTGGATAAGAAAACATGACCCACACGTATGCTGCCTACAAGAGACCCACCTCAGGATAAAAGACCTGCACAAGCTGAAAGTGAAGGGCTGGAAACAAATTTTCCAAGCAAATGGACAGGAAAAAAAAAGCTGGGGTAGCAATACTCATATCAGACAAAATAGACTTCCAAAAAAGGTCCATAAAGAGAGACCCAGAAGGTCACTTCATAATACTCAAGGGAAGAATCCACCAAGAAGACATAAATATTGTAAATATATATGCACCCAACATAGGAGCACCCAAATACATGAAGATAATCTTAGAGGACTTCACGAAAGATATGGACAGCAACACAATTATTGTGGGGGATTTTAACACCCCACTGTCAAAAATGGACAGATCTTCCAAACAAAATATCAACAAAGATATTGTGGCATAGAACAATACACTACATGAAATGGACTTTACTGATATATACAGAGCCCTCCATCCCAAAGAAGCAAAATACACATTCTTTTCAAATGTACACGGAACATTTTCAAAGATAGACCACATGATAGGACACAAAAAAAGCCTTGACAATTTCAAGAAAATTGAAATCATACCAAGCATTTTCTCATATCACAAGGGACTGAAGCTAGAAACCAACCCCAAGAAAAAAAAAACCCAAAACTCAAAAATCGTGGAGACTAAATAGCATGCTATTAAACAATGAATGGGTCAAGAATGAAATTAGGGAAGAAATCAAAAGGTTTCTGGAAACAAATGAAAATGAACTCACAACAACCCAAAACTTATGGGACACAGCCAAGGCAGTCCTGAGAGGGAAGTCCATGGCGATACAGGCCCACCTAAAAAAGTTAGAAACATTTCAAACAAACAACCTAACCCTATGTCTACAAGAACTCAAGGAACAACAACAAAGACAGCCCAGAGCAAGCAGAAGGAAGGAAATAACCAAGATCAGAGCAGAATTAAATGACATAGAGACTAAAAGCACAATTCTAAGGATCAATGAATCCAAGAGCTGGTTCTTTGAAAAGATAAACAAAATCGACAAGCCCTTAAGCAGACTCATCAAGAAAAAAAGAGAGAAGACCCAAATAAACACAATCAGAAATGAAAGAGGAGAGATTACAACAGATACCACAGAAATACAAAGGATTGTAAGAAATTACTACAAAGAGCTGTATGCCAAGAAATTTGAAAACCTAGGTGAAATGGACAAATTTCTAGAAAAATATAATCTTCCAAAACTCAATGAAAAAGAAGCAGAAAGCCTGAACAAACCAATAACAGCAAAAGAAATTGAAGCAGTAATCAAAAAACTCCCAACACACAAAAGCCCTGGACCAGATGGTTTTACAGGAGAATTCTATAAAGCATTTAAGGAAGAGCTAACCCCTATCCTCCTCAGACTATTCCAAAAAAATCCAAAAAAATGGAAGACTCCCAAACTCTTTTTATGAGGCCATCATCCTAATTCCAAAACCAGATAAAGACACAGCAAAGAAAGAAAACTTCAGGCCAATATCACTGATGAACATTGACACTAAAATCCTCAACAAAATACTGGCAAACCACATCCAACAATACATTAAAAAGATCATATGCCATGACCAAGTGGGATTCACTCCAGGGAAGCATGGGTGTCACAATATTCGCAAATCAGTAAATGTAATACATCACATAAACAAAAGCAAAGACAAAAACCACATGATCATATCAATAGGTGCAGGAAAAGCATTTGATAAGGTACAGCACCCATTTATGATAAAAACACTCTGCAAAGTGGGAATAGAGGGAGCATTCCTCAATATAATAAAGGCCATATATAAGAGACCTACCGCCAACATCATACTCAATGGGCAAAAATTAAAATCTTTTCCACTAAGATCAGGAACAAGGCAAGGCTGTCCACTTTCACCACTTCTACTCAATATAGTACTGGAAGTTTTAGCCACAGCGATCAGATAAGAAAAAGAAATAAAAGGCATCCAAATCAGAAAGGAGGAAACAAAACTGTCACTGTTTGCAGATGACATGATAGTGTACATAGAAAATCCTATGGCCTCCACCAAAAAACTGCTTGACCTAATAAATGAATTTGGCAAAACAGCGGGATACAAAGTCAATATCCAGAAATCAAATTTTTGTACACCACCAATGAAATAGCAGAAGCAGAAACCAACAAAAAAATCCCATTTGAAATAGCAAAAAGAAAAATAAAATACCTAGGAATAAACCTAACCAAAGAGGTACCAGACCTGTATTCAGAAAACTATATAACACTGAGGAAAGAAATCAAGGAAGGCACAAACAAATGGAAACATATACTGGGTTCATGGATTGGAAGAATTAATATTATCAAAATGTCCATACTACCCAAAGCAATTTGCACATTCAATGCAATACCTATTCAAGTACCAATGGCTTATTTCACAGACATAGAACAAGCACTTCACAAATTTATATGCAACCATAAACAACCCTGAATAGCTGCTGCAATTTTGAGAAAGAAGAGCAAAGTAGGAGGGATCACAATAGCTGACACTAAACTATACTACAAGGCCACTGTAATCAAAACAGCCTGGTACTAGCATAAGAACAGGCACATGGACCAATGGAACAGAACAGAGAGCCCAGAAATAACCCCAAGTCTCTACGGTCAATTAATATTTGACAAAGGGGGCAGCAACATAAAATGGAGTAAAAACAGCCTCTTCAACAAATGGTGTTGGGAGAACTGGACAGCTATGTGCAAAAAAAATTAAACTCGAGCACCAACTTACACTTTACACAAAAATAAATTCAAGGTGGATAAAAGACTTAAATATAAACCGTGACACCATTAAAGTCCTAGAGAAGAATGTAGGTAGGAAAATCTCAGATACTTCACGCAGAAACTTTTTACTGACTTGTCCCCTAGAGCAAGGGACATAAAAGAAAGAATAAATAAATGGGACCTTGTCGAAATAAAAAGCTTCTGCACAGCTAAAGAAAACAGTATTCAAAATAAAAAGAGAACCAACTGTATGGGAAAGCGTATTTGCCAATGATACCTCAGACAAGGGTTTAATCTTCAAAATATATAAAGAACTTACATGACTCCACTCTAAGAAGACAAGCAACCCAGTTGAAAAAATGGGCAAAGGACTTGAAAAGACACTTCTCCAAGGAGGATATACAGGGGATCCAGAAACACATGAAAAGATGTTCAATATCGCTAGCTATCAGAAAGATGCAGATTAAAACCACAATGAGATACCACTTCACACCAGTCAGAATGGCCATCATAAACAAAGCAACAAACAACAAGTGTTGGAGAGGTTGTGGAGAAAAGGGGACCCTAGTGCACTGTTGGTGGGACTGCAGACTGGTACAACCACTGTGGGAAACAGTATGGAACTTCCACAGAAAACTGAAAATGGATCTGCCTTTTGACCCTGCAATTCCACTGCTGGGACTATATCCTAAGAACCCTAAAACACCAATACAAAAGAACCTTTGCACCCCAATGTTCATAGCAGCACAATTTACAATAGCTAGGTGCTGAAAGTAACCTAGATGCCCATCAGTAAATGAATGGATCAAAAAACTATGGTACATCTACACAATGGAATTCTATGCAGCAGAAAGAAAAAAGGAGCTCCTACCCTTTTCAACAGCATGGATGGAACTGGAAAGCATTATGCTAAGCGAAATAAGCCAGGTTGTGAGGGACAAATACCATATGATCTCACTTTTAACAGGAACCTAAACAACAAAACAAAGAAACAAGCAAAATATAGTCAAAGACACTGAAATAGAGGATAGGCTAACAGTGACCAGAGGGGAGAGGGAAGGGAATTTCAGGGGAGAATGGGAAGGGTTTACAGGAACAAGTATAAAGGACACATGGACAAAAACTAGGAGGGGTGGTAATGGGAGGGAAGTGGGGATAGATGGTTGGGCGGTCTGGAATGGGAGGAAAAAGCAGAAAACTGTACTTGAACGAAGATTAAAATAAAAAATAAAAAAGAATTACTTGGAACCTGAGTTTTCACATCTGTAAAACAGGGGAGGGTGGGGGAGGATTCTGCCACAGGAGATAATCATGACAATTAAGTAAAATAACAACATATAAATATTGTAACTGTATCAACCCAATGCTAATGTAACAAATTGCCATATAACAAAAAACTACTGTGTTAGGTTCTAAAGAGAAGCAGAACCAATATGAAATATCTGTCTATCTATCTATCTATCTGTCATCCACATTTCTATCTATCTATCGAGATTTACTGTCAGGAATTGGCTCACACAATTAGGAAAGTTGAAAAGTCAGCAAGCCGGAGACTTAGATGTAGGTTCCAACCCAAACACTGGCAGGCTCCAGGCCCAAAAGGAGCCAATGTTTCAGGTGGAGTGCAAAGGCAGGAAAAGACTGATGTTCCAGCTCAAGTAGTCAGGCAGGAAGAGATCCTTACTTTCAGGAGGTTTGAATTTTAGTTCCATTCAGGTCTTCAACCGATCAGATGAGGCCCACCCACATTAGGAAGGGCAATCCCCTTTTGTTAGTCCACCAATTCAAACGTTAATCTCATCCAAAACACCCTCACAGATGCACTCAAAATAATGTTTTACCAAGTATGTGGGCGCCCTGTGGCCCAGTCAAGTCAGCACATAAAGCTAATCATCACTGTATTACAGAGCTCACTGGCTTGAAGGAGCACTCATCCTCCTCCATGGCTCCCCCAGGCATGACCTCACAGTAGTGCAGAAACACACACAAGAGACATGCGAACAAGCACATTTAAGCATCTGTTCACGTTGTCTGCTAACACTTGATTAGCTAAAGCAAGCCACATGGCAAACCCAACATGAATGGAGCATGGAATGTACCCACCTCTGGTAAGAGAAATTGCAAAACTATAGAGTAAAGGGCTTGGATACAAAGAATGGAAAAAACTGGTAAAAATAATGCAGTTTACTATGGCAACCCAGCTCTCAGCACACGTTAGATATTCAACAAATTCTCTCTGGGCCTTCCCACTACCTCCACCCCAGCTTTGCTTTTATTTCCAAAATTTTCCCCTTCTTCCTTGCAATGTTCCACATTGAATGCAAACTTTTTTTTTTTTTAAGAATTAAGGCAATGTCTTAATAAGAAAATGCTTTTTAAACCTATGGAAGTTTTCATGTATCAGGAAAGCAGTTTCTTTAACTGACCCACAGTATCTGTTAGTTCATTTTCATGAGAGGTTTTACAATCAATTAGGAACATACAATGTGTAAGTAATTTACATCTTATTCTTTAGTGTGCACATGCCCTTCTTCACACTACCCTATATTGAATGTCACCTGCTGTTATGTTGCTCAATTAGCTATGTTTGTTCCACAATCATCTCATCTATTTAGTATGTTCTGAGAGTCTTTAAATCTCCTTTCTCATCTTTGCCCTCACTAAATAATTTATCATCCGGCATGTTAGCCATCTTGCCATTCAGCCCTGCTTGTCAGACAGTTCTTTGAAAATATGAATATTTCAAGTCCCAGTGTAGAAGGCGAGGATGTTGTACAATTAATTTCTTTTCATGCTCTGACTTGCCTTTTCTCTTCCTTGTTTTACTAATCTCACAGCTTGTTTCTAAATCCATAATAGAATGTCATGTCTCACCACAATGCTGCCTTACGTCTTTGTGTGCTTCTTTATGGAACAAATGTGAAGATCTTAGCAAAACGTCAACAGGCACAGCTAAAAACTTGGCGCAATGAAAAAATCCCTCATAAAGAACTGAAGGGCTCATATGGAATTTTAATCTTTAGGAGCCAATTTTAACATTAAGATGTGTATTTAACCCTTCAGATGTCTCATTTCAAAAGAAGAGCACAAATATGTATTGCCTCTTCGAGTGCCATCAGGCACTGTATGGACAGGTTCAGACGCTATTTTGCTTTCATTCTCATCACACACTGTCCCTGTTATGTCCACTTTGCATTGGAAGAAACTGAGTTCACTGGTTGCCAAAAAGATGTGAAACACCTAATGATTGATTCCAAATTTCATCTTTTTCCCTTTAAGTCTCACCAAATAGCTCTTTCTTATTATTTTTTTAAAAATATTTTATTTATTTATTTTTTGAGAGGGAAGGGAGGGAGATAGAGAGAGAGAGAGAGAAACATCAATGTGCGGTTGCTGGGGGTTATGTTCTGCAACCCAGGCATGCACCCTGGCTGGGAATCGAACCTGGGACACTTTGGTTCCCAGCCCCTGCTCAATCCACTGAGCCACGCCAGCCAGGGCTCTTTCTTATTATTTTTTTGTTCAATGTCACTCATAAACACAAGGTCTCACCACCCAATTCCATAGTTATATTAAATATTAAGTATAAATTTTATAACTAGGTTGCAATAGTCAAAACACCACTTTTTGCAAACTATACTCTACCCTTAAAATATATGTATAAATGACATGCCCTATTATGGAAGCTCCTCCTTCTCAACCTGAGAATCAATCCTTTATAATATTAAAATCAGTAAAATGAAAAATATCTCCCCCACTCTACTGTCCAAGTACATTATGCTTATCTATTGCTCTTAGAATAGATACCTCCAAACATTTCTGGTCACACATCCCTGTTAGTAAAAAAAAACCTGTATATATATCTCCAATGTAAGTATGTTGCTTATAAATGACTACTTTGATCTGTATGCTTTTTCATAAATCTACCATTTTTATTACTTTTCAGGAAACATACATAATGGAAGGTTTTAATGTTTCTTCCTCCGCCTGAATGTAGGAGGAAGGGTAGTCAGAGGCCAGTGCCGAGTTATATGCCCCTTGCCGTCCTCAGCGTGCCTTACTCACCTTGGTCTCTTCAAGACCTGGTGCAGACCTGGCCTGTGCTAAGTGTGGAACTGAGGCTTTGAAGGAGAACAATGAACGACAGAGCTGACTTTTTAAGAAAAGACCACAGCCAAGCCTTCTTTATACTTCTCTAACTCCAGAAGAACATCGTTTTCCCAAGACACATTAGATTTTACATTTTTTCTCCAAATAATATGAATTTTCCTGTGAAATGCCCCACTCTGAGATGCAACGGCTCACAGGAAAGAACACTGAAGTGAAGCTTCCAGGTCTGGGTTTCAGCTCTGTCGCCGGCTAATTTTAGGCCCTGGGCAAGTCACTCAGACCTTCTGGGCCCCCGTTCTCGTCATCTATGCCAGAAGCCTGGAACAGGTGATTATGAATAACCCTGCAGCTATCCCAGTCTAAGTGAGAGATGCTTGTCATGTTTTCTAAAACAAAAGTTGTATTATAGCTATTCAAAGACTTATATAAATGTTTTTTTAAAATAGTAACTTGGACCACTCTAATGATGAGAAAAAATTCAAAAGCCTCTCTTCCTTTTTCATGGGAAATACACAAATTTCCCTGAGTAAATACACAAATTATGCCCAGAGGTGAGTAAGGACGTGGCTGCACAATCCATTTTGTAAGAGATACGTCCTTCAGCTACTCCCACGTACAGCCAACGTCTATAAATTCCGAACTCTGTTCCCCTGTGCAGCCTACCCATCTGCTGGAATCAGAGGAGGGATACAGACAATCAAATGAAAGCTAATGAGTGATGGGATGAGAACCGAGTCATGAATTTACTTGTGCTGGCCAGTTTCTTTCTGTTCTCGAAATGGCTGAAACTTGATTAAATTACAGAAATACTATTATGGGAAAAATCAAATAAAAGAGGGTAGGATGGGGTGGGGGAGAAGGACTCTGAGAACTGAAAATTTCCATTTTAGAAGAAATAACATTTGTTTATACAATTAAATATATCAGAAATAAATCATTCTTCTGGACATACATTTTATCTAAAAATTGCCTCTTAGGGTTTTGGCAGACTTTGATGTTTCAAAGACCACCCTAATGTGAAAGACTGAAATACGTTGTACTGTTTAAATGGTTGTTTTCTGGCAGAGATCTGCCTTTCATCTTTTGAATTAGACCTGGTTGTGTTCCTGAAAGAAAGCATTTTTATCAGAGACTATACAATACAAAATAACATTTCACAAAGCAAGCTTCTGACTTCCCAACTTTTATTATTTTAATAAAAAGTAGAGTCATATATAAAATATAAGCAAAGTAAAAGAGGGTAAAAATTTAATGTGTATTCAGCAGGAGTAAAATAGGATCCTTATTTTTTTTCTCTCTTCTATGTAAGGGCTTGCTTAAGGAAACTTCACAGTCAAATGTTCTCTGTGAGAAAGGCTGCTTGCTGGACAGTAGTCTTCTGGGTAACAAAGTAGACTAGAAAAGGTTTCCCCGGGCTAAAATGGAGTGTTCTCTGAAGGAACCATTCCATTGCTTTTCTTCTCATTCTGCTGAAATGCTTTCCACCATAGATGTGAGACCCAGAGCACCCACCACCGACATTTCAGCACCCATGAACAGCTACGTGATTTCATTGTGTCACTTGAGTGTGGATTGGGCAGCATTATCCCCTTTTTACAACTGAGGAAAATGAGGCTCAGAAAAGTTAAATACCTTGTCCAAACCCAGACAGCTAGAGACTGGCCAAGGTCTGTTTACCCCAAAGCTCACTTGATCATGCTAGTATGTGGGCAGCCTGCTGAGAGCCTGGGTGTTCCAGTCTTGTTTTCACCTCAGCACAGGTGAAGTAAACTATAAATTCTTCCAGACACTCTTTTATCTCATGCAAGATTAATCCTTGCTCCTTATTTGACTTGACATTGTATTTTTTAATCCTTAAAATTGGACACAACTCTTTACCCTCTAAAAATGAATCATACAAATCAGTTTCTTAGTTAATTATTTATGTACATAAAGTGTAAAATCAGGTGAAGAGAGTTACCCAGATGTATACAGAAACCTGTTCCAATAATTTTCTTCTTAAGAATTTTGTGTTTCACATCATCTCATTCTTTACAACATCTTCCTATGAAATCTAATTACCGCATTTCATGATTAATCATAGGTTCTAAAGAATAGGATTTTTAAAGTAGCTCATCCAAAAAGTCGCAGCAGGAGTGACAGATTTATTTCATTGTCTTAGTCTTAGCAAAGGTTATTTTTATTAAATAAAAACAGAACTGAAGAATGGAGACTATGAATATATCTTCTAATTGAATACATTTCTACCCCAAGCAACAGCCCGGTGTCCTTGTACTAGAAGTATACTTTCCATTCTTGTGCTAATGCCTGCCCGCCCATTGCCCTCATTTTCCTCAAAGAAAATTAAAGCAATTTCTAGAATCACAATCAAGTGAGTTTCGCCATCCTTCTCACAGCATACAATGTGCAGACACACATGACTTTATTTATTTGAAAATTACAATAATATGCCTTTCCTTACTGAAACCTGGTGATTAGGCAATCTCAGGCAAGAAGAATTTGTGTCATTTTCTCTGGGATTCCACAGCTTTGAATTTCTCACAATTTTCTTTCCTTAAAAACTAGTGAGTAGAACGATACTTACAATTATATAGAAAATACTGCTCTCCATGCCTTTAAATATAACTAGGCTAGTAATTATTCTCTGAATATGATAATGAAATTAGCCTCAGGAAGTTTCACATGTACTTTCACATGTACTCATTCAACATGTCCTTAGCCAGCTCAAACATAAATTTTTATGGCATTTAGTAGATATTCACTGCACAAAGGGAAGAGGGAGGGAAAGAGATACCTTTAGAATCTTGAACAAAAGTAAAATCACACTATGACCCAACCAAAATGTCACAACTGTGGCCCCACTGTTGTGGCTCAGAGTTACCTGGAATGGGGAGTCACATTATGAAGTCCCAATGTCCCTGTTTACTCCTCCAAAGCCTAGTTAACTATAACGTGGTCCAGGTTACCACTTGAGTAAATAACAGGTTTTACCACTGTGTTATAATGCAGAAGGCCACACAGAGACAATACCCACACCGACTCAAGTAGCATTTGCTCTCACTTAAAAATACTTGTTCCATCTATTTTCCAAAAAACTGTCCCTGTACTTGAAATGGATTCTTAGAAAAAGAAATGCAATACAAATTGAAAAAATAACCATAACTAGTCTCCAGCTTCTCACTTAGATGAAAAAGACTTGAGTTTAGAAGTAGCTTTATTACCTATCTTCTGGACACCTATAGGACATCAGAGAGAAGCTGAACAGAGGCCTCATAAGAGGATGCAGAACTGCCTTGACTTGTGTTTATCATTGTCATTATCACCAATGGGTTCAGAGGCAAAACACAAAACTCTCCACATGTAACAAATGACACTGAACAGAACCCTGTCCATTTTCTTAAAAATGTGTATTATTTTGCTCAGGCTGCCATGACAACATATTACTTACAGATCGTGTGGTTTAAACAACAAAAATTATTGTCTCATAGTTCTGGCAACTAAATGTCCAAACTCAGGGTGTTATCAGGCTTGTTCCTGTCAGATGGTTGTGGCTATTCCAGGCTGCTCTCCTTGGGTTGGAGGCGGCTGTCGCTTCCCTGCGTCTCTTCACATTGACTTCATTCTATGTGTATCTCTGTGTCCAAATCTCCCCCTTTTATGAGGACACCAGTCCTATTGCATTAGGACACAACCTAATAACCTCATTTTAACTTGATTTTCTCTGTAATGACTCTATATTCAAGTAAAGTCACATTCTGAAATACAGGAGGTTAGGACTTCGACTTCTGAATTTTGGACATTACCCATAACAAGGCATTACTACCTAAATATCATGGACAGTTCAGAGGCACCGTGCCATAAGTTCTTGATTTTGATTGTCACCATATTTTAATAAGAGGCTGGCATAGATACAGGAGATCCACATAGCATAAGGACCCAGTTTCTGTCCTCAAAGGCTAACTAATTTGATTAAGAAATGAGACACACACACAGAAGATAAATAATAATACAATGTTCTTGAGATGAAAAGTGAGATGAAATTTTATAAACTGAATTACATTCTTTCATATCATTTCAATTTTCATTATGCACATACCAGTGCAAGCAAATTTGATATATTTGAGCAACGATAGAAACAATTGCAGCCATGACTTAATCAGAGTAAATGGAGGCCTAATATAAATAGAAAAGCAACCTGGAAAGGTTATTATCTGAGTCCAATAGGACCTTTATATCTGCCGTATCAGTTATGAATGTTAGTTGCTATACTCATGCTAGCAGATGATGTTACTTCCAGCCATTCCCTAGGTTATTTCACCTGGTACTTTCTACACTGGAAGATGTATTACAAATAAGGACACTGACACTCAGGATCTGTTAGCTGACCTGGCCAAGGTTGTACCACAACTTGGCAGTGAGGAGAGGACTAGATCCTGAGTTCTTTCTGCCTCTCCACATTGGTGTGCTTCTCATAGAGTGAAGGTAATGATGCTAACTTTGCATAAGTAAGTTTGCTTTATGCAAGTACTCAGATCATCTGCACATGATTCAAGCAACTGTCTCATAAATGTGTTTTGTAGGCTACAAGGCTTATCTGTGGAAGGTTGTGGGTAAATCAGTAAAAATAACTCAAAATGAATGCTGTACCAATGTTAGGTCAGGAGTTATCTACCTATATTCTTAGATGAAAAATGTACCTATAAACTGTATTATCGACAGTCAATTCAAAAACCTGCAATCTTTGGGGCTTCTTCTGTTCCCAGAACCTTGATACAGAGTTTACAAATCCATTGCTAGAGTTCCATGCATTTCTGCAGCTGGTTCCTACTTGTATGGGTTTTATTCCTACTGACTGTAAATAATAGACACGGAACCAAAGCAGTGATGTGGGAGAGAGACATACAATAGAATCGTCATTAGAGTGATTGAAGTCATATTCCCAGGGAGACCTCAGGGTCACCTGGTGTGATAGACTATGTCCCCTAGTGGCAGTGATCCCTCACTTCCCTGTACCCCTTCATAAAAATAACTGTGCCTCCACAAGAATATTGTACTTTAGGAGTGTATGCCACACTTAAAACAAAATTGAGAATTTCTGCTTTAAAGAATTGTTAAAAATCATTCTCATTCAACACCAAAAAAATAAACCTTATTTTGAAAATGGGCAACAGACAAGTAAACACTCCTTCAAATATACAATGGCAAAGCACCTGAAAAGATGCTTGCTATCACTAGTCATTAGGGAAATGAAAATCACAGCCATAATGAACTATTATCTCACACCCATTAGAACAGCTACTATAAGAAAAATGCATAAAACAGCAAGTGTTGCCAAGGATGTGGAGAAATTGAAACCCTCAGTTATAACTTGTGAAAATGTAAAATAAAGCACTATGGTGGTTCCTCTAAAAAATAAACATAAAGTTATAATATGAGCAATTTCATTCCTAGGTATATAACCAAAAGCATTGAAAGCAGGGGCTTGAACACATTTTTTATACCCATGTTCACTGCAGCATATTCACAACAGCCAAAAGTTTCATGGAAGTAAGCCAAATGTTCACAAATGAGAGAATGGGTAAACAAAATGTGGTCTGTACACACAATGGAATATTATTCAACCTTAAAAGGAAAGGAGGTTCTGATACACATTACCCCAGAACTGAACATCAAAGACTAAATAATGCTAAGTGAAATAAGCTAACACAAAAGGGCAAATACTTTGTAATTCTATTTGTATGAAGAACCTAAAACAGTCAAATTCATGGAGACTGAAAGTAGAATAGCAGTTACCAGAGGGTGGGGAGAGAGAAGAAAGGGAAGGCATTGTTTAGTGGGGACAGAGATTTAGTGTGGGAAGATAAAAGAATCCTAGAGATGGATGATGCTGATGATGGTACAACAATATGACTGTCCTTAGTGCCACTAAACTGTACACTCAAAGTGGTTAAAATGGTAAATTTATATTGTGTGTATTTGACCACAATAAAAGACTAAAATTTAATTTGAAAAGTGCTTGTCAACCTACCTACACATTTAAATAATCTGGAGCAATTTTTTTTTTAATACCAATGTCTGGATTCCAGACTAGACCAAGTAAATCAACACTTAGGGGTTGGGCATGGTAGAGCAGCATTTTCTAAACTCTTTCCAGGTCATGGTAAAATACACAACCAGTGTTGGGAATCACTATGTTAAAATACTGAAATTACTTACTCTACTTCACATGTTCAGGTTCGCATGCATTCAGCATACTAAAATCGACTCCATCAACTAAAATATGGAGAGGATCCCTGTAATTGTTACATCATATTTATATTTTTAAAGACTTTTTCAAGTTACAAATGTAATAATTTGATCAGTCTACATACAGATGCTGCTGATAACTGAAGTTAACACAATCACTTGTTTATTCTGCAGCAACTAGGGTCAGTGTCATTTTAGGAATGATGTTTTATCTAAACTTGGTAGCCTCACACAACCTTTTGTTTTACGTGAAATTCATACTTTCCTTACAAGACTGTCCTGGTTCTGGATTGGCTCCTGCCTCCCAGGAGCTCGTCTATGTTCAGTCCAGCACTGCTACCTAAGTATTATAAATGCTGGTTCCTTTCTTCTGCACCTTGGGAAAACAGGGGCTGGCATCACTTCTGCTCCTAAGTCATCTACTTGGCCCTTGCTCTTCCCCATCAAGGTCTCTCATCTCTGTCACTCTCTAGTCTGATGCACAGTTTGCCACTTTGCTGCTCACTTCTAGAGTTCCTGGGTGTCTGAGCCCCCAGAGACATGTGTTGTTGCTGTGTGGGCATCCACAGCACGTTGAGCCAAACTAGGCCATGCTTACCAATATTTTCATGCCCTTCATCCTCCCTCAGCCTCCCACTACCACTATGTGGGGCCTCACAGACACATCAGAATTGACTGCCAATTGGGGGTTAAATGAAGGAACATTGCAGAACTGAAAACACTCGGAAAGGAGAAATGCAGACTTTCCTAGTCTCAAAGAGCCTCCAATGATGTGGAGTAACTAGAACTCTTATAGGAATGCAAAATGATACAGCCACTTTCAAAAACCATTTGATAGCTTCTTAAATGTTCAGCATGCATTTATAATAAGACCCCAAAAATCTATGCTTACATATATATACCCAACAGAAATAAAAAGTACATTCACACAAAAACCTATTTACAATTATTTGTGATTTGCAAAAACTCAAATATTGCTCAGTCAATGAATGAATAAACAAATTGTAGTACATCCCTATCACAGAATATTATTCATTAATAAAAAGGAATGAACCACTGATACCTACAACACAACATCACGGATAAATCTCAAATACATAGGCAAGACAAAATTGGCTTGGTTAAAAAGGCTATACATTCTATGATTCCATTATGTCACATTTCGGAAAAGGCAAAACTCTAGGGACAGAAGGGCTAGGGAAGGAGGTGAAGTACACTATACAGGGGGTATGAGAAAATGTTGGGATGGTGATACAGTCATTCTGTATCTTAATTGTAGTGTTGATTACATGACTGTTGCACTTACACAATTCATATAGCTAGACACTATCTTATATGTTATACCTGACTTTTAAAAAAATTAAAACTCTCCAAGCATGGCAGGGATGGTGGGCTTTAAATATGCTTTCTGTCCCCAGTGCTAACCACTGTGCCTAATGTACCACAAGTGTCCAAACACACACAAGGACTTCTCACTGGTCACCATCTCAGCAGGCTTCAGCTGCCTATCATGTCCTCTCCCTCTCTTCTTTCTCTTCCCGCTCCACTCTTCTTCCCGACCTCCCCAAATTCCTATTTGTTTCTTATGCTGAACTGTTTACCTATTTCACATTAAAAATTTATTATCCCCATTACCCCATTACCCTAAATCATGCTTGACACAGAAGAGTTTAAGAAATGTTTTTGAGAAAGAAAGGTGAAGGAGGAAAGAGGGAGGAAGCAAGGAGTGAGGGAAGTCTTCCTGCAGCCTCCACCCTCAGGCCTTCATTTCCCACCTCCAAGCAGCTAACAGAGGGATGCTTTTTCTCTCCAAATTTCCCTATGAGGAACATCTGTGTAACTCTTAAGAAACTAACCTTTACATACACACATGTGTACACACATGTACATTTACATGTCTATTTTAAATATGTGTGCTTGTGTATATAATTTTATGTCATTTACTCATTAAAAAGCCTATAAGAGATATCAAAAGTGAGAAATTTTGACCTTCATAAGTTAGAAAAGTAGGATCTTGAAAGGCCATTGTAGAATGACCATCAAAACATCAAATCAATGTTTGCACATCTAAGGATATACCACTGTATTCAGGAATTACTAATACAATGAATTACAGAATAAGAGAATATAAAAAAAGGATAAGTAACTCTAAAACGTCCTCAATTTCCCCAGGGCAAATGGGAACGTTTGAAGAAATTAGTTTGGAGAAGACTCAGATAGAAACATATAAAAGATCTTAATTTTGTGCAGTATGCCTTTCTTTTTCTTTTTTTTTTTTTAGTTACATTTATGGGAGTGACATTGGTTCACATGGTGATATGGTTTCAGTGTGCATTTCTATGACACATGATCTGTACATTGCATTGCGTGCCCACCACCCAAAGTTAAGTCATCTTCTGTCACCGTGTATTTGCTCTTCTTTACCCTTTACTACACTCCCACCTTCTCACCCCTGGTAACCACCACACTGTTGTTCGTACCTATGAGTTTCAGTTTTATATCTCACAGATGAGATAAATCATATGGTTCTTACTTTTTTCTAATTGACATATTTCCCTTAGCATTAATGTTCTCAAAGCCCATCCCTGTTGTCACAAATGGCAGAACTTCATCTTTTTTATGTCTGAGTAGTATTGCTAGTATGTATGACCACATCTTCTTTATCCAGTCCTGTACTGAAGGACACCTACGTTGTCTCCACGTCTTGGCCACTGTGAATAATGCTGTAATGAACATAAGGTGCAGATATCTTTGCCAATAAATGTTTTTGAGTTTTTCAGGTAGATACCCAGAAGAGGGGTGCTGGGTCATATGGTAACTCCAGTCTTAATTTTTTGAGGACCCTCCATACCATTTTCCATTGTGGCTTTACCAGTCTACATTCCCACCAGCGGTGAATTGAACACATATCCCATCAAACACAGTGACCAAAAAAGCTTCCTGCCAGAAAGGCAAAGGGCGGGTCTAGATTTCACAGATAATGAGGGAAATGGATGTGTTCTGTGTGGTTTGGGATCAGTCCATTCTCAATCACACTAGTGATAAATGAATAAATGACCAATCTTTGACCTCACAAAGCCCAAAGTTTAGAAAGGAAATGTTCACTAACAAATGGCGACTGTCCAATGTAACAGGATGGGGTAACAGCAAAATTCCTGGGGAGTCATGAGAACACAGATGAGGGACTGACCCAGGGCATCAGAGAAGGCCTAAGACTAGGTATGAGATCCGGGCTTTATTTTTAACAATAGTGTGAGGCCATCAGACCAATGCAACTTAAAACCATGATACCACTTCACATCCATAAGGATGGCTAGAATAAAAAAGATAATAACAAATGTTGATGAGGATGTGGAGAAATTGGAACCTTCATACACTGCTGGTGGGAATTTTAAGAGATGCATATGCTGTGGAAAACAGTTTGTCAGTTCCTCAAGAAATTAAATATGGAGCTACCATGTGATCCAGAAATTACATTTGTAGGTACATACCAAAGAGAAATGTCCACACAAAACCTTGTATAAAATGTTAATAATAACTCAAAAGTGGAACAACCCAAATGTCCATTAACTGATAAATGGATAAATAAAATATGGTACCTTCATACAATGAAATATTATTTGACAACAAAATAAAGTACTGATACATATTACTCACAGATGAACCTTGAAGACATTATGCAAAGTGAAAGAAGCAAGTCACAAAATGCCATATACTGAATGATTTAATTTACATGAAATGTCCACAGAGAGACTAATCCATGAATACAGAAAATATGTTAATGGTTGCCTCAGTGTTATTTGAGAAAACCTAGGTAAAGTTTTGGAAAATTCTCAGCCTATGCAAAAATGAGATAGCCCATTAGGAAGGGAGCACTAAGGGTGCGGTCAAGTGACCATTTGATAAAGAAATTAGTCTCAGTGTGAATGACAGACCTAGGCAACAATCACATCAGAAGCCAGGTGTTATTCTCCAAGCCAGTGGAAGAATGAGCCTAGAGACTATTCAGATAGCATCAGACCTGCCAAGTCCACCGCAGGCCCAGAACATAAGGGTGTGGGCTTGGGGGAGGAGAGCTAGAGAGGCCTAGCAGTTTCACAGTGAAAAGACTGGTGCCTGTGGGACCTCGGTGCCTGCTGGCCCAGTGCTGCCTCATATCCCAGGCTCCAGTGTTCCAGTATTTCAGTACTCCCCGTATTCCAGTGCTGCAGTTCTCGGACACCCAGTGCAGCTCAGGTGGCCCTGAAGCAGCAAGGTTGCCTTGGCTGAGCCTCGGCAAGGCGTAAACTTTGGCAGCCTACATGTGGAGCTGGGGGGTAAGCAGAGCTGGAGACTTCCAGCTAAGCCTCTGGCTCAGGACACCAACCTTACGGAGCCCTGGGGACTAGGCAGAAAGTAGGACCATCCCATTTAGTCATGGAGTTGTGATTGTCACTATATTGGGTCTGAAGGTCAGAGCATTGAGCAATGAGGATTCTTCACTAGCCTTAAGATCTCGTGGAGTTTGCCACGTAATTTGGATGTACTTTAAACAAGTTGTGCCTTTCTTCTTTCCTATTTCTCTCTTTTGGAATGGAAATGTCTATTCTGTGACTTTTTGCAATTATATTTTGGAAGCACATAACATTTTGATTCAAAGATTCACAGCTAAAGAGGAATTTGCTTCAGAATAAGTTGTACCATGAGTCTCACCCATATTTGATCTAGATGACTTGTAGATGAAAATTTGACTTTATATTTTTGAGTTGATGCTGGAAAAGTTAAAATGTTGGTGACTGTTAAGATGAAATGAATGTATTCTGTATGACAGATGCACATATCTTGGAGGGGGAGAATGGCAGAATCCTATCCATTGAATGTTAGTATCTCTCCCAAAATTCATGTGTTGAAATTTTAACCCCCGTCCCCGTATACTGGTATTAGGAGGTGGAGCCTTTGGAAGGTGATTAGGTCGTGAGGGTAGAGCTCTCATCAATCAGATTAGTGCCATTATAAAAGACCCTCTAGAGAGCTCTCTTGCCTGTGCTGCGTGAGAACTCCATGAAAAGCCAATCGTCTATGAACCAGAAAGACGTTCAAATAGCACCAAATCTTCACACATTTATCTCAAACTTCCCAGTCTCCCGAACTATGAGAAACAAATTTCTGTTGTTGCAAAATCGCCAAGCTGTGGCCCTCCATCACAGCAGCCCAAACAAGCTCTACCACAGGTGCTTTCTCCAGTAAATCTTTTGCAGTCTAATCCCATCTTGGTGTCTGCTTCTCAGAGGACCCAAAATAATAAATGGGGAAAGAGAGGTGAAAATAATGCTCCTTATTCCTATAGCCTATTTTCTTTTTTTTTCACTGAAATTCAACACTCATGCAGCATATTTGAGCACTTACATATGCAATGATCCATGGAGTAACCTAAATCAAATACCACAAAAATTTCTTGGTTATAGTTGTTTTCCAAAGCTCTATGGTTTTGTGATACATATTAATGACTTAGCCTTGGTTCAGGACACTTTTTATGTTGTAGAGGAATATTGGTTATCTTCTAAAAAGAAACATTATATACTACTAAAGGAAAAGAAGTTAAAACTTTAACATTTTGCCAAATATTTTAAATGTATTGGTACACAAAGAGAGAGAGAAAAGACCAAAAATAATAATAATAATAACAGCAACAACAAATGTTGATTGCTGAGTGGTAGAATTATGGGTCATTTTTCATATTTACTGTCTTCATTATATTATTCTAAGTTGTCCAAAATCCCTGCAATATTTTGATAATGAACAAAAATTTAGATGATAATGAAAAAAATTTCTATATTTTGAAGTTGCGTATAGATAGAGCAAATAAGAAAAGGTTATATTCTAATTTCAAAGACCTTAATTAGACTCACTTAGTGTGTTGTCATGGGAATAAGACTTACTATATATTTTTAAAATTTTCTTGAAAGACCCATATATACCATTCAGTCTCCTAGATAACCTGAGTCATTTCTCTGCTGTTTGCTGTAAATATTTTTATAAGTCTTATTATGAAACCCTTACAAACTTTGCTAGAATCTATCAGAAGCCACCCTTTTAAACACAAGAATATGTATACCCCAACACTCATTAACACTGAGGGACATTTAAATTTAACATCATTGTTGAAGGAGAATTTTGAGGTGCAGCAATGTCTGAGGCTGAGGTTCACTTCAGTTCCCTTTCACAACACCTTTTTTTCTTTTTGCATAAAAATGCATCCCCTCACTCAGGCTCCTTTTTTTTTTTTGTCCACAGTAAAGAAGTGAGATGTAGCACAAGCCTGTACCTAAAAGATAAAAAGCAAAGGACATTACACTTTTATCCTTGGGAGATTTCATTTTGCCTGCTTCATTATGTCTGCAGCAAGCTAGTCTTTCAACATCTGTGCCATTCAATTTCTCAACCAGAACCCAGTCAAGAATAAAATATAAATGCTTTCTAACTCTTGCCAACGCCCTGAACAACTGTTCAAATAGAATTTCAGATTTTTAAAAACCCACTAGATATAGAAAAATGAAAACTACCACTCAAGAACTATGGAGCAAAAAGGCCATTAAAGTATAAGAAATAATAGCATTATTGGGAATATGAAATCTTTTTTTTTGTTTGTCTGATAAAACTTACTTCATTGTTTTGAAGACTAAATTCAGTTTGAACTATAGAACTTTGGGCCAAAATATTTAGCTTTAACCTCTTCCTATAGAGAAGTGGTGTCAAACTCATTTTCACCGGGGACCACATCAGCCTCCCAGTTGTCTTGAAAGGGCCGAATGTAATTCCAATTCCTTAACAGTTAAGGAGTAGTTACATTTACACCGTCGTAAAATTATTTTGGCCCTTTGAAGGCAACTGTGAGGCTGATGTGGCCCCCGGTGAAAATGAGTTTGACACCCCTGCTGTAGAGACTTTGAGCCAAGATGAGTAGTCCAGGGAGCGCTCAGTGAATGGTGAGGCTCTTTGGTTGTTGTGAGAATGCTGAGAAGGGAAATGAAATAAATTTGGAAAATGCTAACTCTACTCTGAAAGAACCAGAGTACTCCTTTTGATTTTTAATAAATCCTTACATGGGAATGTGTTCATTGATTTTTAGAGAGAGAGGAAGGGAGAGAGAGAGAGAAACATAGATGTGAAGGGAAAACATTGATCAGTTGCTTCCTTCTCGCACCCCAACTGGGGATCAAATCCTCAACCTAGGTGGGTGCCCTCACCAGAAATTGAATCTGCAACATTTTGGTGTATGGAATAACCAACGCTCCAACCAACTAAGCAACCCAGCCAGGGCCAGAGTACTCTTTTTTATGTTGCTATGAATTTGACTAGTATTCCCAGTCTCAGATTAATATATTATTTTTGAAAGTACTCTGAAAGTAAACGCTTCAATTACACAAAACCAACAGGACTTGAAATATAAGCAATCTCATTTCACAATACAGAGCACCAACAACATAAAAAAAAAGCAGATCACTATCATAAGGTTTTGTTAATTACTCATGTGTAATATAACGATACTGGACTGAGAAAGAAAGCAAAGTTCTAATCTCAGACACACTCTCTGTTGGCTATGCTAATTAAAGAAGCAAATCAAACTTCCTTTTCTGTTTATTTATCTACAAAGTGGTTTAATAATACCTGTTCTCTCAAACTCAAGGAATAATTTGAGATTTAAATAAGAAATGACATAAAAGTGTTTTGAACATCATGAAGCCTTACTTAAAAAAATGATTACTTTCAGCTATAGTAAATTATTAATGTATATCACATGGGAAATATGGTGATATGGATTCATACTCCATCAACAAAGACAGAAACATAGTAAGGGACATAGGACAGAAGGAACTGGACAGAATTCTCCCTCTCTCTCTCTCCTTATCCCTATCTCTATCTCTCTCTCTACCTCTATCTCTACCTCTATCTCAAACATGTATACATACCACCCCTAAGCCAGCTATGGACAGAAACTTGGGTTACAAAAGAAAGAGTAATATTTAAAAGCAAAGTAAAAAATTCTTTAACTTATTAAAAACAATCTAAGTGTTTTATATTTTTAATATTTAATAGATATAATATTCAATATATAAAAGTATACATTTTCTTAAATATGCATACATGAGAAGAATAATACAATTAAAACCCTACTTTGTACCATTCACCAAAATAAAATCTATTTGATGAAAAGAATTAAATATATTTTTTTCATTTAAACCAACCAGAAAAAAAATAGATGATAATCTCTTATACGAAAATGAAAACTTTCTAGGCACAAAAGTAAAAACCATAAAATAAAGCATTGGTAGAATGAATAATAAAAATTAAAACTATATATAACAACACAATATCATAAACAAAAATTAAAATAAGATGATAAAAGGGAATATTAATATGTTAACTAATGATTGTTATCCTTATATATAACTCAAAATTAATTAATGCAAATAATATAATAAAAATTTAATATGACAGTTCTCAAAAGAATAAATATAGTCAATAAACATATCTTTAAAAGGTCAATGTTCATCATAACAAAAATTAAAATAAAGCATAAAAATTTTTATCTTATCAAATTGCTGAAAGTTTTAGAAAGAGCAGCACAACTATAAATGGCTGATGGAAACTAAAATTACTGCAGCATTTTTCAAAGGTCACTTAGCTATATAAACCATTTCACTTGTTTAAAATAAATTTGCTGAACACCACTAAAAGTCAGATACTTTGCTACAAATTGCAGAAATAACAAGAAAGACAAAATTCCACCATCAAAAAGCTTGTGATACAATAATGGAAACAAGCATTAAATTGTTTTATCAATAGGTATGCTAATGTAGTGATGGTATGAGATTACTGGAAGAAGTAGAGGGACTTGAGAGTTATTTTGGATACAGGAGTTATAGACCTCAATGTGAGGTGTTTGCTATCAAGAACATGCTTTTAGCCTGGTTCTATGCAGCAGGGTAGAAACTAGATCATTCACTAATAGGGGCAAACCCCAAAAGAGGAGCAGGCTGGGAAGGGAATAAGGAGATTAGATTTGAAAATGTTAGGTGTGACATGCCTGTGAGACACTCAAAGTGAAGATGTGAGCGGACTGGTCAGAAAAGATATCTGTATGATGGAGAGGCTCAGGACAAGTCATACCAAGAATTCCCTCTGTAGTATGTGGATTATTTAGAGTTAAAGGCAACTGAGGCACTGTGGGTTAAAAGAAACATCTGCATCCCTTCTTAACTATCTAAAAATATTTAACTTAGTCGTCTTGCCTTTAATAAGAATTATCAGAAATAATCATTTTTGGCCTATATATATGGCAGGGCAACCAACTAATTACTGAACATATGTTCTTCTTATTGATCTACAAATGACTATCCTCCTTTCTGAAGCCTCAGGCACCTTGCCTGCTTCCTTAGGTCAGGATGCCACATAAACCTCATATTACCTTTCTGCCTCTGGACCTCTGATGTATTTAGGGGTTTCTGAGTCTCTCATGTATGGGAGAGGTTCCCATTTGTACATATGTAATTAAATGTGATTATTTTTTCTTGTTAATCTGTCTCACGTCAATTTGTTTATTATACAAGGCGCAAGAACCTAGAAGGGCAGGGGAAAATTTCTTCCTCTCCCACAATGGGAAACAGAAATTAATGAATTGTCAGCAGAGTATATATTTAACCCTAACGTGAGAATTGATAAGATAGGCTAAGAAAAAAAAATAGAATGAGAAAATAATGTTAATATTGAAATTGCAGAATTGTGGAGGAAAAAAATGTGTGAGTGCAATACTTCTGAGAAGTCAAGTGAATACAGAGTGAAAATGTCCTTAGGATTTTGCAACCTAGAGGTCACTGATATTTTAGTGAAACATTTTCAATCACTCTACTTCTAGAAACTTATTCTGAGAAAATAATTAGAACACAGAAAGCTAAAGTAGAAAGATGTCACATGATTATTTAAAAAGGAAAATATAAAAAATTATCTAAATGACTGAAAATTAGTTAATAAATCATGTTTCTTTTATAACTACAATGCTATTCAGCTATCCAAATTTTTTTGAAGAATGTATACGTGTACAGGAAATTTGTCATGATAAAATGTTAATTTTTAAAAAGCAGGATACAAAAATTATAGAATAATTCCAAATTTTATTTTAAAAAGTACAAGTATAGAATACCAAATAAAATATATTTGAATGTATAAATTTGAATGTATATTTGAATGTACAATGTATAAATTTCCTTTCTGTGTATAGTTGTAGATGATTCATATTTTCTTATGTTTTTTAAACTTTTCTAAATATGACCCAGCAACCCCTCTTCTGGGTATCTACCCCAAAATTTAGAAAACATTTATTCACAAAGACATATGTACCTGTATGTTCATTGCAGCATTATTCTCAGTGGCCAAGAAATAGGAAACAACCAGTGCCCTTTGATAGGTGATTTGATAAAGAAGCTCTGGTACATATACACAATGGAATACTACTCAGACACAAGAAAAGATGAAATAGTGCCATTTGTGATCACATGTGTAGGTATGGAGAACATCATGCTAAGCAAAAGAAGTCAGAAAAAGTCAAGAACCATATGATTTAATTCATATGTGGAATATAAAGCCAAAAACAATAAATGAACAAACAAGACAAATAAAACAAAACAAACAAGACTCACAGACACAGACAACAGTATGGTGGTTAGCAGAAGGAAAGGAGGTGGGGGAAGGTACTAAAGGGTAATGGGGGTCTAATATATGGTCACGGAAGATGGATTAAATTTGGGTGGTAAACACACAATGCAATATACAGATGATGCATTTTAGAATTGCACACTTGAAAACTATATAATTTTATTAACCAGTGTCACCCCAATAAATTTAATAAAGATATTTAAAAGTAAATAAATAAAAATCAAATAAAATAATATAAATAAACCTCATAACCATAGAAAAATAAGAATAAAAATTGATCTAGGCTCCAGGTTTCAAATTCAATGTTCCAATCCAATGCCTATTAAAATGATACTTTGGAAAAAAGGCTTAGAAATCTACATAATAGCTCCCAGCTTAAAAAAAATAGAAGAGCCCTGGCTGGCATAGCTCAGTGGATTGAGCGTGGGCTGCGAACCAAAGCATCGCAGGTTCAATTCCCAGTCAGGGCACATGCCTGGGTTGCAGGCCACAGCCCCCAGCAACTGCACATTGATGTTTCTCTCTCTCTCTTTCTCCCTCCCTTCCCTCTCTAAAAATACATAAATAAAATCTTAAAAAAAATAGAAGAGAAATAGAATAGGTTTTAATTGGGTCATTGAGTTTCTGGTCTAGGGCACGTCACTCTGATTTTTTTGAAAAATGGTACCTATCACACTTTCAAAACTAGAAGTGGAAGTTCACAATAAAAGACAATAGTTACTTGAAAAATAAAAATAAATATAGTTATATATTATGTAAATGTATATAGTTACAGAAAATAGATGGAAATCTTTATTACACTGCCCCTACAATATACACATACACACCCCTCGAAGAGATGCCTGCTTCTTTATTCCTGAAATGAAGAAAGATTAAAACCTGGTGGCCAAAAGTTTCTGCAGGTGTCCAAAGACAAATTTTGCAATGAGAAAACCCAACATTTTGCTTCTGAGATTAAGAAGGATTTATCAACACCACACTTTTTTTACATGTTCATATGCTCTTTTCTCTTTTCTAGCCAGCCACATGCCCTCTCCAGCACTGTGTGACCAATAGAAATACCTTAGTTCTAGTCCACTCTACCTTAAATCAAGGTCATCTTTTCAATCTGTTTTACTTGCTTCAAAGGACATTCTGCACTCAAACAAAGAACTTAAAAAAATTCACAGTCATAAATTCATTTGTTTTATAATAACTTTAATTATAAAGGCTAATAAGGAAATCACTGTTTTAATGAAATGCATATATTAGCACAACTAAGTCTGAAATGTGTTAGAATAATCTTGCTTGATAATCTTACTTGCTTGCCCCTCTTATTAAAAGTCTATTATTTTTTATTAAACTCTACTTTTTGTCCCTATTGTTAAGAGAGATTAAATATCTACCTTCCATCTTGACAGATTTTAATTTTGCTAAATGCTTCTTTCAACTTTCAGATTTTTGAAAATTTTCATTAAAGTGGATTGTTAGCAGCAGAGCTTTGTTAAGATCATTGACTCAACATCTCCTTTTATTACTGTGAGCTCAGTTTGCAGTAGGCCTCCAAGTTATATCTGCAAAGTATGACAACCTTCTTAACAGATAAAATTGCTTATTTCCTACATAAAAGTTAATTTACACCTTAGTAATATAAGAACCTATCTGTGATTTTAAAAGACTGCCAACTTTATTAAATCCAAAAGAAGTTTTACTTATTATTCAAGAGCTGATATTTTAATTTTTAGTTTGGTGTCAAAAAAGCAAAATATTTAATTTTTACTTTTTTAGTTTTACTTGTTCCCTCAACCTAGGCCAGGCCCACACACAGAGCACCTGGACTAGGACTTCCAAACGCAATGCCCACCAGGGTTAAGAAGGCTGTGAAAGTGGAATTGCACCGCAGGGTACCAGGAGAGGGTCAACACAAAGGAGGCAGCTGCCACTGGCACCAGCCATCTTTTCTGGGGAGAACATGGATCACGTGAAATAAAGAGAAGCTTGGGATTCACCAAGGCAAGACAGAAATTCAGAATTACATATATTAGCAACTAATATTTGAAAAGACCAGCCAAAAAAACTCTGAAGGTTAAACCAAAGAAACAAATAAAAAATATTTGTGATCTATATCCAGCTACCATGTTGGTACTTCTGATGTAATTTCTACATAAAGCAACTTTTCTCTGGCTGGGTCTGAAATTCACACTGTACTTACTCCTTTAAAGATATAAATGTTATTATTTAAATGTAGCTATGCTAACTGAAAGGAAAACATTAATGAATAATCAGAAAGCATTAAACTGAAACGAACAGGAAAACATAGAACAGCTAGGTTTTGTTGATGGAGATGAGAGAGAAGGTATGGTTAAGAAAATTCCAGTGGTCCATAGCAGAAGAAAGTCTAGATGTAAAAGAAGAAATGGTCACGGATTTGTCACCCAAACAGGTCCATGAGCTTAGAAGGTTCTGAGGATCTACCCGTTATACAAGGGTCCCAAGTAATAGGGATGAGGCTGCAAAGTTTCACCAATTTCCAAAATGGCCAGAGTCCAGCTCTACTCTCCAAAAACTATTTCTATTGGCATTGTAGTGTAATAAGCCCCAAATCAACTAACTGCAGTGTAAGACAGAGAGTTACTTGTTTTTATTTTCATCTATCATGTTCAAATTAAGCATTATGAAAAATTCAAACATTTTAAAATGATGTTGTCAAACCACCATCAAGTCTTGGCAATCAAGACATAGCAAGAAATCAAAGCAAAAGAGGAATTTTAATAGAATGGCAGCTGGTGTGTTTTGCAAGCCAGTTTGTTTATAGGTGTTAAGTAGCAAACTAGAAAGTTCTCATAGGACTCAAAAGAGGGCCAAATAATGAGATAAATGCACTGCCAGGTTCTAAATTACATATCCCAAGTACCACAACGCCAAAATACTCCCCAAACCGCACTATTCTGTCTGCCCACTTTCCCTCTTGTTTCTCCTGATAAAGCTCCTTTATTATAGCACTGACCATAAGCTGGCTCCTGCTGTGGTTAATTGTCTTCATCTGAACAACTGAAGGGGCAGGGAAATGTTGTTATTATAACTAACACATCTAGCAGGGTCCCTGATAATACCGGCTCCATAAACTCTAACATGCATCTATCTGATCGATGGTGGCGTTTCCTTAATGCTTACTGATAGCTCCCTCCACTTCAGCTAATCACAGTAAACACCTGCTCCACCTTCTTTTCCACCTCTGCTGGCAGCCTTGTCAAGAACGGTCTCACTTCTCCCATCAGAATCTGTCATCCAGCAACTATTTACAAAGTTTGCTTTTCATAATACTCTTAAACTGGCCCTAATGTGTACCTTGATATTGAAAATGCTCACTTTTCACAAAGGTGGCACCGAAAGCGAAGAAGGAAGCCCCTGGCCCTCCCAAAGCCGAAGAGAAGGCAAAGTCTTCGAAGGCAAAGAAAACAGTGCTAAAAGGTGTCCACAGCCACAAAAAAAAAAAAGATCTGCATACACCCACCTTCCAGAGTCCTAAGACACTGTCACTTGGAAGGCAGCCTAAATACCCTCGGAAGAGCACCTCCAGGAGAAACAGGCTATGCCATCATCAAGTCCCCCTAACTGCTGCATCAGCCATGAAGAAGATAGAACAATACACTTGTGTTGGTTGTGGACGTCAAGGCCAAACAGCACCAGATCAGACAGGCTGTGAAGACGCTTCATGACATTGTGTGGCCAAAGTCAACACCTAACCAGGCCTGACAGAGAGAAGGCAGATGTTAAACTGCCTCCTGACTATGAGGCTTTGAAAGTTGCCAACAAAATTGAGCTCAACTAAACTGAATCTAGCTGGCTGATTCTAAATATAAAAGTTTTATACTAGAAAAAAAAAAAGAAAACGCTCTTTTATTTTGATACTATTACAGATATCCCCCCTTTCCCACCCCCTCTGCCCACCTCCACCCAGACCCCTCCCTCCCTTCTCTCCGTCCCTCACCACACAGTCGTCTGTGCTCATGGGCTATGCACATATGCTCTCTGGCTAATCCCTTCACCTCTTTCATCCAGTCTGCCAAGAGGTCCAGTCTGAACCTCTGTCAGTCTGTTCCCTGTGTCCACGCCTCTGTTTCCATTTTGTTTGTCAGCTTATTTTGTTCATTACATTCCATATATAAGTAAGACCATAGGGTAGTTGTGTTTTTCTAACTGGCTTATTTCATTTAGCATGATAATCTCCAAGCCCATCCATGCTGTCACAAAAGGTAAGATTTCCTTCTTTTTTACAGCAATGTGTTATTCCACTATGTAAATGCACCACAACATTTTCATCCACTCATCTACTGTTGGGCCCTTGGGCTGTTTCCAGATATTGGCTACTGTAAATATGCTGCTATGAACAGAAGGGTGCATGCATTCTTGCTGATTGGTATTTTGAAGGAAAAAATAAACAAATGGAACTACATCAACTAAAAATCTTCTGCACAGCAAAAAAAAAATCAACAAAATAAAAAGAAAACCCACTGTACGAAAGAACATATTTGTCACCGATACATCTGATAAGGGGTTAATTTCCAAAATATGTAAAAAATGTATACAACTCAAGAAAGACAAACAATCCAATTAAAAGTGGGCAAAGGACCTCACACTTCTCCAAAAAGGACATACAGATGGTCCACAGTCCTATGAAAAAATGTTCAATATCACTAATCACTAGAGAGTTACAAATTAAAACCGCAATGAGACACCACTTCACACCAGTCGGAATGGCCATCATAAACAAATCAACGAACAAGTGCTGGTGAGGGTGTGGGGGAAAGGGAACCCCAGTGCACTGTTGGTGGGAATGCAGACTTGGGCAGTCACTGTGGAAAACAGTACAGAGTTTCCTCAAAAAATTAACAATGGAACTGCCTTTTGACCCAGTGATTCCACTCCTGGGAAAATGTCCTTTTAAAATCTAGCTTTTCCTCCATATTTTAAAAATTATTTCTTATACAAAATTCTCCCAATCTCTTGTAAAACTTAAAAGCTGTTAAAACTGTACTAATGTAGTCAAACTTCCTAAGATTTTATGATGATAAAGACTTGAGGTCTGTCATATTTACCTCTAAATTTCCTATTAATGCAAGTTCCTGCACCTTTATAACCATTATTTAACTTTCTCTTAGGTCTCTAAAAGGTATTTACTCTTCTTCCTAGCAGTTCAAAGAAACCTTCATCCATAACATTAGACAAGGTTTAATTTCCTTTCTCTCTGCTAAAACAGCTGTTAAGAGAAATGACATTGCTGAAAAGTGAATCTGATCCTCAGTTTTGGCTTGTTAACCCATGTGCTCAGGAAGGCCTCCTGAAAGCCCATCAGTGACCTCAGGGGACCACACAGCCCCATTTTGCTTGAACAGGTCCTTGACAAGAGAAACACATGCGATCAGTGCTTCTCAGCCTTCTGTGTGTGTGTATGACTTTCCTGGGATCTGGTTAGGTGCCATTCCGACTCAGCAGGTCTGGGCACTGCATTCTAATGCACCTCCAGGTGCTGCAGTCACTGCTGGCCCACACAGACTGCACTTCGAGTGACAAGGAATCAGACAAGCTGCCGTTCAAAATCTTCGCCTGGCACTTACACAGTTTTCCTTTTTCTCCAAAGCACCCACCCAGCCCTGCAGTAACCGGTGCAGGACTCTGCCTCTCACTCACTGCCTGTTTCAGTCCCTCAGCCCTCTTTGTCCTGCCTTTGCACGCTTCCTGGACAGGCCTGCCCTCAGCAGGTGCCACACGGCAAGAGAAAGCAGATCGGCTGACTCACATAAAATGTGATAGCTGCTTTTTGAGCTATGGTTTATTTTATGCATCTCTAATTGATCGAGAAGCAGTGAGAGAAAGATTCTAGAGCTCTCTCTGGAATCCTTGAATCCCACCCATTGACGTTACCTAAAGTCACATGTGTTTGCTCTTGAATATTATTATGTTGGAAATTTCCATTACTTGGCACTTCTCAATTTGGCCTGCCTAAAGTGATGATGATTCTCCTTGTTTTTCTCCTAACCCCCAGGTTGAGATGCTGTGACAGCTTATTCAGGAACTGAGACTGTTAAAAATGTTGAAGTGCCTCTGAAATCTTATCAGACTTGGCAATATTACAGGCATGAATCAGACACAGAAGAATGTTCAACTTTCAGCTGAAATGAGAATGTCTTTATCTAAATTCCATTAAAGCTGGCACCTTTCAGAGAGTTCTCCTACAGGAACAAAACTCAAACACAGTGCCTGCAAGCCTGCCAAGCTCCCTTTATCTGAGTAACCTCTAATTTAGGGCTGGCCTGTATCATTGACTTCAGAAAATTACCTGTCATTCCATTTTGCTCCTTGTGTAATTTAGGTTTTGTTATAGTCAACTTCAAGTATCACTTACAACATAACATTAAGATTCCTTTATGGTAATTATTTTAATCTCTATAAACATGCATGCCTATGGATGAGAAAGAAAAATTTTCAAGTGGAAAATTTTAAGGAATACATGATCAACTGTTCCCATGCCAACGTAGAAGAACCACCAGCCTCAAATTTTGAAAGTATTTGTTTCTGAGAAACGTTTTGAAATACAGTTGAAAGTTCAGTTCTTTATAAGCTGATGAAGATGCCTTGTATCTTTCGTGGGTTAAGCGTCAGAAAGGATAGAAACAGAAAGGACAGATCAAGTCAACAAGAAATAAGCCACATGATTAGGCAGTGAAAAATAAGACTATTGTCTTCTAAAAGGGGAATCAGAGAAAGCAGAGTCTTTGTTTAGGATTTCCTCGTTAAACCACTAGCATTATTCTGATTACAGCTTCTATACTTGCTTCTTTAAACAAAGATTATCTTAATGATTTTTTCAACAATTACTTAAAATGTACTGCATCACATTTTCAATTAGGCTAAATAAATAAATAATAGAATTAAATTTTTAAAAAATAGGGGTGGGGACTTGATTTTAGAACATTAACAGGATGATCTCAGCCACACCCCAGGTCCGCAGAGGAATGACAGGCAGGCCCAGACCACGAGCTTCCTCTCCTGAACTAAATGCGCAATTAGTTCTCAGCATTTTCAGTTTTGCAACTCATCATTTCCTTCTTCATGAGTACAAAAAAATGTGAGACTAAAAATTTCAATCTGAAATGGCATATTCTGGGCACGATGGAGCACTGTAAAAGTCCGCCTGTGACTTTGACTACGCCTAAGAGTGAACAGCCTTAAATCAGACTCACAAAACCCCAGTCATCTGTGTAACTTTGAATTATCAACCTCCCCCCACTAAAAAAAAATAAATGAATAAAACCCTCCCAGCTAACTTCGGTGCTCCTGGCTTGGAAAGAGCAAACAGAAAATCATTAGAAATTAAACACACACAGCAAGCATGTCGTGGGAACTTAAATGAATCCAAATAACCCTTTGAATCTCCCATCTAGGGCTAGAATCCTGAGAAAGCCTCTTAGCCTCCCAACAGCAGCCTCTGTGGGGTATCAAGAAAAGGAACAATCAAGCTGATGCCAGTTAGAAACCTACTGTGATGCGTTCCTCAGTGACCTTGGAGGAGAGAGACACAGCTCAGTGGTGGGGAGCCCTGGAAGCTAGCAGCCTTGGCAGTTGCCTGGCAGCTGAGAAACATAACCCCAGAGTCAGGAGCAGCCTCTGACAAGCCCGAGGTGCTTGTGGGTGCCTGCCACTGTCCTTAATAAGTGCATGTTAGGTGTCTGTCATGTTCAGGGCTCTGGTCAGACAGAAAGAAAGGTGAGTACAGCAAGGTAATTTTCCTGTTATCCTCTTCTTTATCTCTAAATGCCGCTCAACCTCTTGGCACCCAGGAAACCTTCGGTGAGCATCTGTTGACAAGGCACACAGCCCAGAACTGAGAATGAGAACATTTCAATAGATTAAAGAGCCAACATATCCACTTATGAATTAAAAAAAAAAAACTGGAAGAAAGAATTGTAGACAGAGGTTGGCTTAGAGTTTGGAAACTAATCAAGCTACTAACAGTATTATCTGGATTTTAAAGACATGGCATGTTCGGAAATTGCCTTCTCTTAATTATATAATGTCCAAAGTTTTCCTTTCTGAAATTATCAGTTCATGAAATAAAAGATGTTCCATATGCAACATAATAGAGCATGCATTTCTCATCTATTCTTGCAATAACATGATATCTGGTCTCTTCTGTTTGAAGACACATTTACCACAATGTAGCCTTGCAAATAGTACCAAAAATGTATGACTTTATATCACCATCAGAAAGTGAGCCTAAAGTAAAATGACAGAATTTATTCCTTACTCAGCAAAGGCTATTGTATGCCCAAAACAAACAATTATTTGCCAGACTAAACTATTAAAATATTCTGATGCAGAACCAATTGTCAACAGTATAATACAAATATCTTAGACAGCCTGATTACATAAGGCAAGCTCACTAATAAGAAGTCCAAAGTATATTTATTTAATAAATATAATAAATATGTATGTTAATTAATAACATGCTAGAGGTGGATTAAAATTTTTAAGGTATTTCCATTTTGAAAAACAGAAAGATAGCTGTTGCTCTTATAAGGAATTTTGCTCTTCAATATCCTCTGTTAGTAGGAATATCACTCAAGTACATGCAAAGCTATGCTTTAGAGCAGGCAATGCCAGGAGTTGACAAACTTTTTTTATTAGAAGCCAGATAGGAAATATTTTAGTCTCTGCCTGCCATATGGTCTCTGTTGCCACTACCAAACTTAACAGTTGTAACACAAAGCAGCCATGGACAGCAGGTAGAATAAATGTGGCAGTGAGCCAATAAAACTTTATTAAATAAAACAGGTGACATGCAAAATCTGATCCATGGCCCATAGTTTTCTAACTCCTGAGTAAAGCCAAACCTCAGTATAGCAATCAATTCACAGTGTTGTCAAGACTTACCTAATAATTTTAGTAATTGAAGTTTATTCCAACTGTATTTTCTAATTATACTAAGCTCATAATTTCACAACTATGGAGGGAATGAAAGTTCTTATTAAGTATGTAATCAAGTTGATAGTTTTTCAATGAATAAGTATCCATTAAGCCAGAATGTGTCACATAATACAGGGTAGTGCAAAAGTAGGGTTAAATTTCTGTGTATGAAAAATAATATAATAATAAATATTAATACAAATAAACTATGTTTCACATACTCCCAACTGTGGACCTACTTTTGCTACACCCTCTATTGAGCTATGTATTAGATTATATTAAAAACTACATGAAAAGCAAATAATATTCTGCTAAAACATCATAATCAAAGCACATTTCAGAATCTTAAAGTAGTGCTGAAATGTAAGTATAAACAGCTTCCATTATGTAATATTGTTAAAATATAATTTCAAAAAGGCAAATCATGGCTGTCAACAAATATATACAATGAGCATGTTAATAAGTTTATTTAACCCATTATTTCATGAGAGAACTAATAGATGTCCAAACTTGTGCAAAGAGCTCTAGGGTAGGTAAAATTCAGGCAACTTAACAAGAAAACGTTAGGGGAGATTACTGGGTTAGATTTCAAGCCGGTTAATGACTGACAACTGCAATTATCTCTTCTACTGGACAGAAACTATCTGTGTATATACCTGAGGAAAACTGACAGGTTAACCTCTGACCTATGGAGTTGTAAACAGCCCTGTCAATAGAAGCCCAGCATTGCCCTAAAACAATAGCCAGCAATCTCATTTACTGTTTCCAAGAGTCAAACATTTTTTCTGACAATACTGCAGATTAGTTTATATCTGCTCTTCACCTCTGAAACATTCTGAAATGTATTAAATAAATTCTATATATTACCTTGTCATCTCACCCATAAAAATAGAGGATAAAATTAGGAAATAGGTGACCTTCTCTGCATCACAGCATAATGGGAACTCAGAAAAATTGAGGACATCAGCCTCCTCCCAGGCTGTTCTGCCCTCAGCTCTTGGTTGTGAGGGCTGCACACTTGCATCCCTGGGCTTTGCTGTTACGAGTCAGCAAAAAAACTGGCACTGGACAGCTCGTGGATGGTAGCATGTGGGCACCATGGAATGATGCAGCTGTTGCCATCATGTTGTAGAA
This sequence comes from Phyllostomus discolor, assembly GCF_004126475.2. Taxonomy (NCBI): domain Eukaryota; kingdom Metazoa; phylum Chordata; class Mammalia; order Chiroptera; family Phyllostomidae; genus Phyllostomus; species Phyllostomus discolor. The sequence goes on along the minus strand of NC_040904.2, from coordinate 54,725,209 downwards.
GCATTTTCTGGCATGGAAATATTTTCACAGTATATTTCTAGGTGAAAAAAGTAAGCTACTAAGTGGGGTATATAGACACTTTTTTCTGTGTGTACACTCTTTTAGTCTTCTGTGTTATGTTTATAATTTTATAAGTTCAGGATTCTCTCCTCATTCTGATGCAGGTGTTCTAGGCATCCAGGAACCCGCAGATCTGCGACCCACTGTGGGCTCTTGGCTTCAAACAGGAAAGAATTCAAAGACAAGCCAGCAGAGAGTTTAAAGTGAAAGAGGGTTTATTAGTGAAGCAGTGGGACAGAAGGAAGGTTGCTCCACAGGCAGAGCAGCCCCTCCCTAGTGGGATTTACTTCTTTTACTGAGGCTCAGTTAATGAAGAGGTAGAGTATACACTAATGAGGAGGAACATTCAGAGTTTTTTTCAGAAAAGGAATGGTGGCTTCTCAGAAGAGCCCCAGCAACCGTGTTGTGTCCTTATAGGGACTTTCTGTTTCTGATAACGGGAGCATGGTGTGCCATTTACTATGTAATGCCACAATTCTCAACCCTTTTCATCTCATGGCACACATAATCTAATTACTGTAATTCTGCTGCACACCAAAAATATATATTATGTTTTTTGCTGATCTGACCAAAAAATAGGTCTAATTTTCACTCATTCACACTAGACAGTTATTGTTGTGTTGGCTGTTGTCATTTTTTTATTTGACAGTCTAATAGAAAAGAAACCAGTTCCCATGACTAAATAGTCATGGATTGCTTGTTTTAAAAATTCTTGCAGTGGGAGTTGGGTGAAGGGAGGTTGAGGAAGGTATAGAAGAAATAAATGGTGATGGACCGAGACTTGTTTTGGGGTGGTGAACACACAATACAGTGTACAGATGATGTGTTGTGGAATTGTGCACCTGAAACCTGTAAACTTTTGCTAACCAGTGTCACTGCAACACATTCAATAAAAAGAAAAAAATTCTTGTGGCACACCAGTTGAAAATTGCTGTGCTAATGTTTTACAATGAGCATATAATGAGGCTAGGGGTTACTGCAAGGTGAAATTAATTGCCATGTGGGATCAAGCTAGAGCTGGTCTTCTGCCAGTTGTAAGCTGTAAATCCATTGGAGGTTGGTCTTAGGATCTCCTTGAGAGTCCTTGTAGCCCTGTTCGGTTACAGCCGTTTCGCCACATAACCTATACCAACTCCTTAAATGTCATTTGTACATAATGACTTTCTTCTGAAGAGTACAGTATTGAAAAGGAGAAAAACAACTTTTCAGTGGAGAAAGATGACAAACACTACCTCAGCCAGGTGATCAAGGTCAGTAACGAGGGCGATCACTCATGTTGGTAGTATGTGCCCTTTATGTAATGTGATGCCATGGCTCAGGGGTCTTCCTTCTCAGAGCCCAAAGCCCCTGTCTAATCATGAAAAGACCTTCAGACAAATTCAAATTGAGAGTCATTCTAGGTCATACCTAAGCTCTACTATTCAAAACTGTCAAGGTCATCGAAAACAAGGAAACTGTCACATCCTAGAGGAGCCTAAAGGAGGAATGACAATGAAATGTAATGTAGTATACTGGAACAGAAAAACAGTATTGGGTAAAAATTGAGGAAATCTAATAAAAATATACTTTAATTAATAAGTCTATCAAAATTGGTTCATTAATCATATGTGTGATACTAGTGTAAGATGTTAATAAAAGTGGAAAACTGGGATACAGTGAAACTCTATATTATCTTCACAATTTTTTTCTGTAAACTAAAACTGTTTTAAAATAAAAATTACGTTAATTTTCTTATGTTTTGATTCTCTATTTTTTGCCTTTTTTACTTTATTCTTTAAAATTTCCACTCATGTTTTACTTTCATAAAGTATTTAAAACAAAGCAGACATGTTCTGTGAGTTTATACCTGTATACTTTCAGAGCTGCCATCTCAATCAAATCTCAGTCTCCTTTCTTGGAAAAAGAATATTGCTCTGTGTATCACATCACAATTTTCTTAATCATTCCCTTTAAGAGAATTCTCTGCACAAATAAGAAAAACTGTAGTTTTGATATAACGAGATTTAAAATTCTTCATGGCACTCACATGATTGATTTCCTATCACATAAACTATCTTCTATAATAATATTTTACTTTATGAATACCACCCTGATGCCTAAGTTAAATCAATGCAGCCTTATTGGTAAGGAGAAAAATGGTAAAAGTATTAAGTGTGGACTCTGCTCAATAAACATCCCAGTATAGCCGATAGCCTAGTGTGAAAGAGAATCTAACAAGTGATCCAGGCGTCAGAGTTGATTTGTATCTTAAACTTCACTCCACACTTATTAAGAGGTCATATTATCTGTAAGGTAATTTTTAAGTATAACAGCATGATATATATGTGCAAATTATTTTTAATCTATATCCCCAGGGTGGCTTGTTATTGCTTGCTTCCAAGCAATTTCAAGGTTTCCCTCTCAGAAATCTACAGAGGTATGTAGCAAACACTTCACTTGCTGTTATTAATATCTGCACCAGATTATTTGTTCATTAACATGCAGGATGCTTAGAAAATAATTTTCATGGATGAAATAAATAGTGTTAATGGCTTTACTCATATTAAAGTGATTATACGGAGTCTGCTACCCTTGAATGAAGTAAGTATAAAAAGCTAGCAACTCTGCTGCACCACTGGGTTTTGGGTCCTCCCCACTCTCCAGATGACCTTGTGACCTGACCACACCAGGATGTTGGTGGGTCTAATGGAATGGTGGAACACATGTCAGTGTCAACCTTCAAAGTAGTAACAGCCAACATTTAGTGATCACTTCCTGTGTGTCAGGCCCTGTTCTAAGCTTCATACAAGTAAAAACCATGCAGTCTCTCTGAACCATCTAGTCTAAGAGCTATACATAAAACAGATGAAGAAACAGAGGCACCATATCACTCACTGGTCTTCCTGCCATCAGTGATCATAATGAAAGAAGCCCATGCTAATCAACAGAACTTTATTATGTCCTATCTTCCAAAACATGGAAATTTCAATAACAAAAATATCCTTAAGTTGTTGACTGCCTTGAACATATTGTGTGACGTGACCTGTTTAAGACTATGCTCTCCTTTGTCCTTTGTTTTTCTTTTGCTTTCTTTAGAAAGAGAGGAAGGGAGACAGAGAAACATCAATGTGAAGAGAATCATCAGTTGGTTGCCTTACATTCCCCGACCGGAGATAATATGCACCTGGACTGAGGATAGAACTAGCAACATAGGGTATGGCTCCTGACAATGAATAGAACCAGCAACCTTTCAATTACAGGAGTAGCTCCAAGCAACTGACCTGCACAGGCCAGGACTCCTTTGTTCTTCCCAAGCAACATTTAATTTCCTTTTATTTGAAATATTTGTTTACCGTGATAGCCCTTGTTTTTAAAGTGTTTATTTGAATCTTGAAAAGATTCAAATATATTTGACCTTCCTAACTGCTATCTCCTAAATTTGCAAAATGAATACTTTGATTACTTTTAAATTGGTGTGTTAGAAACTATTGTGTGATAGTCTGTGGACTCTGGCTGGTGGTCAATTCCACCGTTGCATCCTCCAAAGTGACAAATGCCACGCTTGGTCTGTCCCCACCACACTTTGGCCTGACATGGAACTGAGCTGATCCTGACAAAGAAGAGATGGGCTGCAGGAAAAACATTTCACAATGTATTACTTCCAGAAAACATTCCCTGCGCAGTTTTCAGTTCAAAAGCCTCCATCAGTTTAGGGAGGAATCCTATTGACCCTGTCTCTTGTGTTTGTTCGTTCTGTCTATCCTCTGTCACCCATTCCCATCACTTAATATTTCTCTGTAAAGATTCCGCAAATCACTTTTTCTAGGTAGCCTATTTGCATCTCTAGGTAAGACTCACTTTTTATGGGCGCTCCTCTGTCCAAGAGTTGGGAAGGGGAAGACCCACCCCTGCTCAGTTATTTTCAATGAAATAAACTCCATTCTGCATAATTTGTGTTCCAGAGATGACCCAAGGTATTCTCTTGATGACTTCTAGTACTATTATGCCCTCAATCTGATACGGGAAAACACAAATACTTTTTTGTAATACAAAAACCCCAACCTGACCAGATAGAGTCTGGTGTGTATAGGAGGAAGAAGGAGATAAAACAAAGGCAACTTTTAGTTGACTCCCTCTGAAATATTCAGGAGAGACTGTAAACCTTAGTAAATACAGAAAGATAGATGCAGAGGGACAAAGAGAGAATGTGGAAACAAATCTCATAAAAGTATCTCTTAAAAGGCCCCAGAAGCAAAGTGCTAATGCTCCTACCTTAGAACGGGCATAGGCCTCAGTTCCTCCACCAGCCTGAGAGGGAAAAGGGTCCCCGGTGAAACACCAGGCGTTGATGAAGGAGTTTCCAATGACTGCAGTGACCTCTCTGCTTTGTCCTTAGGGTTACAGCCACCCTTGCAATGAGCCTATTCCAGCTGCCAGATTTTTCTCCTAAGGAAGGCCAGGAAGCTTTCTGTGCAATTACTTCAATAGAAAAATAAAATTTAAAACATGATTATTGAGGTTTCTAAACCTGAAGCAGTTGCACCCTAGAAATAATGGGCAGTGGTGGCCATTCCACTTACAGTAAACCAAACAAAGACTGATCCCCAGGAAAAGTCTGTTTCACAAATTAATTCCTCCACTGTCCATTCTGTCACTTTTTAATAATAGTTAGTAGACCAAAATCACCTCTTTCTTCAAGTAAGCCTAAATTACAAAGGACAGTGGAATGGAAACATTATTCCACATAGCAGGAGGGAGTGTGTACATTTTCAAGTCAAAACTGCTTTAGGTTGTAATGTAAATTCACTTTAGATGAGAGACCATGTTATTGCAACCAAACAAAAAATGGACATTTGGCTGCCTGTTGCCACAAAACCCAGACTCGCTAGGTAGACATTGGTGCAAAAGGAAAGAGGCTTTATTCAGGTGGTATGCAATCTGGGAGAATGGTGGACTACCGTCCCAAAGCATGTCCCTTCTTTCTGCCATGGGAAAAGTCCAACCGTGTGTCCTCGGCAAGGCCAAGACAAGGGCCAGTGTCCAGAGTTCCTGCTTCATTTTAAAGTACACTCTTTTGGACCCTCAAGGAAGCTGCCTGCAGTCTCCAGCCAGGTAGCTCAGCTTGGTCCCTGCTGCTGTGTTTCAGGTTTCCTCTTGGAGCCTGCATGTGGAGCCCACATGGCCATGGGCCATGTGGCTGCCAAGGCCTCATGGTTGCCTGCCTCCTAGGCAAGAGAGCACATGAGGCACAGCAACAGCATCACCAGGTAGAAAAGAGACTCCCTCCTTGAGGCTATGCCCCATGTGGCTGCTAAGGCCACCTGGCCCACAGAGAAAACAGACAAGTGCTCCCTACACTGCAGGTCACACAAGGAAGAGAGGGAGAGAGGGAGAGGGAGAGAGAGAGAGAGAGAGAGAGAGAGAGAGAGAGAGAGAGAGAGAGAGAGAAGAGTGAGTTTCTTTGTTTCCCTGGGTTTGTATTAGCTTGGGTGTGGGATGCACCAGGTGCTTTCTCAAAATGACCAATCAACTTTCCAAACCCTGGAGCACTTGGGGTGGGTCCATCCCCCAACCAACCCTTTCTTTCCCCAGGCTAGTCTGACAGGACTCTGGTCCTGCCCTCCCCACTGCACCATTTTGACTTCTGTGGCAGTGTGCCCACCTTCCCCTGGTCACACCCCCAAAGTGGTAGTAGAGGCTGAACCTACAACCTAGGGATGTGCCCTGAACAGAAATCAAACCCACAACCTTCCATTTTGCAGGTGATACCCAATCAAGGGTGGAAGGGCTTTTCTTTTATCCAATTATCTTGCTAGCTTTTCATGTACTCGAGGTAAGAAAGTCCCCTGCCTCCATTTTGGCTGATGGGGTAGACTCCTGGGCATTCCAGCTATATGTTTTATGGTAGCACTATCCTTAAATAAAAAAAAAATTAAATAACTGCCTAGGTGTCTACAAACATAAAGCTGCTGATTTACAAATGATGCTGAGAATTCTTCAGAATCTTAAGAGCTATCTATACGAGAAAAAGAACACCGAAAGCATTTATCATCAAAAATATCTAATTTTAAATATATACAGCTGAAATGTATAAAATGCGTTAAATCCACCTTAGAATATTTTCATTGACTATAACAATTGATCTTTTTTTTACCCAAAACATAAGATAACACTGAAAGTCTGTATATGTATAAAATTAAAAATTATAAAATGATTCTTATTTTTTTTTATTTTTAGAGTCTTACGCTAAAATAGAAAAATGTTATCCTTGGTCTGATAAAGACAAACAACAAACCAAATATTGATAAGAGGCTTGAACCTAAGGCCACCCTCTGAAAAGGGAATAACAAGGGGGAAAGGAAGGGAGAAAAGATGTCAGTTTAAAATCTGCAAACAGCAGGGTCTTTGGTTCCAGAAAATCAGGAAAGGGGGTGACCTAATTAATTCTTTCTTCTTTAATAAAATAGTCACATTTTTCTCATTTTTATCTTCAAAATATTCATTACAAGTGTGAGAATATTTTTTAACCTCACTTGAGAAAATGTTTATTGATTTTAGAGACAGAGAGAAAGAGAGAGACATCCACTGGTTGCCTCCCGTACTCGCCCTGACCTGGGATGGAACCCATAATCTTTTGGTGTAGAGGATGACACCCCAAACAACTGAGCCGCCCCACCAGGGTGAGGATTTCTTTGTAGTTGTAAATGCCCACTGGGAAAAAACCTATCCAATATATGGAAGTAAGGCAAAAGGCTGAGTGTGTGCCCTTTCCTTTTCTCACTGGAGCACCTTTTAATGAGAGTCAGCTGATTAGGGGATTATACCTTGACTTAATATTTATCAATGATCAAAGTTCAGACTCTTTAAAGTGACTTATTAACTTGTAGAAAATCAATAAATTGCAAATGATTTTGATCTCTAAAGATGTTCATAATGTCTGCCCTGTAGAAAATGAAACCGCAAAGGTTAAAGCTTTATTGCACTGTTTTGCATCTAATTTAGTGGTCTTATTTCAATATTTTTTGAATTCTCTTTTGATCCAGTTTTGTCATCCTGCTGGTTCCCTCATTAATGAGTTAAATATACTTTAACTCACTACATTTATATAAGAATTATGTTTTTAACTATTAATTGTACTTTGCTATCTTTAAATCTCAAACTACATTTTTATAAAAATAGTACAGTAGCCCCCCTGTTCTTTTATCCTCACCTGAGGACATACTTATTATTTTAGAGAGAGAGAGGAGTAAAACTGGATGTGGGAGAGGAACATCAATTGCTTGCCTTTTGTATACAACCTGAGTGGGGCTGAACCCGCAACCTAGCATGTGCCCTGAACCGGAATAAAAGCCACACCCTCCCATTTTGCAGGTGCTGCCCAACCAGCTGAGCCACAGCGGCCAGGGCCAGTAGCCCCCTTTACCTGTGGATTTTCTCTCCATAGTTTCAGTGACCAGTGCTCAACAGTCATCCCAAAATATTAAATAGAAAATTCCAGTGGCAAAAAATTCATAAGTTTTAAAGAACATGAAATTCTGTAGCATGATAAAATCTTGAGCTGTCTAACTATGTTCTGCTTGCAAAGCAAATCAACCCTTTGTCCACCGTATCCATGCTGTCCACACTGCCCACCTATTAATTACTTAGCGACCTCTTGGTTATCAAAATATTATCAATTACTGGAGACAGCGAGAGATTACATTCCCATAACTTTTCTTACAACACATTGTTATAATTGTTCTATTTTATTAATAGTTATTGTTGTTAATCTCTTACTGTGCCAAATTTATAAATTAATTTTGTCACAGGTATGTATTTATAGGTATGTATTACCTGAAGTTTCAGCCAGCCAGCCATCCACTGGTGTTCTTGGAACACATTCCGTCTGTCCTGGGAGGGGGAGTACTATATAATAAAAAAAATTACATGAATTCTAAAGACTACACCTTTATGTTGTACTCTATAGTTACAAGTGCAATTATTATGAAGTGTCACATTGGAAATATGGGACACAATGTATTTGTTTCCTTTTAAAAATTTGAATTTCTGTACCAGAACTAAAGTGTTAATACCTTATGTAAAACATGACATTTCAATTCATTTGCTATAGTGTTATCATTAAAAACCTTGGTATTCTTTACAAATACCATTGTAACAGGACCCAGATAATCTGAAAATTATATGAATCCATAGTAAAGTTTCCATTGTATTTCTCAGGTATAAAATCTTCCAATTTTACAGTTATTTTTTAATTGATTGTGTTTTATTTTGATATATTCTTGATGTGTTTTATAATATTCCTAGTTGGATTTTAGAAGTCTGAGTTACTAAGTCCTAAGATACTCTCTATCTGAATTTATCCAGTCTTCCAAAAAATGACTGTGTTTGTTAAACCTATTATTAAACTAGAGATACCACATAAGTTGTGACATGAGGTACCTTTGGAGCACCATGAGGACCCTGGTCAGCATGACCACAGTTGGGACATGAGGATTTATACACTGTATAAGCTTGGTAAAACAATGAAGGCCATGAGATGTTAAGCTCTTAAGGGGATGTTGCTTACTGTAAAATATAAAGAATTTTTAACTCAGTAAACAAAACAAAATAAATTTAAAACCTTGAAAGATCAGGAGATGTGATAGATAGATAGACAGACAGACAGATATAGATATACAAAATATATAGGCTCTGGCATTCTAGAAATTCAGGAATACTTATTCATATGTTTATATATAGTTTAATTATATGTTTTTATTGAGGAGGAGGATGTTGCAGATGATGTACAGCATTTCAAAGACTGAGCTATTTGCTTTTTATTTTATCTCAACTAGAACAGGCCTGTCTCTTTCCTAGCTGCCAAGAAAACACTAGCAGTAAAAAGCTTCCACTGTTTTAAGAATTTGAATTATCAGCTGATAATATGCCAAGGTTCTCAAAAGGAAAGCTAATGGAAACAATCAAACCGAACTATCCATCACATAGCAATTACATAGTCACACAAAGGCTATATAATTTCTAGAACAAAGCAATTTGATTGCAAATCCTTAGAGTGATGCAGTTTAAAAACAAAAGGAAATACAAAATATTTGAACTTTATTCTAGTAAGATTATTGCTTATATTAATGTTGTATTTTTATCTTAGAACTATGGTATTGTTAGTAAATACATAATTATATTAGTTGTGTTAGGAATGTAGAATCCTGTTATATGCAGTAGTATAGTATAAAATAAATGAGGTGATAGCTTATTTTATTTTTTTATTTAAGTGATATATGTGTTGTTCCAGGCAAAATCTTGAAAGCATATCCATGTTTTGTTCTTTGATAACCACATGAGTTGTGACATGAGGTATTGCCTGGGTACCTTTGGGGCAAAACTAAGCACTTTGAGGACCCTGGGTCAGCATGCCCCCAGTTAGGAGATGTGGATTTATATACTGTATCAACTTGGTGACACAATGCAGGTCATGCGATGGTAAGCTCTTAAGGGGATGTTATATGCTGTAAAGTATAATTGAAAACCTTGGTATTCTTTACAAATACCATTGTAACAGGACCCAGATAAAGTGAAAATTATATGAATCCATAGTAAAGTTTCCACTGAACTTCTCAGCTCTAAAATATTTTGTTTATTCTATTACAGTTGTCCCATTTTTTCCCTTTTGCCCCCTCCACCCACCCACCCCTCTCTCTCACAGTCACTCCTCCGTGAACAGTCCCTTTCCCCTTCCTCCTACCATTCTCCCTGTCCCTCCTCCCCTCCTACAGCTATCAGTCTGTTCCATGTTTCCACATCTCTGGTTCTATTTTTCTTGTTAGTTTATTTTGTTCATTAGACATTTTAAAATGAAAAATTAAACTAGGAACACTCTACTGATAAAATGGGTTTAGAAATTTCCCATAGAAAATATGCCCATGAGGCAAGATTACCTCATATTTTTACAAAGTTTAAAAAACAAAACAAAAGAAACAAAATTTTTTAGCTCTGAATGTCACTCTTAAAATGTGCCCTAGCACCGAGGTCTATGGCCTCCAGTGGTATTTTCCCAGACGTCTCAGAAAAATGGCTGATGCCATGTCTGGGGCAGGAAGGTGCAAGGCAGATGAAGATGATCTTACTGGCCAAAAAAGCAAGAAAGCTTTCTAAGTTTATGGGGTCATGTCAAAGTCACACCAGAGCCAATCAAAATGACTCTATTACTATGGAGAGCCTGACTAATGCAACACCACTACAAGGATGTCTAGACAAACTCCCTGGAGACACAAGAGGACCTCAGGACTGTGTTATGAATTTGAAAAGGTGTTACTCTAAAAGAGGCCATAGGATTCATTCATTTTTACCTCACATACAATTGTAGTTTGCTGCTGCCTAACATGAGGTTACTTCTAACCCACTTCTCAGCACCTTCACCTACTCCAAATGTCTCTTGCTGTGAACAAGGACAGTGCTTGGAAAGGTAGAGGCAAGACTAAAAAGTGTAGAGGTATAAATGTGTGGATTTTTATATGCAAAGAGGAGACATATGACAAAATCAGTCCCTCTACAATCAACAGAAATTTATAGTATATGCTGTAAATTTTAAATCTTTGTTTTTTTAAGTCTTTAAACTACTTTCTGGAACCAACTTCATGAGTCATTCAATGTCACATTGTTCTATGCTTTTCCAAAATAATGCCATGACTCCTGCTCTTCTCAGTGTATACCTGAATTTCCTTTCCAAATATTTACTTGGGTCACCTTTAATCTCCTAGGAATCAATGTGTCTGACCTCTGACTGAAACATGCTTCCCTTTGCCTCCTGCATGTATAAAAATACAAAAAAGATAGAAACTGTTGTTCCAAAAGCCTGAACTCTAATTATTTACTGTATCTACAACACATCCTCGAATAAGACCTAGTACCTCATTAATGAAGTGTGTGACGACAGGCAGTAGGTATTTAAGATTCAAGAACAGGTTTTATGGTATCTCTTTGCTAATAAGTGATGGTTTTCTTGGTGGAATTTGGCCCAAGATTTACTTTCATTGTAACACAACCCTGGTGGGGTGGTAAGAGACAGGCATGGCCTAACCAATCTGAAATTTACTGAAAGGACCTAACAGCTGCTGAACAACTCTGGTCATAGCACAAGGCTATTTCACTACATTACACATAAATGTTTTTATTGACTAGATCAGCATGAATCAATAATCAGAAGTCAGACTATATTTTGTACAATCAAGTTAGAGCGATTTTTAACTCCCTTTGTATGCATTTAAAAAGTAAACAGAATAGATTTTGGCACTTTATCAATGAATATTTTTAAACTCATCATACAGTGATTTTAATTATGTAGTCCAACTTTTAAAATGTATAGATGCCCCTGAAAAAAACAAAAAACTATCTGCCTGCTGCTCAGTAAGTGCATCACCTTTTACCAAGGGCGGTGAAGGTGATATTAACCTGTATCACTCCTTTTCTTCAGAGTATTGTGGTAAAGATCAAATAAGAAATGCATGTGTCAGTGCTTCACAAAGTTCAAAACAAACGAATAAGGCGGCAGCACTCAGGCTTTATCGTTCTACTAAAGTGCACGTGGCAGATGACCTTCTCATACACTCTCCACTTGTGTGGGATACTTACATAGGTACAAAAACTCACATACCTCTGGCTATGTTTCAGGCACTATTCTAAATAATTTATAAATAGTAACTCATGAAATGAGGTTGGTATGAAGTAAGTGTCCTTATAACTCCTGTTTTACAGATCAGGAAACTGAGGCACAGAAAGGGCATGGAACTTGCACAGGGCCAAACAGGTAGCTGAGTTTCAGAATTAAAATATAAACCTGGCTCCATAACTACCACAGGAAGCTGTGTCCAATGAAAATGCAGTGAGTCACTCAGCTGTTTCCGTTGATTGCTTGCTTTTGATTTTTAGTAGTAACACAAGCAAAATCACAAGTAATTAAAAGCAGTTATTTGAAGACTCTTTCATCATAATTTTGCAGGAAAAAATATGTTTTTTGAAAATTAAACCTTTTCTTTAATCTTAACTTTTTAAACCAACTCCCCTTTCCCCACCTACAAGTAAGAGTGAAAAGGCAATCCCTTGGGAGGCAATGGCATGAGGGTAGAGAGGAAGGTTCTGGAGGTAGACTTCAGAACAACTCAGCACTGAAATTCTTTTTTTTAAAGATTTTATTTATTTATTTTTAGAGAGGGAAAGGAGGGAGGGAAAGAGAGAGAGAAACAGCAATGTGCAGTTGCTGGGGGCCGTGGCCTGCAACCCAGGCATGTGCCCTGACTGGGAATCAAACCTACGATGCTTTGGTTCGCAGCCCGCGCTCAATCCACTGAGCTACGCCAGCCAGGGCTGAAATTCTTGAAGAAACATAATTGTTGATCCTAAGTATTTAAGGTCAAATAAAAAATTTTTGTGATTTTCCTCATTAAGACCTGCTGCTGAGTCACTTCCCCCAGATCCAGGACCCTCAAACCCCTCTTTTATCCTCCCAGATAGAAGAAAAATAGGAGACGGGCAGAAAGCAGAGTGATGCTTCTCAGATGAACACACACAGTCCTGTGGCATCATTCTTCCTTTCCAATCCACAAGTAATAACTCCCTATTCATAACAATAATGAGATTCTTCTTCCCAAACAGAAGTTCCAGCAATGGCCGCTGGGTTAGTTATCTAGTGAAGTCCAGTAGCGATGGAGTCGCCACTGGCAGAGATTTCATTTTGCCTATATTTCAGCATGGTGGTGTTTCAGAAATGATGTGTCAACAACCTTGTATCCTGAAAAGAAACAAAGAACTTTAAATACCACAGCAAGAAGAATCATTTCAAAGTTAGTGTTCTACAGCAAACACTACTGCTGGTAAATGCCTACTATGTGTCAGGCCCAGCGTTCATCATGGGAGACCAAGATAATTCATGGAACACACCCTGAAACAGGTCCCACAGCACAGGTGGGAAGTCACAGGTGGGAATAACAGCAGCCCGTTGTGACTCATGGTCTGACAGGTGAATTAAATACTGTGGAAACACCGCAGGTGAACAGCACCATGATCCAGAAATCACTGATGAGATGACCTTTAGTTTTGCCTTGAAGGGCAGCAGAATTTTAATAGGTGAAGAAGGAAGGCAGAATGTGCCGATACTTCAAGAAGGAAGAACAGCAGGAGAAAGGGCAGAGAGGAATGAAAGGCAGTGATTTGTTTGTGGGACTGTGGATACTTCTTAGTGGCCAGAGAACAGTGCTCCTTGGAGACTGCCATGGGCAATGGGTCCAGAGAGGAGTGTGGGGAGGACTGGTGAAGACCCTTGCAGGGCATCTTAAGGAGTTTATATTTTATCTGAGAGACGAATAGGATGTGTTTTTTTTTTTTTTTTCAGTTTAAAAGCAAGACAAATAACTCTTTTTAAAAATTATAATTTTGCTTGCTTGTTTTGTTGATTAGGTTCCATTTAAAGGTGAGATCATATGGTATTTGTCCCTCGCTGCCTGGCTTATTTCAGTTAGCATAATGCTGTCCAGTTCCATCCACGCTGTCACAAAATATAACCAGAGACATTGAAATTAAGAACAAACTGACAGTAACCAGAGGAGAGGTGGGAGGGGATGGTGGGGGGCGAGGTGGGGAAGGGTTTTCAGGAACAACTATAAATGACACATGGACAAAATGGACAAGATTCCAAGATGGTATGGAATCAGGGGAGGGAGGTGAGGATGGCTGAGGTGGGCGGGAGTGGTGGGGGGAAAATGTAGACAACTGTACTTGAACAACAATAAAATCATTTCTTTTTAAAAATTGTAATTTTGAAAGATCACTCTGGTTGCCAAATGTAGAGGTTAGAATAAAGGAAGAAGTGGGAAGTGGGAAGGTCTACCAGGAAAGTGTTGTAATCATACTAAGGGAAGATAGTAAGGAAGCAGCCCGCATGATGAAGAAGATGAATTGGTTAGCGCTTCATGAGGCAGAATCAATGAGAGCTAGTGGATGTTTGTTTAGTTGAGATGAGAGAAAGGATGACAAAGGTTCATAGTTTGGGTCACTGATACCACTAGCTAGGCTAGGAAGTATAGAAAGAGATCACCTTACCCACAAAGAAAAAAACTAAAAACACACCTGGTACTCAAGAAAGAAAGGACAATAGGGAGTAACTGAATCGAAGTGTTTGAGTGCAAAGCACAGAGGCTGGAGTGGGCAGCAGAATCAAAAGTGGAGAGACACCCAGAGCAAAACCAGTAGGAAGAAGCTACACATCTGCAGAAGTCATGAGATGGCATCAACAGCTATGTTTCCAAGAGGAGGATAGTGATGAAGCATCAATTAATGGAAGGAAGAACAATGGAAGCAGGGACTGTGGTGAGAAGGTCAGCATCACGTGGAGCCTCTCTGGAGTGCAGAGCTGGCTCTGAGGGGCACAGCTTCCGGAGCAGCACAGGGTCTCCCGGGGTGCCGGAGGTCAAGTGCAGACCACCGCTGTGCCCACCTGACCAGATGGCTGGGCCAAGGATTGCGCAGAGCCTTCTATTCCTCCATTCTTCCCCAGGTGGCTTGGCAAGGAGCCCCTATCACCTGATCCAGCAGGAGCCCTTCCGTTTTCCTTGGAAAACAAAAACAAACAAACCCATAGACTGAGAAAGGCTTAAACTCATGTTAATCAAAATATGTGGGTCTGATTTCAATATTTTAAATAAATTCAAGCAAAAATGTAAATAGATACTAAAAACTCTGACATTTATGAGACGCTTGGAAATTTGAACACTGAATTTTGATGGCAAGAGGAATATTGTTAATTATACTTATTTGTGATGATGCTTTGTGGTTATTCTTTTCAAAAAGAATTCTTATCTTTTAGAAACATATATGGCATCTAGGATTTGTTTCAAAAAAACTAACAGGAGGGAAAAGTGGGTGAGGGCGCAGATGAAACACTGTTGGCCCTGAGACCACTGCTAAAGCTGGGGTAGAGATTTATAGTGTTCTGGATCCATTTACACACACGTGGAATTTTTCATAAAAACTTTTAAGAAATCAATAAAGACCCTGAGCATCTGTCCTTCCTTATACTTGATATTATAAAACATAAGAGAATTTTGCCTTTCTCCAAATTGTGTTTATGTTTGTGTGTAAATGAAAATATGGTTAGAAAAAAGGGAAAAAATATTACTAGTGACTATATGTAGAGGGTATGTGTTTTAGGCTGAACGTGTCCTCCCAAAACTCACATGTTGAAGCTTAATCTCCAATGTGATGTGTTTTGGGATGGGGGCTTTCTGAGGTGATTAAATCATGAGAGTGGATATGTATGATGTTACACAAATATCTATTATTCCTGAGATAATAGCTAAACTTATGGTGCTTAAATTACATCGCAAAAACTGGTTATTTCTCTAAACTGAAACACATACAGTATTGTTGAGAATTACTAAGCCAATGAGAACTTTGCTCTAGGGACTCACATTTTCAGCCCTGGCTCTTTCTTATTCCCAGATTTCACCTTGAACATGTTGTTCCAACTGTTTTCAAATGTATACTTTTTTTGTCATGATTTACTCTAAACTACCACATTCTCAAAAGTCCAATTCTAAGTTTTCTGCCCAAATAAAATATCTTTTCCACTACTTTATACTTCAAGTATCAAGTTGATTCTTTTAGCAAGTTGCAATTCCAGAGATCTATAACTTTACAAACATTTATCAACCATCTACCATGCTAAGGTACTATGCGGAGTAGTACAGAAAATAGGTTGACCAACTTATGTCAAATTATATATATATGTGTATATATATATATATATATATATATATATATATATAAAGAGAGACAGACAGAGTCAGAGTTTGAACTGTGTTCAGGTGCATGTATACACAAATTTTTAATAAATATGTTAGAAATTTCTTGTACATTTGTGACAATTTCAGAAAATTCACAGATGGACTGTGTAGCCTAGAAATATCAAAAAATTAAGAAAAAGTTAGTTATGTAATGAATGCATAAAATATATGTACATATTGTCTCTTAAGATTTCTTAATAACATTTTCTTTTCTCTAGCTTTCTCTATTGTAAGATATAGTATATAACACATTTAACATGCAAAATGCAGGTTAATCAGCTCTTTGTGTTATCAGTAAGGCTTCTGATCAATAGTAGTAGATTTTGGGGCAGTCAAAAGCTATATGCAAATTTTCGACTGTGAGAAGCATTGGCGCCCCTGACCCAGCATTGCTCAAGGCTCAGCCGTATATAATCTTTTGTGAACCATGTATCTATACCTATACAAGGAGAGACCCCCTGCTAAACTGGAATTATCTTCTGGAGGTTGAGCCCCTTATAGTACAGGCTTCTCCTGCTCAGTGAGTGTTCCAGGATCCCTCAGTGTATCCGTGTACCAGATGGTGTTGTTGTGAGAGGCTACATTCTGCTTCAGTGAAATTTTTTTATGACTGAATAGGTATGCTCATTACAAGTGCACCTTCCCACACTGCTCTGAGTGTTCAGTAGTTTTTAACCAAAAATGGCATGACCCCACACCCCACCCTCTCTATTCACCTGATCTTGCCCCAAGCGACTTTTTTTTTGGTTTGTTTTCCTGGATGAAAAAAGTCCTCAAAAAGAAACATTTTGACAATGTGGAACAGGTGAAACAAAAAATAGCAGAAGCACGAGAAGGCATCAAAATCGAGTTCAAAAACTGTTTTGAATGGTGAAGAAAAACGCCTCAATAGGTGTATTGCATCAATGGAGAGTACACTGAAAGTGACTGAAGGTGTACACTGAAAGTGTCTAAACATATAAGAATAAACACAATTTTTAATAAACAAATTCCTTTTTGAGGGGTCCCCTCTCATTTGAATATATAAATTTGTGAGAATTAAGACAGAAACATAAGTGACTATAAGTAGAAGACATAAAACCTGATACAACACAGGTTAAAACACCATGGGTAGACGAAAGAGGGGCAGATTACTTCTAATGAGCTGTGCTTGAAGTCTTCATGGAGTTGGTGACATTTAAGCTTGGTCTTCAAAAGTGGGTGGCATATAGTGAGTAGAAATGCCCCAAAAGGGCATCTTTTTCTATTGCCTATGAAAAACACACCTGTGTTTTCCTTTACTGACACACAATACGCAACACCAGATGTGTGCATTTTTACACATCAAGTGATTCTCTGGAACACCAGCGGGGTGCTTTATAATTCAATTCCATTCTGACAATATCTACCTGGAGTTAGTATTGTTACAGGGGGCTCTGGAGAGATTGCTGGGGGAAGGGAGGGACCCTGAGGTGGTGCGTGACAGCCCAGGCCCGGGAGTGAGGGAGGAGACACAGGAAACAAAGCCACCGCGCAGCACGTGGTATGTTTCCATACACCAGGGTAAAGGGTAAGCAAAACTAGCGTGTGACACAGCAGAAGGAAGATTGCATGGATTTTGCACCAGGCTGGTGAAATGTGTGGGCAGAGAAAAGGACCCTCCTACTTGCTTCGGGAGTGTATGGAACTTTGGGGCCAAAGATTTAAATTGAGTGTGGTCAGAGTCTTGGCCCTCTTACCTTTTGCTTTCTCCTTGCTTACTGTCAGGGGCAGAAGTGTTCGCGAGTCAAATCCTGCGTGCTGGGTTGCGTCCCAGAGACGCTTGCTCTGGCAATGGCCCAGGGGACGCTGCGGCTCTGTGCCACATAGATGGTCCAGACTGCATCCTTTTTCTCGCTCTGAAATCAGTGCACAGACATGTGGGCTAGAAAGCTGACTGGTCCTGGCAGGGAGTGAGCAGTCCGGTGCTGGGAGCCCTGCAAAGGGAGCTACCCCACATGCCAGCTGCAGTGGTCTAGCAGCAGCCCGGCCGATGCCTAAGAGAGGGAAGCTGCGGCACCGAGGTGACGGCAGTGCCAGCCCCACAAGCACTCACTCAAGGCAGGGAGCCTGAAGCCAGAGAGTCATTTGCAACAGCCTCGGCCCCAGTGGACAGATAAGAATGGAGTAGGGTTTCTAGACACTGTCTCTGGTTGTGGGGATAGCTGGGTTCTTTCTGTGTTTTATGTACGAGATTCATCTGGAGTTGGGGAATCCCCTGGTCTGCCAAATTGAGCAATACTTTAATAAAGTTCTTCCTCTTTCCCACCAACTTTTGTTTTATGCTTGTGTTTAGCAGCAGGTGGCCAAAGTTCCGCTCTGCTTGGTAACAGTACCAGATCCCATGAGCTAAGGGCTCAAGCCCACAAGACTGCCCCCACTTCAGACACCAGTCACAAGGCCCAGGTTATTACCTGTACCTCTGCCACTGTCTAAAGATCAAGGTTCCCACAGAGTGTCCTTGGGTTAGATAATGTGTTAGAATGGTTCACAGAACTCAGAAAAAACCCTTACTAACATTTATTGGTTTATTATGAAGAATGTATTCAGGGACATGAATGAGCAGCCAGATGAAGAGATGTGAAAGGCAAGTTTGCACGGGTTCCCAGTGCAGGAACTTCTCTGTCCCTGCTGGGTTGCAATGTGCCGTCCTCATCGTCCTGAACGATGGCATGTTCACAAACCCCAAAACTCTTCAGACCCCGTACTATTGGAATTTTTATGGAGGCTTCATCAAATAGGCATAAATGATAAGTCATCCAACCTCCACCCTCTCTTCCCTTTGAAGAGGATGGAGTGGGGCTGGAAGTTCCAAGCTCCTAATGATGGTCTTGGACTTTCTGGTCACCAGCCCCCATCTGAGGCTACCATAAGCCTACCATGAGTCACCTCATTAGGACAAAAGACTCTTCAGCCACTGAGGAAATCCCAAGGGGTTAAGGAGCTCTGTGTCAGGAACCAAGGTTAAAGATCAAATATTAGAATATTAAAAGATGCTCCTAGTACTCTTTTCTCTTCAGAAATTACAAATTTTAACAGCTTTATGCCAGGAACCAAAGGTGTATATATATAAGCACAGATATCAAGGGAAAGGACAGAAAGAAGCAATCCAGTAGCATACAACATACAAAAATCATAAGTGAGAGATAGCCCAGTGCAATAAATTAGGATCAAATCATGGGTGGCCTTGGATGCCACATTGAGTCTCAGAGCTGTTTTAAAAAAATACAGCCAAAAACTAAATTTTACTCAGATGCAGTTTCATTGGTATCAAAATGATCTCTAAACGTAATTGCCTAGTTAGTGATTGTAATCAATACTACCGAAAATTTTACTCAAATGGGCCTCTCAGAATTCTTGAAACCCAATGATCTGCCTAGATTAACTTATTTTTCCACAGAGAATGTGATTGTGGATAAAACTCTTGGAAAGGTCTATGTATTTAGAAAGCAGGTAAAGTGGAAGGAAAAAAAAACATAGACTAATTAAAAGAATATCCCTCAAATTCCCTAAGTTTTTGCTTAAAGGTCATGCCATTTCTCTCTTCTCCATCACATGCACCTCTCCATATGTCCTCTGCATGCTCTTCTCTTACCTCCCAGTCCCCATTCTTGCCTCTGCACTGGGGTAGCTGTAGTCATTTGAGCATAGAAGGCCTGGCCTGACCGAGCAGCTCTATTCTGACATGCTTCAATAACTGTGCCTTTGTCTGTAAGAATATATGGGAAATATTCTATTCTCAGGACACTATGTTCATGCTACTAACACCCTGACGAGTATTAGATTAGTAGAATCTCATTTGCCCGCACCCGAAGGATAGAACGGAAAGCACCATACACAGTCCCATCTTGACTTGGGCTGAAGGAACGCACTAGGGCTGCTCTGTCTGCGTTCATGCGCTCAGCCCGCAGACCCAATGTGGGGCAAAACAGGAAAGCCCAAAGTGAGAACTTTATGATCAACTGGTTTCTAGAAGAAGCAATTTTATTAAGCAGCCTTAGGCAGCAGTATTGTGTATAAAACAATGGGAAGTTTTAAAATAAACCAAATGTCAGGCATAAAATGCATTTTTCTTACTTTACTCTGAAAGAATGCACCAGGGAGAAATTCAGTAAATAAAACCTGTTGAAAATATGAGCATTCCTCCAGGCTTATTTCCAGTGGGATGCTAATACAGGCTTGCAGTAATACCTCGATTAATGAGGAGAATGTGCACCAATGACACACTTATTTATCAGATATTTTAAAGCAAAACAGAAAAAAGTACAAAAGAGTGAGGTGTTTGCTTCAGAATGTCATGTAGGAGGGTAAAAATATGACATGTAATATAAAAATCTGACAAAATAATAAAGCAAATAGCATCAGATCTGCTGGAAAACATAAAACAGGCCTCCTAAGATTTAGTGTAGAAGTAAATAAGGAGAAGTCATGCTAAAGGGTATTAGGGAAGAAACCTAATATTCAACCTGCAGTCAAGACGGATAGGTCTGAGGAAGGTTCACCAGCTGACCTGTTGAACGGCAGAGCAGCACCAGTTTCGGTAATGCAGGAGACTGGGTGAATGCAGTTTCACCCAGGTCCAGCCACCCCTGTAGCTG
Source organism: Phyllostomus discolor (assembly GCF_004126475.2). Lineage (NCBI taxonomy): Eukaryota > Metazoa > Chordata > Mammalia > Chiroptera > Phyllostomidae > Phyllostomus > Phyllostomus discolor. Next base: position 54,704,724 of record NC_040904.2, on the reverse strand, counting down.
CTATTGGTGGCCCAGAGGAGTGGAGGGAGGGAGAGAGACTGGAAGAAGTATTATGGGGGGGGGGATCCCAAACCAGAACTGAAGTATCATTCCTCCTCTCCAATTTCCAATAGGAGGAACTCTTGTTTTCACACCCTTAGAGACCTCATCACGACTTGAATTTCTGACATACTAGCTTCCTGAGGCCTGGTATTCTTTTAAGAGGAAACCAATCTTCCCCTTCACTTTGAACAAACAACTATAACACTTAAGTTCATAAGTGCTATTTAGGGTAAGATATTCATTAAATACAAGAGTCAAAGCATATCCCAGCTGGGGACAGCAGGTGACAAATGACGGAAACAGCTGAGAAGTGGTTAAGTGGGGGTTACTGTAGGGGACGTGCCCTGTCCACAGGGCTCAGACATCACCCAACTCAACTGTGGGTGGCTGAGAGGAGGGCTAGATGGTTATAAATATTGCAAAAGTATCTTGTATTTCAAAAAAGATGCTGATCCTTATTTTTATGTAAAATGCTCATATTTTAAAACTTCTGGTAGCTAATTCATTAAAGCAATACACTGTGAGGATAAACAAAGAGGTTTGCAGACCAAAGTCAGGACATGGATTGCCATTTTGTAACTTGTGCATCACGAAGTATTCAGTCAAGTAGGCAAGCTGGCAGAAGGGAGAGTTACTGGAGTCTTTGTCTTGGCAAAGTTGAAAGTAAAGGGAACAGAAGGCAGTGGTTTGAGGGGTTGAGGCAAAAGGTGGTAAGAAATATTTTGAAACCCTCACGATCTTGCTCATTGCAGCCCTGTCTGACCATATTTAGATTGGGCAGGTGGCAGCTGCGTACTGCCATTTGTTAAGCTCAACCACATACAAGCTTTACTTCCCAGTTTTAATACTGCCAGTTTCATCATAAAAGAGATTAGTTTCCAGAGTTTTCACTAATCAAGTACCACACTATGTTTCATCTGTGAGGAGAATTTCTCCAGGGCGCGGCAGACTGAGTGTGGTTTGGAATTCTGCAGCCCAGAAACCAACAAGGCTCTGAGAATACTGGCACTTTGGAGGAATTAAATAGTAATCTGCAATGCAGCAACGCTTTACTACAGAGCTTTTGGACTGAAGCCTGCTGCATGCAGATCGCCAGTCTGAAATGTTAACACAGCGATGTGATGTAAGTCACCAGAAGACACTGTAGACATTTCTTACACTGTTCTTAGATGACAAAATATATAAATCACTTAACTGGTACACAGTTAAAGAAATCGCTTTAAGCAAGTTAATTCAAGATTTGCTATCATGCTGATGAATAATTCTTGAGATAGTAACAGCTTAAATTATATAGCAAGAATGACTCACAATGATACACACTCCAAAGTACACACATGGTAAAAGGAACATATACAATATATGTCTATAAGTAGGTGTACGGGTTATCTATAGTGTGTTTGTGGAGAAAATGTTCTCTTAAAGAAACCAGAAACAGTCATGTAGTTTCAGTATGAATTTTTAAAAGCTGCTTACATGCTTTTTGCACTGTTGTAAATTTATTTTTTATATAAATAAATATTATCTCATTACCAACCGTTTCCATTAGGATCTAGCAGACCATGAAATAGGCTTTGCAAGATCAAGCAAAGCACTTAGGCGCCAAAAAAAAAAAAACATTGTTTTGGCTTCTTGCTTAAGAACTCATGGAGAAATAAAATTTTACACAACAGTTTGGAGAAAATGCACTATATAATCCTTTTCGGTCAAAGGCATTTCTAAAAAAAAAAAAAGCAGATTGCTTGTGAGAAAAATAAATGTTTCTATTTTTATGTACCTCTTTATCTCCTTTCTAATATTTCTAACTTTTGCATTTTTTAATAATTCATATTTGAAAGAGTACACTTTTTCTCGCCTTGACTGAGATAGCTCAGCTGGTTAGGCATCATCCCACAAAGCAAAAGGTCACTGGTGTGCTTCCTGGTCAAGGCACATGCCTAGGTCTCAGATTCAGTCCCCGGCCAGGTGGTGGAGGAGAGGCAACCGACTGATGTATCTCCCATACATGGATGTCTGTCTCCCTCTCTTTCTCCCTCCCATCCCCTCTTTCTAAAAGTAAATAAATAAATAAAATGGAATCATCTCCAAAATATATTTTTAAAAAGAGTATATTTTCTTTAATGTGAAAATAATCCAAGAAGATCCTGAGATTTCAATCTACTAAATTAAACTCATCAATCCACAAATCCACCAATCTCCCCTTACTTGTCTTAAGCATGTAATTTCCAAGGATAATGTCACTAAAAATATTATGAAATTCAAAATCAAGTCAGTGGCCACATCCTAGATTTCGTCCTGAAATGTGGCTAAAATATCAATGAATGTAGTTGCATATTCCATTAATTAGACAAATGATGCCCAATGACAACTACAGAAATACACTCAGTCGACCATGGTTATAGGCATTCATTTAAATTGTATTTAAGTTGTATAAATTTTAGCAGCTTTCATAAAGTGCATGTGCTCCAGAGTTCAATATTTAAGTACAGTACTCTTCCAAAGAAACATGACTTACTTTTTTCCCCCAGAATTTAAAGTGAATGGGAAATGGAGTAACACATACTTTTGCAGCACAAGTCTATTGCCAGGTTTAGGAACTGGCAGAAATCCAGAAACCAATGCAAGAGCCTGGCACGGCAGGAATGGGCGTTTGATTGGCAGAAGGCGTGCCTGCAGAGGCTCAGCAAAGCACACAAAAGCCTCAGAAAAGAGGCAGCGTGAGGGCCCCTGGATGCTCACACAGCAAAGCCATCAGAGTTCTGCAGCATGAATGAAACGTGGCGATATTTTTATTTAGCGGAACACAAAGTTTTAAAAGAACCAAACTTATACTTGAGGAAAATTTAATTTATGAAATCATTTGGTCTGATGGAGTTTTTGTATTACGCATTATAGGAAGGTGATTTTGGGTGGCCATATGCCAAAATAGAGGATTGTTTTTATATCACCAAAGGATTTCTAAAATTACATATTTTTAAGTATGAACTTATATAGAAAAGTCTATTTTCAAAAAAGTAATCAGTCTTAAAATTCAACTACCCAGTGGTGCAAAGGTCTCACACAAAGGCATGGTGCTGGGAATGTGCCCAGGACATAGCAGAAAGCAACCTGGTTAGAGCAGAGAGTGTATTCTTAAACATTTCAAAGATAATTTTTGTGAGTAATATTAAACCAGCGACAAAAGATCCTGAATGATAGTCAAATTCGACTGGATTCAAACTTTAAGCAGTATAGTCACTGAGTTCTCAAGACAAAGAAGGCCCAGTGAAAGCAATGGTTTAGGTAGATTAATCTGGCAGAAGTGCATAGCGTGCTTTAAATTGGAGAGAAGTAAATCTGGGAAAACAGTGACATGTCTATAACAATGAGTCAGTTGAGGGCCATAGCTGTGGGACTAGGAAGGAGGGACATTGTAAAGAAAGAGTAAACAGGCCCCCACCGCTACCAAATAAGAGAGAAGGTGAAAAGGGAATACTCAGTGCCCACTCATGACGTATCCCATAGCGACTGGGAGAAAGGTCTGCCACCAGCTGAAGTGAGGGGTGGGAGGTGGAAGGAAGATCCATTTGGGAGGGAAGCTTGATTTGAGATATCTGAGTCTGAGCTAATAGTAGGGCATGTTATGTGAAAATGTTCTGTTGACATTTGCAAAGAGGAACCTGGAACTAGAGTGTTCAGTGAATTATGACAATGAAATAATAAGAAAAGTTTCACGAGCAGCTGGTTTGTAGAATTCAGTGCCTCATCTGTAGAGCTTACTGTGTAGGTCAGCAGCTAAAGTGGTCACTGAAAGGAAGGTGAAAATGATCTTCATTCATTCATTTATTCACTCAAAAATACATATTTTTAAGATCACAAATGACATATTGCATTTATTCTACATTAGTTACATTCTAATTCCACTCCCATTAAGAAAGTTTATAAGTAAAATTCAAAGTATGTGAAGGCTATTCAGAGTGTCTAGGGAATGTGCACTGTTTTCCATTATGTTGAAAATTAATTATATACTGAAAACTATAGACAGGTTGTTTTCATATCATGGAAAATAGTGTAATTCTATCTTTGTAATTTGATAACACATTTTATATCTTCACAATGTGATAACATATCCCATCCTTTTAAAAAAATATCTGTTTGAAAGCCTAGTCTTAAAATGCTGTTATATGTAGTTTCCACGTTGCCTCAAACCCACTGATAAAGAATTCCCTGCCATCACTTTGCTATAACTGTCAGCATTACTTAGCTCCCATTTTCTGTGATATGATTAAGTCACATTAAATCTATTCCACTTCTCTTACATGATTATTCACGGCATTTCTGTTATGTCTCTAACCCAGATGGGTATGAGGTCACATAACAATTCACAAGACTGTCAAAAGAAAAGTGAATCAAAAGGACATTAGTATAACAGTTTAATCCTTCAAAAATGAATGGTGGGAGCTTCCGACAGGCGAATCAGCTGCCTTTTCAGAATTATTTTCCTTGTGTATTAAATTCCTGGTTTTCTTTATCCTGGGCTGTGATCTTCAAGCTCTCATAATATCTTTGTTGAAATTTTCATGCACAACATTAATAAAAGCCAACATATCAGAAATAACCATTTGTAACAGTTCATTAGTTGGCTGATATTAACTAGAATGCTTTCAGCAGCAAACAAAAACTGACATAAGCCCGCTCAGGTGAGCATAGGCATTGGCTCACATACCTAGAATTCCAGAGCAAGCCATAGCATTGGTTTGGAAGAAGCCACTCACTCCAGTCCTATTTCTCTATAATTCCTGCCACTGAGTCCTCTACTGTGAATTACCCTCACCCTTAGATTAGCTTCTGCATGGTAGAAAAAGAGCTGTGTTAGTTCTGAGCTCTAGTCTGCACCTCCATGATGACCAGAGAAAGAGAGAATATTCCTGTCAAGTGGGTCTTTCTTAAGAGCAAGGGAATTTCTTTTCCTGAAGCACTTAGCAAACCTTCCTCAGGTCTCATTGGCACAAACTGAGCCACATCACAGGCCGATTTGTGAAGCCATCACTGACAAAGGAAAGGATCATCTTACAGCAGTGACACGGATCCCCAGAACTGAAGGCCATGGGGTGGAAGGGGCAAAGGGCATATTAACAAAAAGAGGGTGGGAGGACTGTTAGGAAGGAAAATAGAAGGGATGGTCTTTGTGGCAGACTAGCAAGTTCTAGCACTGGGTATTGTTTTTGTTTTTTAAGTGGGGATTTTTGGTATGGTGTAAAGGAAAACATGGAAAAGCCATTTGACAGGTTTTATGGTGACCCACTCCTCGCAAATGCCTTAATTTCTCTCTGTGTATTTCTCAGTACACTCGCCCTGTCCTTGCTCTCCATTGATGCACCTCAGTGTAAGCTTAATTTCTCAATAAGACTAGTGACTAGGATCCAATATACTAAAAATACTTCCTTGCAATGTTTTTCATGTATGTATTTTTCTTTCTTCTACTTTTGGAAATAGTAGTCAAGTTCCTAATATTTGAAGGGAAATCTCATCAAGAAATACTTTCTGTGTGTAAGTAATTCCAGTTCTCGATCATTTCCAATACTTTTTCAAGTATCCATTTTTTTTAGAAATAGCATCAGTTTATCTAAGGAGATCTCACATCATCACTGCTGGAGAAAAAAGTGAAATGTTAAAACACAATGTACATGAGACTGGTCAGACTTAATCTTTTCTCCATCTGCTGCATCCTGCCTCTGAAAGGGTGCAGGTTTGTCTGTGGTCTTTGAGGGCCTCCTTGTTCTGCCTCTGATGTAAAGACTCACTGGGTCCCCAGCCCAAAGCAAATTACAAATAACAGCTACTGTAATGTTCATTGAGCATGTAAGAGGTTATCTCAGCTACTTCTTATGTCCATCCTGAACAATTATTCACCTAATTTGTTCCTGAGAAAAATGGGACCCAGAGAAGTTGAATTTCACAGTTATTAGTGGAAGGGTCAAGATTGAAATTCTCTCTCTGTGATTCAAGGGCCGTGTTATTTCCAGTATATCAAAGGGTTTCTCAATTCTGAATACCCATCAGCAATTTTTGTTCATTAATCAATGTCTCTTTTTTTTTTTGGTTCGGGGGAGAAATTCTAGATACACCGTAAAACTGAGCAGAAACGAAATGGAAAGTTCCAAGTTCCCAAACACCTTTTCCTCCCGACACGTGTGTAGCCTCCCATCTGTCACTATCCCCACCGGAGTGGTGTGGTTTTTACACCTGATTCACTCTTGGCATTTTACATTCTATGGGTTTTCACATATGTGTACAACAAGTATCCATCATTGTAGTAGCACACAGAATAATTCTGCTTTCCTAAAAATCCTCTGTGCTCTGCCTATTTGTTCCTGCCACGCTCACAATCCTGGTCATTTTACTGCCTCCATAGTTTGCCTTCCCCATAACAGCATATAGTTGGAATCATGTAGTTATGTGGCCCCTTCAGACTGGCTTCTTTCACCTAGTAATATGCAGTTAAGTTTCCTTCATGTGTTTTCATGGCTTGATAACTTGCTTATTTTCAGTGTTGAATAACATTACATTGCCTGTAGGTACCACGGTTTATCCATTCACTTGCTGAGGGCCATCTTATTTGCTTCCAAGTTTTGGTAACTATGAATAAAGCTGCTGTAAACATCCCTGTGCAAGTTTTTATCAGGCATAAGTTTTCAGCACCACCCTCAATGTCCAGTTACTTCCGGCCCCAACAATCCCCTAGAGCCACAACCACTGCCACGAAGATGTGCTCCAGGCTCGTCCTCCAGGTGGAGCTTCTCAGGGGCATGAAGAGTTCCCTGAATAAAAAGAGAAATGTTTTAGAAACATAGATTGGTAGTTAGTATTTTATAAGAGTGTTAGATAAAAGTTATACACATTTTTAACATGGACTGCTTAACACAGACTCTTGAGACATTGCAAAAATGCAATTTGAAGAATATTATGAAGATTAGTTTTCACTGTTCAATTAATCAAAAGTGAAGATCCCAAAGCCAAATGGAAGTGACAAAGTGGGACAACTTTCCATAAATTACATATTCACATATAATCCACCTATTTTAGAGGGAACGTTGTTAGAGAAGGCTGGATAAGCAAACACAAGAACCGTATCCTCAGAGACCCAGGTCCTGAGCTCCCCAGGGGAGGGTGAAGGGCATGACGTCTGCAGCTCTGGAGAGTGATGTAATTAATTCCAAATCGTGAATTCTGCTGAGGGCTTAGAGTCCGATATGGGCTTAAACAATCATTTTAAAATAAGTATACTTAAAATAAATCCCATTTTAAGAACAGTTTTAGGAATTTAATTCAAATCTGATGAATTCTGTTCAATATAAATATATTATTATAGCATTCATGCTATTTTACATTACTTTTATTATAAGATAAGGATAAGAAAGCCCATAGGAAAAGAAGTATTTCATGAAGCCCTTACAACTGGTCATTTCAAAGTCACTGTGGACAGTGTACAAGGGAGATCCCAGTGTGAGGGGTGAGCCTGAGAGAACAGACAGAGAAGAGGGGTCTCACCTCTACATAATGACGTAAAGTACAAGCTGGACGATGACAGAAGCAGCCTGGAAAATGAAAATGGCTTTCTTTCTCCTTAATTTCATTACTTAATTTCCCTCAGAATAGAGTGTACACAATACATTCATAAATGTAGGAAGAGGAATCTGTGGTGGACCACAAGTCACCAAAGTTAGACTCATTTGTTTAGTCTGAGACTGCTGAAACCTGACCGTTAGAGAGGGATGTTTCCTGGTTGTGCAAAAAGAAGTTTATTCTTAGAGTAAAACCATTTAGGAAATGACCATTCCAGAAAAAAAGTTTTCTGGATATATATATATATATATATATATATATATATATATACATACAGAAGAACTTGCAGTACATTTAATGCAGTGTTATCAAAACCCTACCTGTTGAGTGAAATGTGAAGGTCTAGTGAGAAAGTTAATGCTTACAACTGACCGACTTCTCTCCAAACTTTGCTCCAACTTCCTTCTCAGAGAAACTCTTCCTGTTTAAATGAAAATATATCTTATATTTTCCTCAGAAAGGTAGCCCAAAAGGAAGAGAAAATGAAAGAACCCTGTATAATTATATCACCTTGTTTGACTTCCATTGGTAAATTTTATGGGAAAAACATAAAGTCCTAACACCAATATTCATGCATAACTGCAGCGTCCTACCTTTTCATAGTACCTAAATCAAGTCTTTCAACTGTGTAGATATGATTTAAAATAAATTCTTGTTTCGTTAACCCCCTCCAAAACTCTTTATTAAAAACCCAGTGCTTTAGCTGCAGCCGCTTCTTCCTGTCTTAAAGACCCCATTCATATTCCCTGTAATCTGGCAGATAATCAATAGCTGTGAAACAATATCTGTAAGAGATGTCTGAGCCCATCCTCACAGATCATAGAGGTGTCTGATGTAGCCAAGGCCTCTTTACAGTCTGAGCACATAATACCTTATCCTACTGAGACTGGACCCCAAACCAGACGATAAGTCATGGTTTTCCAATATCACCGAAGCTTGGGTATAATAAATAAGCACTTTAAGGCCTCCTGATACCAGGAAGGGCAGATCCTGGAAGGGCAGATCCTGCCTCTGATAGCACTAGAAAAATCTCCACTCTGCCCCAGAATGTCAAGACACCATAAAATCTCCTAGCTCCTTACACCACGTACAACTGATACTTCCAATTCTACAGTAGAAATCTATATTCCTAGTCATGTGTACATCAAATGTTCATTGTGCACCTGTTGCATCAAGGCATGGTGCTAGGTAACAGAGACACAAAGGAGAACAAATCAGAAAAGGCCTCTGAGGTCACAAAGACTGGAGAAAAGTGAGAACAGATAATAAGTAAACAAAAAAGATAACTTCATAATAACTGTTTTAAAGGAGATAAAACAGGGTAATCGGTACTTTGAATGTATATGGGGGTTACTTCAAATAGAGGGGTTGGGAAGGCCACTCTGAGTAGGTGACATGGGCGAGATGGAATGCAAGGAGCCCAGGTAAGAGCCTTTTCCCAATCAAAAGGGCAGGAAGGGCAAGGCAAGGCTCCGTCAGACCCTAGCCCAGCTCCTAGGCCTTCTCTGGAGCCTCTGCCTCCCAGACACCAGGTCTCATGAACGCCGACTCTCTGACCTGCTCACACCTGTTCTACCCACACACTCCTCCCAAGTTGAGTGCAAGCCCTAAGGATTCGCAGCTGTGTCAGAAGAGTCACCACCCCAGGTGCAACCTTCTGCTGATGATCAACACTCCAAGAGCCACATTAGCTTTATCCTACTGGTTGATGTACAAATAGTCTTTGGGTGTCTTCCCAGTCAGGAGTAAGACCTGTGCTCAAATCACACTTACAGGAAGACGCTGAGGCAAGAAATGCGGAGAAACTGATGTTTACCGGTACCTTGGAATTTGTTCCTTTGGCCACATTCATGTTGGTGGAGTATGAGACTCTTTTAATAAAGACTTTCTTTTGTTGTTTAAATAAACTAGTGTGAGTTACTCTCTGTCACTTACAATCAAAGAATATGAACCTTAATAATCTATCTACATTTCCCAGTACCCATCGTGCAAGTATTTCTACCTAATTCCAGTTCTGAGCCATGCACCCAGTGATTTAATATAATGATGAGGGACCACAATTGGTCAGCTGTCCTATGCATTTTCTTCCTGAAGAATGACTAGACAGTCTGTCATTTCTTAAATGATAGTGCCTTACACTGTTTCCAAATATAATACTGGAAGCCTCTAGCTCTCGAGTCGCCCAGATGCTCTTTATGTCATGCCTTCCATCTGACGGTTGTGCCCTTTGATAGTAACGTATTCATTTTCCTGCTTCTCTCATGTTTATGTTAATGTTTTTCTTAATGTTTGTTCACTTTGACATTGGTCTTTTCTTTCCTTCAAGTGTTTTAAAAAACTTTCTTATCATATTTGCTTCGATATCATCGAACATTTCTCAGTGGGTGCTATCGGAGCAAAATACCCATGCTCTGTTGTTTGATCAGCAATAAGGTGTGAAAGAAAAGTTACATTTTCCTTCCCACTTGTGAATTTAGTACAGTGTATTTGGTAGGTATTACAGGTGACATCAATTTTAACCTCAAGTACGAGTATATAATGAAAGCCTGTCAGGAACAGATGCTGAACTTTACAGGAAAAGAGGCACTGAAATCTATGCCACAGAAAATAACTGAGAATCTGTGCCTGGCAAGAATAAGGTTTCCCAAGAACACAAGTCCTGTTTTCATAACAGCCATCATCATTCCTACTCATAAGGAATGATTTCACTAGAAGAAAAGTAGTTAAGAAAGAACTAATTATTGTGAAGATTCAGACTTTAAAGTCACTTTCTGTCCTAATAAGAACAAATGATTCTTAGTTACCATTCTAAGACTGAAGTAATCCATCTATATTTGATTTAATTACTCCAATAAGTATTTTTAATTAAAAAATAAACAAATCACACTTATGCAAGTGATATCTAAGAAAAACTCTAATTTCAAGTGTATAAAAAAGACATCGGAGATGTGATATGTTCACACTTCGGTGCTCGAAGCCCATAAAGTGTGTGCAAAGGAATAATCTAGTAAATTGGCAATCCCATTTATTTATATATATATATATTTAATAGGTATTTATGATATACATAAAATATCTATTAAATCATTAGACCAGTCGATTAGTCATTTGCCCCATTCTCTTAAACACCCCTTTATGCACTTGGCTGACACCTTGGCAGCCATTTCTTCAAGTGGCAACAAAAAATAAACAATTCAAATATTTAGTACACAGAGGATAAAAAGTGCCACGGACAAAAATAAATCAAGGGACAGGCATGGTCATATTTAATCGGCACATCTTTTCTACAGAAGAACATTCATGTCCTAGTTCAAATGTGAATATCATTTTGTTTTACAAATATTTTAGAGAAACCTGATCAGCATCTATAAGTTTAGGATCTAATAGAATGCATAGCTAGAGACTTAGAAAAACGTGAAGGGAAATGCAATTCTATGATGCTTTAAAAACAGTGCCTATGAATAAAGACGTTTTACCAATTTCTAGAGACTAGCACTTATGTAACGCAAAGATCAACCTCCACATTCATCTCCATCAACGGCACACCCCATCCCAACCAACGGCGCACGGCACACACAAGTATCTCTAAAAGCAAACAAATTTCATTTAAATACTATAATCATTCACCGAAAAGTACGGAAAAAACAGTCTGAGAACCTTACCCTTAGTCTTACTTTCTGCACTAACACATTTCTTACACGAAGTCTGCTGCGACCCACTGCAGCTTACAGAACAGTTCTACTAACCCTGCAGCGAGCTTTAATGACAGGCCGCCTTGCCTCACACTACAGTTGTGTGTTCACTTCTTATGCTGACAGACGTCCAGGTCCTTAAAGAAATAAACGTTTATCGAAAGAGTATTTTAAGGTATTTAACAACTTCTCAGTGACACGTTCAATGTGACTTACCCAATAATACAGTATTTGTTATTTTAGAACAGAGCAGTTATTCAAGTTGCACCATGGTCTAAGATGAAAACATTCAGGTCGACATTGTGGTAGCTTTCAAGCAAAGAACATCCATTCTGAAACCCAGAAAGCTAAGTTCAACCTTACGGATAGGGTGTTTTCTTAAGTTATCCTTCAGGCTTGACCCAGCCTCACAGATGAGAGATTATTCATGTGGACTCAGCCCTGGAGTGGCAGCAAAGGAGCTAAAGGTGGGTACAGATGGAATTTAAATCTGGAACATTGTAAGAGAGAAGATTAGAAAGAGTTATTTTAAGGGCATGAAGTCCATATGGAGATCACATTGGAGGTTTTGGTGAGGGCTGCCTCCTTGCATCCTGCAGAGTAAAGCACATAATTGGAATTTTTTCTCAATAAAGATCAGAGAACTGTCCTAAACATTCTGTCTTTCAGCCAGTTGCAGTACTGGCCAGGCACGGACATTTATTTACAAAGCAGTTGTTCAAATGAAAAAGGGGAAAACCCACCATTTTCCCAAACTTTTAACTTAAACTATTGGACTAGGTCAACTATGAAGCCCGTACTAATGTCCTTTTAAATGGCAAAAATAAACTTGCTTTCCCAAAGATTTCAAATGTAAACAGACAGAACAAAATTAATGAAAGTGTCCAACTTTTTCAGATTAGGGTTTCCTCTTTTTTATGAATGATTTTTCTACAGTCTTTTGTTTGAAAACAGGTTGAAAATGGTTCTGGAATTTCCTCTTGTCTGGTTGAAGACAGGGGGCAAGTGGATGAAGGATGAGTTCCTGTGGCTACAACTCTTCTTTCTCTGGTAGCTCATACACGAAACTCTAAGCACACTCATCCACAAATAGAAATGCTCTCCAGAGAAAGGGCAACCTCTCAAAACACGTAACGTGCATGGACACATATTTTGTTCAGCCCAAGTCCTGGTACAAACTAACTTCTTACTGTCAAAAATAAAATGGTGCAAGACGAGTATTGAGGATCACATCACAGATATAAATATATACATTTATAAGCATCAAGTAGTCAGAAACTTGACAAGAGGAAACAAATATAACACACAGAAAAAATCTTGCCAAAAAAATGTGAATGAAGTTGAAAGATCTGCAGACCCATAAAATCTTTTGACAGTAGCACTAAATATAACCCGAGGCAGCATGTAAACTCAAAAGTTAATCTCATCTGATGGGTCATTTTCTAAGATGTGACTTGAGAGTGTTTTAAAAGGAAACGCAAAACAGATATATGAACATTACTTTGAATGGTTGTCAAAACTCAGATTTAGAATCTGTATTAAAACCATACATGAAAGGTAAATAAAAAACTCATGGCTTGAATACACAGGCTTTTTTTTTTAAATCACTCTTTTTATCCCTGTAAAATACACTAAAATGGCAGTGAGTAAATGCTTTTTAATTAAAATAGTGCTAGTTTGGTAAAAACACTTATGGAGAAAAAAATTCTGGAAGTTTTAAGTGGGATCCAAACTACTGAATTGTTTTCTTAATGGGTTTCTTCATCCATAGGTAGCACACAAATAAGTTTTTTTCTTGAGGGACCCAATTACCTAGATATGTTTTTCACAACCTGACTGGCTTGTCAGAACAACAAAAGCATTGCTAAAGCTCTAGAGAGCTTAACAATTTCCTCCATGATTGCCCAGATTCATCTAGATTTTAGAGATGGTAACAGCATGCTTATAATTGAGAATTAGTTTTATGATTTCAGTTAAGACTGAACAAATTTTTCTCAAAATTGAACTTGAACTTGAGAAAAGTGTGCATCAGGAGAAGAAAAACAGAATCAAGTGAGAAGTTTTAAAGTGGTTCTATACCTTTTAATTTAGATTTTTGTTGTGGTTACCATTAAAAATGAGTTAAATCTACTTTTTTAGTTTTTAGCATTGCCTCATGCATTTACTTTGTTTAATACTCATTTTTAATATTCACCACTCCACCATCATAAGTATAAAAATCATATCCATTTTAAATAAATGTTAAGAAAATAAAATTGGTAAGAGAACCCCAAATATTGGTGATATAGACATACATTATGAAAGATTCCTAATTGGAGGGAGGTGGCCTGAGAATTAGAATATGCAGTGCAAAAAGACCCAAACTGGGCCCTGGACAGTGTGGCTCAGTTGCTTGGAGCATCATCCTGTACACTGAAAGGCAGCCATTTCATAACTCAGTCAGGGCACATACCTACGTTTCAGGTTTGATCCCCAGTCGGGGTATTACAGGAGGCAATGGATTGATGTCTCTCTCTCTCCTTCTCTCTCTCTTCACTGCCTTCCCTCCTCTTTTCCTTTCCTTTCTCTCTAAAAGCAATGAAAAAATGTCCTCCCACAAGGATTAAAAAAAAAAGAAAAAGGAGACCCAAAGTGGGTCAGGAGACCAGTTTCCATGCAAAGTGTTGCCACCAACCTACCTCCACCACAGTCTTGTAGTGATACTAATCACTCCCGGTCTAATTTGTCATGTATTAAAAGAAGAAACCAGATTCAATGTATGATTTTTAAGCTGTGTTTTTCAGAGTAATAGGGTTCTGAGGGAGTGCCTCCTTTGGGGCCACTGTGAGGCGAGTCCAGGCGATGGCTAAGGAAGCCAGCGTGGGAATTCACAAGGGATTTTGTTAGCAAATAGTTTTCCTCTCTAATTTCAAAAATTAATGGACTACACTGCTCACATTACTTTTGTTCCTAAATCTAAAAAGAGAGAATTAGTTATGGGTTTTTAAAGGTCTCTGATGTAATCCGTTGAGGTTATATTCCATGATCTCTACTAAAGAGTAACACACCCACTTCTTTCTAGGGCTGTCTGGTCCTGTGTTTATGTGTGTCGACACTCCAGGAACTGCCTGCAGGTCGGCGTTCCTTCACACAGGGCATCATTCCTGGGGTAGAGCACATGCCCTGAGGGCCTGCAGGCGGGCGTCCCCAGGACTGCAGAGCAGGCCTCCCAGAGCAGCTCGGTGTGACCTCTGTCCTAGCCGAGGGGACCCGCAGACCAGGTCCCAGCTGACAAGGCTGATACTGGAGATAAAGAGCCAAAACATTATGAGCAGTTACCATAACAAAACACAAAACACTCTACACACAAATCGAGGTGAGAGAAAGAAAAGATGGGAATAAACAAGAAACGTAGAAAGCTTTCAATTTTAAAACTGAATCCAGAAATTTCAAATAAGGCACCAGGGAAGTCATGGAGACTGAGGAAATGCTGTGCGTTGGAAGGTCTCCCTTGCAATTTATTTACACAAACTGAACCTCTCGCTGTCCCTCGATGTTCTGAAGATCCAGCCAGCATCAGGAATCTTTGTGGAAATTATCTATGTTAGAGAAACATGAAATAAATAGCTTGACTTCATGGTATTCGTTTATGGAAACAGCAGTGCTGTTTATCATGTGACCTCCAGTGATAAGTTAGCTGCTCTGATACTGTTACGGAAAAGACGACTCAGACGGCCTTGGGGTTTGCGAAGTGGGGTTTATTCATGTGTGCAGACCCAGAGGAGATAAATTCCAAATTCTGAGCACCAAGCTTAAGCTGGAGTATGCTTATATTCTTGTTACAAGGCAAAAAGTTGGGGGTGGGGGTGGGAGGGAGGGAACAACTGCTAAAAGCAAGCATACAGAAGCAGAAAGTGGGGGTTAGCATACGACCTTGAGATAACTGCTTATCTGGGAACGGCTGCTGGTCAGCTCCTACCTAAGAATGGCTACTGCTCAGCTATGTCCTGTCACAATACAGAGCCTATTGGGAACATTCTAAAAACTTAGGTCGGGTGAGATATAGAAACTCCTTGAAATGTTAAAAAATGTCCAGGCTGCATTAGTGCCTGGATCATTGCTTAACTATTTATCATTGCTTAACAAAGTACTCCAAAACTTAATGACCTCAACATATAAGGTTAAATGAACTACATTTTTATTTGCTCATAATTCAGTGAGTCCCCAGTTTAGGCTGGCAGCCAGCGCTGGGCAGTTCTTCTGTGGCTTTTGCCAAGTCACTTCCATGGCTGCAGGTATTAATTGGCTCACCTGAGGCAGGATGGTCCACAATGGCCTCGTGGACATATGTGGCAGTGGGCACTGCCTGTCAGCCGGGCCACATGTCTCCGGGTACACTCAGGCTCCTTCACAGGGCAGCGGCAGCGATGGGAGGGCAAGGGCAACCACTGCAAGCCTCTCAAGATCTAGGTCAAAATCATACCATTCTGCCACATTTATCACCCAACTAAGAAAGCCAGTTCCAGGCATAAGGAGTGGGAAAATAAAACCTACCTTTCAATGGAAGGAGAAAAGTGCCACGGTAAAGGGGCTTGTATACAAGATGGGAGGAACTGTTGGGCATCTTTACAAACAACCTTCCACGCTCTCTTTAATGCATCTTTTCTTACTCAGTCTAGAGTGCTAGCTCCCAAGAAAGAAAACTGGCCTTTAAAGAAAAGGTTTGGAAAGTAACTTTGGAAAATGATATTTTGACTGGAAACTGTATGACTAAAAACAATAGGAAATGTACCTGAAACAGTACTTAGACTGAGAAGGTTGTTTCCTGTGGGGAATGGCTTCACAACTCCGACACTGTCCTGCGTGTGCACTGGGACCATGGGACAAGTGAAGGCACAGCAGCCCTGGGAACCAGCTTTCTCACTGTTGGAGGAGGAGGCTGCAGGCACAGGGCGGAGGCCAAAATACACCTTGTGGCCCTGGATTAAGTTTGGAGACACCAGGATAATGTTTAGTTTAGCTATAGAGAGGTGCGTATACATATGTGTACATGTATGTTATTACATATACACCTACTTCCTAGCTGTGTCCACTGAGGGGCTTGGATGCAATGACTCTACAAAAGCAAGAAGGATGCCAAGGGCCCACATCTTACTTTGTGTCCCGTTCTCCCATTAAGGAACCAGTGCTCTTTGGAGAAATGGCTGTTTCTAGGGCTGGGGCAGGTAACACACATAGACAAAGTGAATCTGGAGGACTTTGTAGTGCCAGAAGTAAAGCCACGTTAAAAAAATATAGTGTGGGCATGTCAAAAGGACACAGGAGCCAACTTAAAGAGCTCCCGATGGCCAAAACTGAAACAATTCAGGCAAAAAATAAAAATATGATGTTGGGTTCTAACCCAAAGTATAAAACAACTATCCACAAGTCTATACTGATATAAATAAATGGGAGAGAAGAGATAAATTTCCTGAACAAAAGAATTCCAAATAATTTCTATAGGTACAGCCCCCTGTGAAGGATGCAGCTTAACTCCCCACCCGGCAAGTACGGGCTGTGCTTAGTGACTCGCTTCCAAAGAGTAGATGGGGGAGGGGAAAACATAACTTCACAGTGGAAAAGCCGGACAAGTGCCACCCCAGGCAGGGGACCAAGGTTTACGTCACACTGGTAACATGAATCCTTGGTGTGACATGATGAGAATGGCATTTCACCTGTGTGGCCATCCTTCCAAAACCCCAAAACTCAGGTTCAACCATGAGAAAAACATCAGAATGTACCCCTCAAAACTGTCTAGGTTATTAAAATCCAGGAAAGTTTGGGAAGCGGTCATCGACTAGAGGGGCCTTGGGAGACAGGAGGACTAGATGTAATGTGATATTCTAGAACAGAAAAAGGACTTTTAGGGCAAAACTACTGAAATCCAAATAAAGTATGGAGTCTACTCAACAGTGTACTGATGATGGTACATGGTTGTGAAAAGTTTAGCATTGTAATAAAAGATGTCAACACTGAGAGATGGGGTGAGAATTTATCAGGAACTCTCTGTATTGTTTTTGCAACCTTTCTGTAACTCTAAAAACATCCTAAAAACAAACCGAGCAACCAACTCTTAGGAAATTCTAGTTTCCTATCTCTGGTTTAAACCTTACTTCCATCTGCTTTCCCAGCTTTCCATTCTATAACCTTGAAGTCTCCTATTTGGCCTAGCCGGTTGGGTTGAACAAGTCTGGATGACCCATTGACCTTCAAGTAAGTTATATAAATATATATTAAAATGCACATATACCCACATACACATATATACATACACACACATTTGAGATACAAACCCATAGACATATATGCATATACGCACATATATAATCACTCTGAAGACACACAAAATGAAAATAAATATGCCAAAAGTATAAGTCCTCTGAACAGCCTATTGGGTTTTTCTGACATAAGAACAAAGTGCCATTCATAAACCTACTTTCTTCATGAAATGTATTTGTGAAGCTTAAGCTAAGTCTCCACATAGGCATAGGTTCCCTGTGAAGTCTCTGAATCTCTCTCTCTCTCTCTGTTTTTATTACAGTCCCTAAATTTTGCAAAGTTCAGACCCCACAAAACCTGGATTTACCTGCTTCCTGAAGGTGCCATAGTATTTCACTACATAACTGAACCATCCTTTTTCAGCTTTTTAAAATTTTATTTCTTTATTTTTTAGAGAGAGGGGAAGGGAGAGAAAAAGAGAGGGAGAGAAATATTGATGCACGAGAGACACACTGATTAGTTGCCTTTTGCATGGTTCCAACTGTGGGCCTGGCCCACAACCAGGCATGTGCCCTGACCAGGATTCGAACTGGTAACCTTTTGGTTCATAGGCCCATGCTCAATCCACTGAGCTACACCAGCCAGGGCTGGACCATTATTATTGAAATAAATCCATTAAAGAGATTCTTCAGAACATCACCCAATATACCAGCAGGGTGTTGAGTTAGCATCCCCCCAAAATTATTTCTCTGTGTCCTGAAGCCTGACACTCATCCAGGCTCCTCACTCATGCTCCTCTCCCCAATACTATGGGCCTCGAATGGTCTTGAAGGGAGAATTATGAGCACACTGAGAAAACAGAAAACAAGTGCAGGTTCTTGAGAAGGAAATCAGTAAGAGGAAGCTGTATTTTGGAGAATCTTATCACAATCATTTTATCCAAAAATTTGACTGGCATTAGTGCTCTGTGCAAATGTAAGTCTTAGAGTAACTGGAAAGAAAAAGAAAACTGTAACAGGTCTGCGACCCCCTGTGGTGGCAGTTGCAAGTCCAAGGGCTAAAGACACCTTGATATGGCTCTTATAATCTTTGAAACAAATAAATAGGAAATAGAGGGCAGGTCTGCTGAGAGGACCTGGGTAGGGTATGTTGGTGGGCACACTTTAGAAAGGCACCCTCCTGCGCTGCCATTTTTTTCCTCCTGTGACAATAGAAGGCCTCCTTATGAATCCAGACAGGACTTTGACATTGAAGTACGCAGAAAGTAGACACAGGAGGACTTTCGAGGACAGCAAATTCCGACCAGCAAAATTATGGGTGGTTTAAGAGTTTGGGACTAAAGTGTCTATGCCACTGACTGGACACTAGACACAATGAAGGAGTTGCAGAGCCCTGGGCAGATCACAACAGAAGAGTGGCCAGTCCCAGGAAGGGCCAAGCATACCTGCAAGGGAAAGAGGGGACCCACTCTGACCATAGCCAGGAAAAAGTAGTGGTCAAAAAGAGAGCTGCACTGATGAACCATGTTGGGTCAACATGGCACAATGTAATGTTGACCCTAAAGGGCTGTGGGGGAAACATCCAGAAGCAGAGCCCTACTTCAGCTCCTGTCACCCTTGCCGCTTCCTAGCTCTGTGGCCCTGGACAAGGCACTTAACCTCCAGGGCAAGAGTTTACTATACCACAATATCTGTCTGGAAAAAGTCCAGTCATTGTTAATTTAATGAGAAGTTTACACAGCATCGCTGTATTGTGGCAGCCAAGGACAGTGGACTGGAATGCACATGAGTGAACAATAGCAACTTCACTCTACTAGTCGGTGGGGGAGGTAGACAGTGCTGAGTGGGCATGTGTACTGTGGCCATCGCATTCAAAATGACTGAGCAAGGACAGCAATGAATCTGCATCAAATTTTGCAAATTAAGCTTGAACATTCTCCATGGAAACTATTCAGATGATTCAGAAGGCCACACCTAGGGACAACTGGTGATTGGCAGCTTCATCACAACAATGTGCCCATTCATGCATGTCTCGTACAGACTCTTTTGGTGAAACATCAAATCACTCAGGTGACTCAGTCCCTCTACAGCCCAGGTTTGGCACCCTGTGACTTCTTGCTTTTCCCAAAACTAAAATCACCTTTGAAAGGGAAAAGATTTCAGACTGTTGATGAGAATCAGGAAAATATGATGGGGCAGCTGATATTGACTGGGAGAACTGTGTGAGGTCCCAAGGTGCCTACTTTGAAGGGAACCGAGGCATCATTGTCCTATGTACAAAGTTTCTTGTAACTTGTATCTTCTTCAATAAATGTCTCTATTTTTCATAGTACATGGCTGCATACCTTCTGGACAGATCTCATCTGTAAAATGAAAATAGCACACCAACCTTGCTTTAAAGATTACATACACACTCGTGTGCCGTATGACAACTTTTTGGTCAACAGTGGAATGCATATGCCGAGATGGTCCCATAAAATTGTAATGGAGCTGAAAAATTCCAGTCGTCTAGCAGTATGATAGTGGTCTTAATGGTCATAGCTGTGGTAACATTGTAGTGCAATGCATCACCCACATGTCTGGGGTGCTGCTGGCATAAACAAGCCTACTGTGCTGCCAGGCAAAGTGTAACACATAGTTATGTACATTACATAATGCTTGGTAATGATAATGGACTGTGTTACTGGTTTATATGGTTACTATACTACACTTTTTATTATTTTAGAGTGCACTCTATTTACAAAAACATTTGCTGTGAAACTATGCTGTTACACTGGCAGAGCTGCATGCATCTCGTACTTACTGCGGCTTGTTTATTCTCATGTTGTTTTGTACAGTAGTGTTGGGAACTGCCCTGCCTGGTATCAGAAGCTGTAACCCCACCAACACTAAGGCTGAGGGAGTGACCTTGGACCATAAGCCAGCAAGGAGACGAAAGCTTATCTCCCTGGCAGGAGCGCTGCTTCTGCTGTTTCATTCACAACTGAACCCCAAAGCTTGGTCGGTTAGCCAATGATGGGTAAGATTCCCCAAGGGGGGAATAATCTAAGACAGGCATGATCACGTGGGAGGCCCCAAAGGAAGGACTTTGGGGGCTACAGCAAAAGAGGGTGATGGACCCTCGTTCCTCGGCTTTGACAAAGCCTAAGTCCTCATCGTCTGGGAGAAAATCTCCTTATCTCTTGGTTGCCTTACTTCCCTTGCTCCACCTAAGCCTGAAATAATGACAGGGTGGTGCAGCTCTGTGCTGAAAAGGGCGGGTTCCCCAGGTGATCAGGCCTAAGAAAGAATATGTAAGATCCTGTGAAACCTGCTTTGTTTAGAATGCTCTCAGTTGAATGATAAGGGTCCAAGGAAGAAGTAAGTTTGTTCCTCAAAGTTTTACAGCTCTTTGACCCTGATTCAAAATAGGCCCTCAGACTTCCTTGTTATCCATTGTTTGATCCTTACTTCCTGGCAGTAAGTAATGAGCTTTCACCTGAATTCTTATTCAAATGAAACCAATAAAAAGCCTCTCTGGAGGGGTGGGAACAGGGCGCTCTCCCCACCAGGGAGGGTGGCCAAGTGGTGCCCTCCAGGAGAGAGGGTGGCCAAGGCGCTCCCCAAGTGAGGAGTGGCCCTGCTGTTCCTATTCCCCCATAGGACCTGGTTGTCTCTGTGTGTGTTTTTCTCACATGTTGACGAACATCCACAGCCAAGATGGATACTGCTGGCCAGTATCCTCCACAAAGCAGCATGCGTACAGCACAGGCTTGTTCCTTATGGTACAGGCATGCAGCCTAAAGCAATAGGCTATAGGCTATAGCATACAGCCCAGGTGTGCAGGAAGCTAGACCGTCTGTGTGTGCGTACAGGCACTCTGTGATGTGTGCACGATGTGTCAATCGCTTAACCGTGCACTTCTCAGAAAGCATCACCATCATTAAGTGGCCCATGACTGTACAGTGTTAAGCACAATGTCTATCACTTGATGTGTGTACATAATGCATGGTATTATTTTAAATGATATTAATAGATTCATTGTTCCTTCTCTCTCCTTGTCTCCTTCTCATATCAGCTTCTTTCCTTCCCAAGCCCCAGGTCATCCATATGGTTCCTCAGAAAGGGTGACTTTTTCATTAACTGTGGGCACAGCCTTACTCCTTGGATTTATTTACTACAGCTAATCTCATTGTTCTAAAGAACCTCTGGTACTGGGTGGGTGGGCTGGGATGGGAGTAAAAGATAGAACAGCAATTAAAATAAAATTAAAAAAAAAAAAAGAACCTCTTGTAGCTCTTGTACTTGTAAGACATGAACCTGCGTGGACGCTGCTGAAGACGCTTGCCCCCAGTTCACTCACAGTCATTACAGCTCGCTTACCAGTTCAGGAACAAAGAGACAACTGTCTCCTCATCTCTGCTCACCTAGTGTCCATCAGATGTTAGAGCTAAAAGATATGTGACAGTTTGGAGGTTTCTGAAAAAGTTAAACAGAGTTCCCATGTAATCCAGTAATTCTACTCCTAGGTATATGCCCCCCAAAATTGAAAACAGGGACTCAAGCACATACCTGTATGCCAATGTTCATTTCAGCATTATTCCCAATAACCAAGAGATGGAAACAATTCAAGTACCCATCAACACATAAATGGATGAACAAATACAGCATATACATACAATGGAGTATTATTCAGCCTTAATGAGGAATAAAATTTTGACACATGCTACAACATGGATGAACCTTAAAAAAATTATGCTAAGTGAAAGAAGCCAGTCACAAAAGGAGAACTGTTGTACAATTCCAAGTATATAAAATGTCTAAACAGGCAAATTTAGAGAGACAGAAGGTAAATTAGAAATTACCATGGGCTTGGAAAGGAAAAGTGGGGAGCTATGGCCTAACCGGTACAGTTTTGTTCGGGGTGATGAAAAAATTGGAAGTTGATAGTGGTGATGGTTGCACAATGTTGTAAATGTGATGAATACTGCTGAATTGTACACATAATTAGGTGACTATTTTTTATATATCTTACCACAAAGAGAAAGATGTATCATGACACACTAAAAAAAGTCTAGTTCATCAATTATAACCAAGATTTCTTCAAATTTTAGTGTATCTGAAATTGACATCTGTGTTATAATCAACGGTGTCATGCCTGTGGGCTGCCAGGGGGCTGTCAAGTGGAGCCACTGGCTACACATGTTCAAATTCAGCTTCTATTCCCATTACTACTGAGAAGGTGCTACCCCTGAACACTTCACACAACATACTATTCAAAAACCACTGAAGGAGGAAGTGACAGGTCCTATTTTTTTGTTCTTGTTTGCACGTTTGAAACCTTGATATATCTACTGCTAAGCACTACAGTGTCAGCATCAAGCACAGAATTGGTGCCCATGACCTGGAGAGTGTTGCGGGCAGCACTGAAGCACTCTCGGAGAACTGCGGCCCCACCGTGTTCTCAAGGACACACAGGATGACGTGCAGTGTGGGGAAACACGTGCAGCGAGGGCGTTGAACAGAGACGTCCCTCGGCCAAGACAGTGGGTGACCTTTCAATCTGAAATGTTTTGCAAATACCTTAGCCTATCTCTTTTGTGTTTCCCTTTTAACTATACACACAAAAAGTCTAAGCAAACTCTTTCAATACACATGAAATAAAAACTTTAAGTGATAAGAGTCATTGTGACATAAGACTCATTGTGACATTAAACCTCCCTCCCCTTGGGAGGGTATACAATATCTTACAAGCAATGCCATCTTAGATCTAATACAGTAGCTGCAACAAATAACCAAAAATCAATACCTGTAATAAAATGAAGCACTCCTACAAAGCAACAGAAACACATGAACAAACCAGTTTTTAAAAATGAGCAAAGGAAAAGAGTAGTTCACAAGAAGTTAAATGGCCATTAACTTGTTAGGTAGGTGGTCTGCCTCACTAAGGCTAGAGCGGGGTGTTTGCGGGTAGAAGACAGACTTCCTGCTCCTGTTCTAGGGGCACTCAGCATGTGCCTTGTCCTCCACCCCCCAGGGACGACTCTAACCGGTAAGCTCGGGAAACGCACTTCAAACTATGCAGTCCAGCCACTGTCTCTTTCCTTTTGGGATGTAACAGTCTTACAAATCACAAATTCTCTGCTTTCCCATGTTTTCTGAAAAGAGACTGCCGATGGCAGATCTGTAGTCTTCTAACTCTGCCTGGGATAAAACTGGGAAAGATTAATTGTAGAACATAGTATTTAGAGAATGACTGTTACTGTGGACCTAGGCCATACTGTCCAACAGCTTTATCAACAACATAGGTAATAGTCTCCATCTTCTTGATTTCTGCATCTGCCTCATCATTTATTCTAAATTAGGCAGAAAAAAAGGTAAGGGAGTAGGATTAATTTTCTCAAGTCTTCTCAACTATTTTTAAGCAGCTGCAAATAAAAATGAGGAAAGTAGTATTTTGCACATTTTATTGGTAAAAATAAAAATAAGTAATAGTGTTGGCAGGCAGCAAGAAGCCCAATTTTACTGTTTTGGGGACTATATATTGGTAAAGGGCTGGAGGATTTGGAAGCAATATTTACATATTTAAGTATGCGTACTTTTAACTTGACAATTTCACTTCTTAAAGAAGTACTCAAACACGTAGGGGGTTATTTCCAAAATATATTCCTAACAGCAGTGTTTAATAGTGAAAAATTGGACATGATTAATCATATGCATAAGTTAGCACAGGGGTTTGGCAAACTGTGACTCATGGGTCAAACCTGGCCTGTTTTTGCAAATAAAGTCTATTGGAACACAGCTGTGCTCATAAGTTATGTATTGCCTATGGCTGCTTTTGTTATTAAATATTAAGAGTTCAGTAATTGCAAGATGACCACATGGCCTGTGAAGTCTGAAACATTTACTATCTGGCCTTTAAAGAAACTGTTTGCCAACCCAATTCAGAAGAATGAAGTAGATGTATTTAGACTGACAGTTCTGAGGCTCTACCATGAAAAACAATATCCAAATGACAACTTGTGTAATTCCTATTATGTAGTTACTGTGATCACCATTATATACAAAATACTATGCTTATATAAATGCATCCCAACACAAACAGAATTAACAGCAGTTACTTATTTGAAGAAGAGAAGAGCTGGAGTGGGGGCGAGGGATGATTCTAATGGGCACCTATTCTTGTATTTCCTTCAGAAACTTTTTAGTACAGGTGTCGGGAAGGACAAAGAAAATGTCTGGGTCCACCAAGAGGGCCTTCTCTTTGCCTCCTAGCACCCCCATTCCTCTACTAAATCCTTCCCTGAGACTCAGATTCTGCCAAGAAGGGAAGCTCCATTGGGTTCCCTACCATTTTTACTGGTGCTCTTTCCTTCCACCAAGGAGGGCAGGGATGAGTGGTTTATTCACTGATTATTAATGAGCTTGCAAATTTTGCTATGTTAGCCTCACTGTGTTTCCTCTGGAGAAATGTTAAGTTAGAGATATTTGTTTCATTTAATTTTGATCAGATAAACCAAAGATTTATAATGAAACCACAGCTGAAGTGAGTAGTCATAACCTAAGTATCTTGGTAACTGACGTTCATTTCTTATTTTTAACAAAAGATGAAAAAAAGTTAAGCTTCAAGAATGAGAATTTGACCATAGTAAATAGTTTTGAATCAGTCCTCCTTTCCCCCCAAAGCTTAATTTTTTTCCTTAGCTGAGTACAAATTATCTTATATAGCAGAAACACTGAAAACTTAAAATTCTCATGTTGAATCATATTTTTAGCAAGTTTTGGTGCCTCTTCCTCCTGCTAAAACTAGTTTAGTCTTAACTTAAAAAGAGATAAAAGTCACTGGGGGCTGTGGTCCACTGGCAAGAAGCCAATTACTTAATCCTTGAATCAAGTCTTCTTTCTCTCTGGGCAAACCATCCGTGTGTATTTGTCATCAGGATACACTCGTTTAGCACTTCGCTCCTTACAAAGTGTTTTTCCATACATTGCCCTATCTGTCCACACTTGCAATGGAGTCAGAGAGGAAATTCTGTGTTTCTTTATGTGAACGCTATCTGATAGATGTTGGATAATTTGCTTAAGGGAACAACTGGTAAATGTCAAAGAAGAGATTCAAATGCTCCCTCTCAGAAACATCTAAGTATCTATTTTTCACAGTTCAAAGATGTATATCTTTCCTTTTTAATTGCCTCTTCTCAAATGACATCCAAGAAACATTATTTTACCACGGGAAACAATGACTGTTAAGTGTTTCAGATTTCTATTTATGTCTTTAACAACAGCAAATGACTTAAAAATTTCATCACATCTTCCTCAGAGTGTATCGATATCATTAACTAGTTTCTAAGACCAGTATCTTCTGCCTGTAAAGTTTTTACTTTATTCTACTTCCCCAAACATACGCAAATAAGTTATGCTTTAAAACCATTACATAAAAGGAACACAAAATATCTATGTATGTCCCAATGACAGTGAGAAAAATAAAATGACCCATGGTATTACTATAAACATATAGGTACTGATTTAAATAAAGAAGATTCTAAAAGACTGAATTTTAGAATTGTTGACAAGACACCTGAAAACACACCTTTTAAAGCAAGTCTCAGAAAATAATTTTGGGTGGGTGTTTTCCTCACCACTCCCTCCCCACCAACCAAATATTCAAAAGCTTATACAAAAATGTAAATATGACCTTCATGAGAAGGCCTGGGACACTGTGCATACAGTGAATTTGGGTAGCTAGAAAAATGAAGACATATTACAAAAACTAAAACTAGTCCTCACAAAGAAATAAAAATCAGTAAAATCACTTAACATTAGAGGGTCATTGGCATCGTTCCAGAACTCAAATGAAATACTGAAAAGAGCCTTGGTTCTGTGAGTCACATCTTCCTCTAACAGCCTATAAGTAACCTCTTTAAAGATCTTGAGTTATCTAAACATCTGTGATATACACAAAAAGCTAAAATTAATAAAATTCTAAGCTTGGCTGAATAACTGTTGAGCTTATTTTTAATGATGTCATCCTGCAAGGCAGACTTTCTTACAAATCTTTATTCTTAAAACATAAGGTAATAAGGCATTGCCTACAGTTTCAACATTTTTAGGACAAAGAAAAGTAAAACCAATAAAATGTAAAAGGCTGTGGCAGATCCCTGGAAATGGAATATATCACTAAACTCATGATAAGAGTAATCTAAGTAACCTGTATAGATGTTTGAGAGTCCTCAAGTCCTCAGATCAAAAGGAAAAAGGTGTTAACCCTGTTCTTCCTCACTTTCTACCCTCCTTTCCCCAGGTCTCTCTTAACCCTTCTGTCCTCTTCTTTTTCAAATTGTCTGGACCTCACTTGGGATTTCTTCACGTTTCCTTGCCCTCACGCATCTTCACCTCCCCTAACTTAATAATTGAGGAAATGCATGTGAAGGTTTTTACAATTATATGATCTTGTCTCCAACTATTATATGCTCCTGGTTCTTAGAAGTCACATCCCACTACAGCAGAATGTCGCATATCGCAGGCCATCAGAAAATCCATGCTCAGCCCCAGGTTTGCCACTACTTAATTTTGGGACTGTGAGCAAATACTTTTCAAAACAAACAGAACTAAAATGTCCTACTATAAAATTTAGGCACATAGCTAACTAGTATAAATAACTGTGGCTGTAACTTTCTACAGTATAGAACAGGTACTTCTGTTTTCCCACATATTAAAGCAAGCGCAAAATTAAGTAGAAAAGGTTACCCAAGACATTTACCTTATAGTTCAGTTCAAATTTTTGTTTCAAAATTGATTTGTTCAAATCAAATCAAGGTAGAAAGGTAACATTTGCATTTACTTTATGTGTTACTTAAGTCTCCTTTAATGAGAAGCTTCCCCTACCCCTTTTCCTTACAATTTGATAAACAAAATTGAGTTGTTTATCCTGTAAAATGGACCACATTCTGGACTTGGTTGACTGCATCCCCAAGATGTCCTTTAACATGTTCCTTTATGCTGTGCTTCTCCCTAATGGATAGACTTGGGGGCTTGACCACATTCAGGATTTTTCTGGCAAGACACTTCACAGGTGTTGCTGGGTACTACTTTTTGCTGAGTGGAAGGAACATCATTAAGACTGAGCAGCAAATTCAGGTCTTGACATCCTGATCCATTCATACAAAATTCTTCATCAGCTTTTCCATTAATAGCTTTTGCAGCCATTCATAATCATTATCTAAGCGCCTATTAATTATTTAGGAACTGAAAAACAGCACCTCTCTAACAAGACTCTTGCATTTATTAACTGGAATAATTCTACATAGTTCTATAGATTCTTTTCCCTTCAATTATCTAATTACCTTGGGTAAGGCAGGATAAATGTTTCTTTCTCCCCAAGTTACCAGTTTTCAGATAGCCTTCCAAATATGACTAAATTGGTTTTATTTTCTGTTATCACTTTGAATTCGTAATTTACATATTTAAA
The DNA here is from genome assembly GCF_004126475.2 of Phyllostomus discolor. Taxonomy (NCBI): domain Eukaryota; kingdom Metazoa; phylum Chordata; class Mammalia; order Chiroptera; family Phyllostomidae; genus Phyllostomus; species Phyllostomus discolor. Next base: position 54,676,705 of record NC_040904.2, on the reverse strand, counting down.
GTGTTACAATCCATTTTTGTTATTATGCTTATTGATAATCAAATTATTCTTGGTATAGAGCCAGTGATTCAGAACCCTTGAAGTTGGATTTTGAGCTTTTAGTGATACTGAGGTATTACTATTAATTTTTAGATATAAAATAATATTGTGGCTTTGTTGGAGAAGAAAATGTCTAATGTGTAAAACACTTGAATTAAATATCTCCAGATTTTTTTCAAAATAAGCTGGAAACAAGTAGGTTGGAATATCTAAACAAGCTTGACCACATGTTCTGAAGTTAGTATTAACCACAGTTTACTACTTACTGTTTCTTATATTATTCTTTTGTATACATTTGAATTCTATAATAAAGTTTATTACCATTTTAGAAGTGAAAGTTAAAAATGTCATATTACAGAAAAACAGAAGAAAACAAAGTCCAGCTCACACCCAGATAGTTTCTGAAAATTATGTCAAAATAAATGCAAGAGAAAACAAATGACTTTTCTACATAACCTCACTTTTCACTCAAGAAAAAATTTATATATTTGAAGTTAAGAGATAGTCTGACAAGTGTGATTCTTAAAGTATGCTTTATTAAGAGCATTAAAGTTGCAGAAACAACTTTATATTGTAAAGGCACAGGGAGACAGTTCTGATAAAATATTCAAATTAAACAGTAACTTACAGTACAAAAGACAACTTTTAATGCACATACAAACCCCAAATGTCTGATTCAAAAATATTTTACTGCATCTATTAATGGGCAATGATTAAAAATATAAATTGCTGCTGTATAATAAATATCTGATAGTGAGTATCTTGATAGCAAAGTGAACAAAATATTTATTGCTTTTCACATACACATTTTTCCCTGTAATTTGAAATTCCTAATTCTTCTACTATCTTCTCAACCTTTTTCCAAAGATAAAAGAAATTCCACATAATCTGGGGGCAGAGGAAGGGGAATGGCAGTTTTAACAACTACCTAAAGAAGCAGTCACCACCGGCAGCTGTCTTCTCACTTCATCTCCTGCAATCATAGTCGCTTTCAAAAAGATGTTTGCTGGACCACAGAGAGGCAACCCCTCTGTGATCAGCATCCTAAGGTTTGTAATGAACACTTTATCAAATATAAAAGGTGCTCCGTTTTGAAAATGTGTATTTCGTCTGAAGCTCTGATTAAGAGGCTTGAATGTCTGACAAGTAATTTTACCTAATCCCCTCAAAGTTGTAAAAAGCATAGTAAAATTCCTAGCACTTAAGTGTTTGAGGGCTAGTTGATATACGCAACATACTGATGTATAAAAGTTAACATACTGCAATCTATTTTATAATGAAGAGATCTTACCCTTCATCCAGTTGTAAACTGGGATTACCTTTATTAATAACATCCTGCTCTTTTTATAGCATCCCAGTTATAGATGGTACAAATAGAATTTCCATCACAATAGCAAAATAACATGAAATCATCTTAACGTAACGAATGCTACTTCAACTTAAGATATACTTACATGAAAGTGTTTGATAATCACTGTAAATTAAGTTAGCCATGTCATGTTCAGTGTGGAGCAGCTAGTCATGTACCTGGCAGAGCTGATGTTCAATAAATAGTCGCTGAATGAATGACAAACAAAAGAAAAACCTGGCTTTGGTTGTGCATATTTTAATCACTTTCTGATTACGAATAAGGTCAGTCTAGAACTAAATACTGCACACTACACCAAACTTTGCCAAAAACAAAATTAATGACTTCAAACAGGAAAGTATCACTGTTAGTGACAGTCAACACATATAAATTGTAACTTTTAAAATAGTCCACAAATTTCACGTTTGTTCATTTTTACCCACATATTTAAATTTTGATGTTTGATGTTTAACAACTGGGTAGTGAAGACCGAGTTCAGCAGATGGGCTAACTGTCTGCTTATAGTAAAAATTACTACTTCATCAATCAAAATTTATGAGGCCCGATTAAACTCAGATGATGACTACCACGTTAATTTTTGTCAAATCTACTGATGAATAACAGGCAGAATATCTTTAAGTTATCTATACTGAGAAGCAGTAGCTTACCTTTTGAACATAAAATGACTAGGGAGATTTCAATTTAATGATGACAGAGAAAATATTGGAAGTGGGATAATAAGAATGAGTAAGTGACCAATTTAAACTCTAACCATAGGACTAGGTGTAATATTTCTTTGGCATTTGCATTACTATCTTGGACTAGAGTTAGCATTTTAAAAATACTGGGCTTTTCTTTCTCTCAAAATTAACATCAAGGTGAAAGTAACTAATATACTCTTATTAAAGCCTTTAAAGGGCTAAATGACATTTTGCAACATATGCCAACCTCATGTTTAGTGTACACTTGTAATTATTGGCATAGAGTGATGTAACTGCTAAATAACCTTAAATGATCTCATGCAATGGTGAAACCACAGAAAGTGGGAAGGAAAGTATTTACATAACATTCAGCTTTCTGAAAAAACACGGTAAACCTGGGAATCCTGCCTTAAGTTAGTATGTACCGCATAGCACTGAATGAAAACTAGCCCAAATTTAAATGAACACCTACAGTAACCTGAATATGTAAGACTGAACAAAACACATGAAAATGAAAAAAAAAACAAAAAACAAAAAACAGAACTATACATTGGAAGGAAAAAGTGGCCTATAAAACAGGCCAATCTAACTTGACATTCAAAGAAAATGTAAGAGATTCACAAAATCATGATAGTAATGCCAACTAAGTCAAGTACCAAGTACCCTTTGATACACAAGCCAATGTAACTATCAGATTCATTTCCAATAGCTTAACAAGATTCTTTAATGCACTCAGGCATTCAAGGGGGCAAAGCAGTCAAAGAAAGCTCAAGTCTGCAAAGTGTAAGAGCAAACTTATTTGTGGACGATTCAGATGATTTTTGAAATGATGTTTTATTTTGATGGATGCAACGTAAGATCTATCAGTGCACGTTTATCATCCTCTGAATGTATTACTTCCAAATTTCCTTTTTCTAGACAGTTTTTGTTGGTTTAGAATTAGCCAGTGCTGTTTAAAGGGAGAAGAGTTCACCATAGACTACCTCACGTTGTTACTTAATTGTGCTAGGTATTCACGCAGCTCCTTAGCAGCCTGGAACCTGCCGTAGCGCTTCTTTGGATTAGCACACTCGTCCAGCAAGGCCTCCAGTCGGCCCTCTTTGGCGATTTCATTTGGTGGGTCGTGAAGGAGCCCTCCAGAAGTGCCACGCCAGGTGGCATGTCTGGATAAGAGGTTCTGACAAACAGCGTAATAATTGTGGTCCACAGTGGCACGAGCACAAAGAATTTCTTTTGAAAATGATAAGCAAGCTTCCTTATCACAGTCATCAAACTTGCTTTCATACCATACATCCCAATTTTCCGGTTTATCTATAAAAGAAGAAAAAGCAGAAAGAGAAAAATACATTTTAACAGTTTTTATTGCTTCCCAAAATATGACAATTCACTAACATAGTGGCACTTGTTCTTAAAATTGTATTATGATTTCAAGCGTTTAAATATATTAATTTATATATTGATACAAGATTTATTGTGAGCACACAAGTGCCAGGCAGAAGGATCAGATGAGACCCCTGCTACTGAAGGGTTCAGTAGGGTGTCCAAACTTTTGGTGTCTCTGGGCCACACTGGAAGAAGAGTTATCTTGGGCCACACATTAAATATACAAACACTGCCGAAAACTGATGAGAAAAAAGGTTTTAAGTAAATTTACAATTTTGTGTTGGGCCACATTCATAGCTATCCTGGGCCACATGCGGCCCACAGGCCATGGGCTGGACACCCTGGGGAGAGGGAAATCTTCCATCTATATGAAGTGTCATACAGTAGGAGCATGGCACAGGAACACGGAGGAAGTGCTACTTCTGCCTTGGGTTGCTGAAGGCTGCCTTACAAGATAAGCAAGCCTAAAAGAAAAAAAAAAAAAAAAGGAAAAACATCACTCTAGGCCTAGGGTGCAACATGTGCAAAGGCTGGATTTAAGAGACTGGTCCAGCTAGTTCAGGAAAAAGTTCACTATAGCTAGAGTGTATGACAGGTTTGGGGAGGAGGTACAGAAGAGACTAGAGAAATATGTTATATCTTGTGCGGTCATGACCATGATTTGTTTTACAGAAAGATAATTCTAGGTTGAAGATTGAAGGGACTAACATAGTGACAGCAATTAAAGAAGAAGTCCAGCCCTGGCTGGTGTGGCTCAGTGGACTGAGCGCTGGCCAGCAAACAGAGAGGCTGCCAGTTCAACTCCCATTCAGGGCCCCCGCCTGAGTTTTGGGCCAGGTCCCCAGGTGGGGGGGGGCATGAGAGAGGCAATCTGTCGACCTTATCTCTTGCACATCAATGTTTCTCTTTCTCCCTCCCTTCACCTCTCTCTAAAATCAAATTTAAAAAATAAAATAAAATCAAGTTTTAATAGAAGAGGTAAAAAAAAATCCAGACTGTTGAAACATTTGTGACAAAAATTAATAGGTTAGTATACGAGTAAAGTTTAAGGTTCTAATTAGATGACAAGGTAGACACTATTAACATAATAGTGTTAATATCTTATATATAAATACAGAGTAAATATGAAGTGGTTATGAGGTATTCAAGTGAACATATAGTATATGCAACTAGAAACAAACTCCAAACTCATGACTGAATTCAGAAGTACAGTACATATATTTAGAATGCATCAGCATAAAAGACTTGATGGAGCCAAGAGAATGGGTTGATTGTGTTGGAAAGCATGTTGAAAGCAAAGGAGAAAAAAGACTGAGGGCAGAACCTTAAAACTTAAGGGTTTGTCAGAGGAGAGGTTAGTGAAAGAAACTCATTCATTCGGCAAGTAGTTATTGAATGCCTACTCTACAGCAGGCAAGGGTGTCTAATGGTAAACAAAACAGATTAGTATGCAGGGTTCCTGTCCTCACTGGCTTACAAGCAAGTAAGTGAAATAAGAACTAAGCAAGTAAATAAATAAACATTACGTATCATAAATTTGAGAAACGCTATGAAGGAAACAGTGGAAAGGTTTACAAAAGAAACACCCTTTTTACTGTTAGATACAGTGGTCAAGTCTCTCTGAGAGTTAAACTAAGGCTTGAAGGACAAGTACCTAGCAGTATATGGAAGACAGAGGAGGCATTTTAGACAAAGGAAACTGCACATGGGAAGCCCAAAAGTGGAAAGGTTAAGAAATTTTTAAGGCTACTATAGCTGAGACATTGAGGGCAAAAATGGAGCGGGGAAATTAAAAAAAGAAGCACATTATTAGGGTGAGTCACACAGATCAGGCCCTGGGAGGAAGTTTGAATTTTACTGAAGAACAATGGGAAGTCATTAAAAACTCTAAGCAAAGGGGAGATAAGACTGTTTTGTTTTTTTTTTAAAGGAACTACTTAAGCTGAGGAAAGCCAAAGTAGTAAATAATTTCAGGAAGTTGTTACTAATCAGTGACTTCAGGAATTGGCCAATTTGGTGGTTGCTAATGGCAATGCAGACTTCTAAGCCAGGTTTTAATGGCTGAGGGATGAATGGAGGCCCAGAAGTAGAGAAAGGCAGAGTAAGCAATACTTTTAAACACAGTGGAAAAGCAAGGGAAAGCAGGAAAGAGTCTCGGACAACCCTGCACACGAGAAGGTAAGAGGAAATGGATTGTGAGGAGGAAGGTGGGAGTTAAAGATAACCAATGCAGCAGGTTTGAACACAGGCTGTGCTACGTCTGAAGAAGAGGGGATAAATGTGTACTGTTTTTACTAGCATAGAAGCTACAGGCAAGGAGGACACTGATGGAGATGCCCCATTAAAACCTACACTTCCCTGTGAAGGAAAATAAGGTCATTTACTAGAAAGTTCAGAAAAGAGGGTGAAAAAACAGATGTGGCCTTTTGCAAAGTGGCTAGTTAGCCCTACCAAGAGCCATTTGAGAAAAACTGGACAGCGCTAACGAAGACCTGGAGCAATGCTCTTTGTGTGAAATGCAAGAATGCAGAAGCTACAGGTTATATTCATTCCAACTCAGGAATTCATTGTAACATGTATTCCAGAATGTCCACATCAGTAAAACTACAAAAATCAATTTACAAACACTGGAATGCATATTTTAACAGTTTAGGCAAGTTGGCAGAATTCTGGGAATATAATAGAAACCAATGAATTATGCACTTCAAGAAAGAAAAGCATGGTGCACACGCCGCTGCCACCCTCACAAATCAAGAGGTAAGTGGGGACCAGCACTCCCACCAAGTGTCCACCCCACAGAAGGGCCTACAGGGCAGTCAGGATATAACCAGGAAGCAGTCTGGTGAGTGTGGAACCAGAACAAGGCACTGAGAAAACCAAGTATGTAACAGGATCAAGCAAACAGGGTCCACTTAATATACTGTTGTTACATTCAAGGCGTTCCCCAGGGCCCACAAACTTTGGTCTCTGTTGATGGAAACTGCCTCATACAAAGGGAGGGGAAGGAATTAAAGATATAACACGCTCACCAAAGAGTAACAACTTCAGTTTCTTTTTACTAAGTAAATTAGTTATAGAATTATAGGCTTTGTCCCCAATGCTTTAAAATTCCTAAGGCATTTAATTTTAAAAACACTTCAGACACTCTGCGCACCCACACTGTGAGGAGCTCACAAGTAAACGGTGAGCAAAGTTTTGGCTAAGAGGTAACACTTGTCAAACCAGTCTAGAGATTTGCAGCGCCAGGAATCACCTGCATGATTAAAACCAGTGTAGGGGCCCCCAGAAGAGCACGGAAAAAATAAGTCCTCCCTGGGAACAGCACAGTCTTTCTGGTAGCCTGTAACTTGTATATAAAACCTAATTCGGCATTAGACTCCTAACCCACAGAAGACGGCAGGCCATGTAAGACAAAAACAAAAACATGCATATACACACACTCAGAGTGTATCTGAGTCTGAATGAGCCAAAAGGATATTTTACTAAACATGAAGAAACTATGACTAAGAATACATGTGTAATAAATCAGTATTTATTTACTAATACTGATCAAATAAAACAAAGAAAGATTCAAGATTGCTACCTAAAGTGAAAATCACGGACTTGCTTCACACAAATGTAAACATCATTTTGACATAGAGGAAAAAAGCATACAAAAACAAACCTAGAAGTTATATACTTACTTTGTCTAATTAACCTTTTGTCAGCAACCAAAACATTTTCAGCATCCACAATGATTACCTTCCCATCTCTAGGACCAACTGCAAAATTGTCAAAGCTGACATCCAGGAGGTAGAGTGCAAATTCAAAGTCATTGTTTGTAAGTTGCTCTGCTATTTCCATTAATTGCCAAGCGAGGTCAACTCGTTTCTCCCATGGTGCATTAAAGTAGCTCCACAGTTCTTCTCCAACATAATTTACAGCCACCATTCTTCCACAAGCTCCAAGGTACTTCGCAAATGGCCAACCTTCATCAGATGGAAAACTCTACAAAAGAATTATCTTAATATTATAAGAAATGCTAATGAAGATATCCTAGGTCTATCCCCAAATACTCTCAGTAGAGATTTCATAAGCTTGGGATTTTCTTGTTATAAGTTAATAGTTCAACAGAGAGAAACTTAAGTTTCTTTTCTAACTCATTCCATTACTATAGATCTGAGAACAAAAATAAATAGGTAACTTTACCCGATAAAGCTAAAATAGAATAAGTATTGCTTATCAATATCTCAGAACCAAACTGACCAACAAAAAAGACACTCATTTATTACCAAATCTAAAAGTATTAATGCTTTCCCATGCTAAGCGAAATAAGCTAGGCGGTGAAAGACAAATACCATATGATCTCACCTTTAACAGGAACCTAATCAACAAAACAAACAAACAAAATATAACCAAAGACACCGAAATTGAGAACAGGCTGACAGTTACCAGAGGGGAGAGGGGAGAGAATTTCAGGGGAGAATGGGAAGGGTTTGCAGGAAAAAGTATAAAGGACACATGGGCAAAAACGAGGGGGCATGGAAAGGGAGGGAGGTGGGCTGGGAGTAAAAGGCAGAAAACTTGAACAATAAAAAAATAAAATAAAATAAATAAAACTGTTAATGCTTTCCTTTAGCTTTTTGATTTGTGTTAAGTACAACCAAGCAATCCTTTCTTTTGACTGGGCAGCACAGCAGACCTATTATTCAGCTGCATTTACCAGGCACCAGGCACTGTGTATGCAATGCTGGCAATAAGAATGAACTAAACAATCTCTAAAATAAAAACTTTAGGAGACAGGTATCAGATAAATAATTATAAATATAATTGGTGTTAGTTACTAAGAAGTGGTGCAAGCCCTAGGGGTGGAATTCAGAGAAGGATTCTGGGAAGCGTCTTTTAACCTGCCCTCAACAGCTGGTGAAGAGCAATCTGACATCCTATGAACGCAACCTCTACTCCAAGTCCCTTTGGTTGTACCACACCACATTTTCTGTTCACCTTTAGCCCAACTTCAGAATTATTTATTCTCCCATCTCGAGGTTTTCTAAGAGATTTTATAAGTACCAGGAGGACTAACATTCTAAAGCAAAACTCGTCCATGACCATAAGCAAGTTGTTTTCAGGTTAAATAAAATGGTAGGTTTTATCTGAGGTATTTTCCTTTAGCAGAGCATCTTCCTTAAATTGGAAAAAGGAAACTCTGAGAACATGATATTTATTCAAATACTGCAGGAGAAACAAAGGAAAGCATTACAGAATAGACATGTAGCCTACTTCTGCTAAGTATTGAACAATCCACATATAGCTGGAGACGAGGCTCTTCTTGGACCCCTCAAAAAAATAAGTAGCATTAACTGTAGCCTGAGCTTTCATAAATTTGACAAAACTCAATAGTCTCAGATTAAAATGCTTATCAACTTTTAAAACAAGATTTTTAAAACTCAGCTGTATCCAAATAATTACCTATTTTCATGTTTTCTTCCTTTCCATTCTATTAATTCACAATAACTACTTGTTTATACACAAAACATTTTATTTTTATCTTCAGTTTTGTGATAAAACACTAATCATATAAACCAAAAATTTAGATATAATAGCATGAATCTTGAACTATAGTAAGTGAATTGATTCAATTTTAGTTCAGAGAAGATATTTACTAATTCTTTAGCAATTAGGAAAAAGCATCTTTTTAATCTTATATTTGAGAATTTTTTCTTTCTTTTGGGCGCTGGGAAAACTGACAGATTGCCTCATGTCCAATGTGAAGTGCAAGAACTGTTAGCTAACCACATGTTTTCAACTCTTCCTCCGGATTTAAATTACCTACAGGACCTTGGAAATTTTGTTAGACAAAATGTTTACAAGAGTTAACTGTTTCCCAGAAGTTTTCATTTATAAAGTCATTGGCATAAAAAGTAAAATCACTAAAAATAAGTAAGTGTGTGAGATTATATAGTTTTAACATGCAGAAGTAAAACAAAACACTCCTCCATACAATTCTGGTATATTGTTCACATTCCATATTGTAAAACAGACACAAACATATCTTTGTGAAAATAAAATGGTCTTTGACAACAGGAGAAAAGGGAACCCTGCCAACGTCTGCACATGTACAAATGTCCCCTTGTTTTTGGAGCTTTTCCAACTGGCAAACAACAGTCAAATATACACTTCATTACCCAAGTTCCACAGAGAAGAGGATAAAATATATGAATAAATGTTACACTGAGCAACTTTACATCCATGTAGTGATTTCTGACAATGCTAACTGAAATCCTGCTGTGCCTCATTTTAAGAAGAGCACTACAATTCTTTCATATAGTTTGCTATCTAAATCTTTTAGAAAATTTTAATGAATTAATTTATACCACTTGCTCATGACAAGAATTTTTCATTATATAACAACCAAAATCATTGGATTTCATTGATGACAACAGAATTTTATTGAACACATTGCATGTAGTACAAAAAAATGCTCAAAGAAAGCCAACATAATTATAATTGTATTTAAAAGAATTCGGGCTTAGAATTAAAATTACCATGGTCAAGTAGTTTGAGAGACAAAACTTTAGATGTTATGGCTTGGATTTCTTAAGTATATCAAACACCAAGAAACACAACTTCTTACTTCCTGACTCCCAAACTCCCACAATGTACAAAATACAGTAGCTAGTAAAAATAAGTTGACTGCTGCAATCCACACTTCTTAAATTTTGAACCAAATCTTAAAATCAAATTTTCAAATTGCCTAGGAACAGGCACATAGTTTAAAGTAATTCGAAATAAAATGTATATATTTTAATGAATTAATTACAACTGAAAAAAATATGTACAAAAACTTTCCAGTTGGGAAGGAGTTTTTTAAGTATATAATGATTTAAGTTATAATTGGATTACAGGCACTACAAGTAATTGTTCAGGGTTTTTCATCCAGTTTGAATGTATGTCATAAAGATAAGATGTAAAGTTTTTAGAACTAAATACTAGTTTAATATTGTATAATGGCACAAAAGTTCTATTACTCTATTTAAAAAGAAAACACCTACTATGTATTACTATCAAAGTAAATATTAAAGATGGGTATTTAAGTATTAGCCAAACATAGTTAACAGCTAAGACTTAAAGAAATACTAAATGCATTCACTCTTAATTTACAAAGTAACTATTCTGAAGATGAAACATAAGATAAATCACCATGTCTAAGTATTTTTTAACAGAAAACCATAAGTTACTTCTTTGATATCATTAAACTCAAATACTAATAACAATATCATATGCATTAACAATAGCTTAAAAACAAGATTTTAAGAAACAAACAGAACTATGATCATCTTCTGTGTTGAAAGAAAATAAAATGAAGGTGAAATAAAATGTCTACTATCAAGATAAGAAAATTTAAATTAATTTATATTCTTCATGGTGTATAGTATCATATTCCATATTTAAAAAACAATATAGTATGTAGTAGAATAATCAACTTAAAAATAAAAAACCTAGCTTTTAAGGTCTACCTTTACCTCTGCATCTCACTAGCTACGTGACCCTGGCAAAGTCAAAACTTTGTATCTTCCTCTGTAAAACTGGAATAACACTTGTACCAACATATTTATCAGGGCAATACAAGGAACAAAGAAAAAAAGGTATGAAATATTATTTGTAGATTTAATACTACTTTATAAAGAATTGCTTACAGAATTTCAATACTTAATTAAATCTGTTGAATAAAAAGTCCAGATATTTATCAAGAGATGTGCTTACTTTGTTATCACCTACCCAAAAATTATATACAAATAATGAACTCCTTCCAAATACAGCCAAGAACCATTAAATTAGAAATATACCTTCACTGTCCTCTAGCAGTTTCTAATTTACAGTAGGATATCCAAATTAGTTATCAGACTTTAAAAATGTTCAGTGCCGTTGGGAACCGGGTTGCCTGGTATCATAAGCTGTAACCCAGGCTAAGGCTGAGGGAATGACCTTGGAACCATAAACCACCAAGAAGACAAGCTTATCTCCCTGGCAGGAGCACTGCTTCGGCTGCTTCATCCATAACTGGTCCCAATGCTTGGTCGGTTAGCCAATGATGGGTAAGATTCCCCAAGGGGGGAATGACCTAAGCATGATCACGTGGGAGGCCCCCAAGGAAGGACTTTGGGGGCTACAGCAAAAGGGGGTGATGGACCCTCGCCCCTTGGCTTTGACATAGCCTGAGTCCTCATCGTCTGGGAGGAAAATCTCCTTATCTCTTGGCTGCCTTAGTTCCCTTGCTCCACCTAAGCCTGAAACAATGACAGAGGGTGGTACAGCTCTGTGCTGAAAAGGGCGGGTTCCCTGGGTGATCAGGCCTAAGAAAGAATATGTAAGATCCTGTGCAACCTGCTTTGTTTAGAATGCTCTAGTTGAATGATAAGGGTCCAAGGAAGAAGTAAGTTTGTTCCTCAAAGTTTTACAGCTCTTTGACCCTGACTCAAAATAGGCCCTCAGACTTCCTTGTTATTTATTGTTTGATCCTTACTTCCTGGCAATGAGTAATGAGCTTTACCTCAATTCTTATGTAAATGAACCCAATAAAAGCCTGCTCGGGCGGGAGAAGGGGGGGCCTCTCCCCTAGGGAGGGTGGCCATGGTGCTCCCCACTAGAGAGAGTGGCCATTCGGTTCCTACTTCCCAACAGGACCTGGTTGTCTCTCTCTATGTTTTTCTAGTGTTTCAACGAGCCACCTGCAGCGTTCCCAGGTCACTGCCAGTCGGTGGTCAAGACACAGTGCTCTGAGAAATATATAGGACATCCACAAGTACTAAAAATACAAATTTTAAAACTTGCTAACTTGTATACACATAAGTACAGCATTATAATTTGTCATTCACTGAATAAGTAAGCAACACAAAGTAAATTGTCAATGCTGAAGTAACCTATCACCTATCTACTGATCAAAAACCAAGTATCACATTGTAAATGTGAGTTGTAAATCTAGTTCAACCTTATCAGCACAGTTGAAGTGATTCACCTAAACTTACACAAGTAATCAGAGGCAAAGTCAGGCTAACACAATCTCTCAGTCCGGAATCCTTCTGTTTCAGAAGTATTCATATTTTGGAAAGGTAACAGTGGATGTATTTCATACTCACATTACAATGCCTCCAATAGGCTGGGGCAGCACCTCACACACACACACACACAAAAAAACATTATGCTGCAAAAAAGAATGTAAGTGTATTCATTCCAAATGGGATAAAGCACATAAATTACCTCATGTGTTTTCACATTTTTTTAAATTTTAACAAAACCTATTTTCACCTACATTTCATTGACTACTATAAGCAGCTGAAGTATAAAGCAGTGAGAGAGTTGCTGTGGAATGGAAAGACTGAATTAAAAAAATCCTAGATCTAGCCTAATTCCACCATGAAATGCTAACCAAACAGTTGTAAATAAAATATAGTCCTTGTTCTCAGGATGCTTTTTTAGCCTGAGTTGGGAGGATTATTATTCAACATAGGTAAATTATAAATGATAGAATTTGTTACAAATTAGAGAAAAGGAATATATCAAGACAGAGTAGAGACTTATTAGATTGTGTGGTAAAGGGCAACCTGTCTCAGGAAGTGCTACCTAGGTTGAGATCTACAGGATGAGTATATTAGACAGACTGAGGGTGGGGCAGTAAGAATTTTCTACGCACATGTTAGAGCCAGAAACTGTCTTCTCAGAATTGGCAGAGGGGCACAATGAAGAAGGGGTGAAAGCCCAGAGCATGAGGAGTAAATGGCTTGAGGTACCATAATAGAGTTTGGAGAAGGAGGTAGGGCCACATTACGTTCAGACTTAAGAATAAAACACAAACTCCTCAACATGGTCTACGTGCTATAAAAAATCCAAACACTGGGTTGGTCAAAAGGTCCATTTAATTTTTTCTGTAAAATAAAAGACACATTTCTCACTTTCACCAGTAACTTTAGTGATTTGGATATTTTGAATATATCAGCTATCTCCACTATTGGCTTCTAGTGAGTAGATGCCAGAGGTGCTGCTAAACATCTTCCAATGCATAAGACAGCCCAACAGCAAAGGGTTGTTTGTCCAAAATTTCAATAGTACCAAACACCTCTAAACCCCTTTGGCACATTTGATCAGTCACAGCATACTCTTCATAAACAGCACAACTTTTTTTTTTTTGCATTTCTGTTGCATTTTTACCTTCAAATAAGATAGCATAATGTGCTGAAAATGTTGCATATTTTCCATCTTTAGTATTAAAATGGCTGCACAAAACCTCACCAATTTTTATAAGTTTTTAAAAAGATTTTATTTATTTATTTTTAGAGAGAGAAGGGAAGGAGAAAGAGAGAGAGAGAAACATCAATGTGTGGTTGCTGGGGGCCATGGCCTGCAACCCAGGCATGTGCCCTGACTGGGAATCGAACCTGCGACACTTTGGTTTGCAGCACCGCTCAACCCACTGAGCTATGCCAGCCAGACTTTATAAGTCTTTTTAAAATGCACCCTGATATGAGAACTGCCATAATACAATCTAACAAAACTGTTTCGAATGAAGTTCAAGACAACTAAGCACTACTAGAGTCATGGTACGGAAAAAACTAAAACTTTTTGGCCAACCCAATACATAGCAAAGCTTTAACCTTCAGAAATACCTTACATACTAGAATTAACCAATATCAAGTTTTTAAAATATCCTAACACCTTTTGATCAACAGACATTGCTCTACCAGGCCGTTTTACTCTATTATGTCAGAACAGAGTCACGAAAAGAGGAGACATGGAATGTATGAGTAAAAATACATAAAACATTACTTCTGGGCTTTATTCACTTAATTACTTACAATGAATGGCATGTACATGAGGTCAACTCTAATGTGCTTGTGTTCCATTACTTTTTTCCTCCTTACATGACCAAAAGTAGCATTTGCATACTAAATTTCAAAGACCGTAATTCCTTCCATACAAAAACATAAACTATTTTATAGTCATTTATTACCTTACAACATACCATTAAAAGGAACATAACTTTGCAATTTGCCTAAGGAAGAAATGTGTCACAAAACTGCTATTTTTTTTTAAAAAGGAAATTCCTAGTAAAAAGAAACTGACTTAAAAAGAAATCTATCAATAATGAAAACATATACTCTAAGATCTGATTACAGATTTCCAACAGAACTGGCATTTCTATGAGTGTGTGCACAAACAAGTTTAAACCTGAGAACACTTCTGCATATAAAATGTTATCAAAAGCACAGAAAATGCATAAAGGTTCAATTTAAGTTTAAAAATTATTTTTAAAAGCGCAAATTTGAACAAAATTCCATTGTAGTAATGCATGTTATAACAGCTGTTCATAGAGATTAGTCAACTGTACTGGTGACAGACTAATGTGTTCACAGCTTTGTGAACTGTCTGGAGAAGGAATATAGTAAAATTACTGGGATAATTTAATGGTTCCCTAATTTTTGTTAAAATTACTCTTAAGACATTCGTTTTTTAACTTATACTACCAAAATCCATTGCAAATACTGGAGATTCAATCTCAAGATTTTCAATTCATAAGATATGTTCCATTTATCTCATTAAATGGTTTTCAGAATGCCATTTTCTACCCCCCCTAGACTTCAAAAACATTAAGCAATGCTTTGAAAATAGTAAGGTTGTGTTACTTCACTAAATATCATATCCAACAGCTATATCTAAAACTGGAAACTGTCAAAACACATCAACAACAAAAAAGCTACCTATGTTTAATAGAAATAATCAGTTAAAATAGCTTAAAAATGCTCTCCCCCACCAAAAAAAAATCACTTAGCCACAAATTTTAAATATGCATAAATTTACTTGTCTCGATTGACTGTTCCTTACCTACTCTGACAACCAACAATTGTGATCCACATTTCTAAGTTGAAATATACCTACAAACACCATAGTCAAATATATTCCCACTAAAACAAAAATTCAAAGAAAGAACAAAAAATAAGCCCAATAACCTAAGAATGCTAACTTTCTTTAGTCAATATCCGGTTCCTTTCAACAGTCTGTCAATACTAACTTCCCTGGTTCCTTTAAAACACAAACTGGATTAACAAGGTCCTTCAAAAGAATATAGCAAAATACCTGCTACTAGCACAGTATCTCTCTTTTAAATACCTGGTGCCCAGTTTTAGATTTGTATTCCTACTGTTGCCTTAAATTTAATACAACCAAAACAAAACTCCTGGGGTGCCTGTATCCTAAAGCCACTCCTTCTCTGGGCTCTTTCATTATAATGAGGACTCCTTAGTCAGTAGTTGCTCAGACTGAAAACCGAGGTAGCCTTTATCTTTCTCTTTCCCTCATACCTTAACGCTTTAGTAGGTCATCAGCTATTTCTCCAAAATATACTGGCTCTTGACCATTTTTCATAAACTCCACTGCAACTATCTTAATCCAAACCACCAAGCTCTCTTCCTTAAACTAGTTCTCTAACTGCTTAAAACCAATTTTCTACAAACCCGACCCAGTTAAAATCACTTCTACTGTTTCGCATTGCTCTGAAAATAAAATCCTAAATTCACTACAAATGGTTATAAGGCTATACAGGATACAACCCTTGCCTACCCTCCTCTGTGACCCTGTATTCTACCATATTTCCCAATTCCCATGCTTGATCCTGCATGGAAGCCTCTTCATTTGCAGCATCTCTTGCCTAGAAGCCCTCTGCTCTCAGAATTTAGCACCACTGGCTTTTTCTCATCATTCACACCTCAGCTAAAATATAACACTCTTCCTGACCACCCAATTTAAAGTATTCTATTCCCAATCCAACTCTTCGTATCACAGGAGTCTGCTCTGTTCTTTTTACAGGATGTAAATTTTAAATCACCTTGTTCTTTGTTTGCTGTCCACACCTAATGCCCCAGAAAGCAATAGTTGTACAAAATGTGCCTTGTCCTGTCAACTTGACTGTATCCCAAGGGCGTACAGATCAGCTCCAGGCACTACTGGGCAGAGCCACACAGTTCCTGTCAGGTCTCCTCACTTCATAGTCAGAACTCCAAGTGAGCACTGGAAAGGCAAAATATGAAGACCCTGAAGTAGCATACCTACCTCTGATAATAAATCTTTTAACAATCTGTCTCAGGAATGCCTGTAAATGCCCCAAACTAAACCTGTATTTTTAAAATCATTCATCGGTGTACTAAATAGAATTATTAAACCATAATAATGATTTACAGGCAAAAATTGTAACTATTTGCTTTGTGCCACTGGGTCCTTAACTAAACCCTGTTTCCAACAATATTCATTCTATTCATTGTACTTCATATGGCACAAATCCCTACCCCCCTTCTAATTACAATTCCAAAGAAACTATGGCTTGAAGCAGCAGCCATATAGGTATTTACGACGTATGTGCACGTAAAGGGGGTGACATCTGAACGTTTGCTAAAGGAAGAGTAAAATTTACATATTTCTAAGAGAGACATCAACATAATGTCCTAAAGAACTTTTCAACTACTACAGCTATCTAAAAACAGAATAAGGTAATTTACAAATAATATTTTGTTTAAAAACTTTATAATTGAAGATATTGTGTATGTTATCTAAATAATCCTGTTTTCTTTAATCTTTAAAACAATCCTGACAGAAATTGTTAACATTCCCATTTTACTGATTAAAAATCCCTGGCTCTTATACATTAAGCGACTTGCTCGAAGCCACCTAATCACTGTAAGGTGGTGCAGAATGCTCCCTCAGTACTGTCGCCACTGCTCCTCCTCTCCCATCTATGGGCAAAATCCCACTTGTCTTTCAGAGCTCAAATCCTCCATTAATTCTTCCCTAGGATCCACTGCTATGAAGACACACCCAGATACCCTTCCCTAAATAAGTTACCTAATAGAGTGTATGTCTTGCTTGCAGCACTTACTGTGTGATATTGATTACAATTATTTACTTATCTGCTACACAGTAGGCTCCTTGCTGCCTAGAAAGACCCTTCCAACCCAAATGCCTTAGATCAGTATATTTGTTCTTCAAATAGACTTCAGTTCTTCTGACTCTAAGTCCACGACTGTTAAGCCCAAAGAGCTTCCAGCTATTTCACAGATAACTTCTATCAAGAATTTGTTTTTACAAAAGGCATGCAAATTGGATAAAATACAAATTCGTTACATAATTTAGAACCTTTCTGGGTCTATGACCAGGATGAATACATAACCACCCTCACCTTACCTTAGTAATTTATAATCTTAAGACATTTTACAGTTATATGCTCAAGTTCACTGTATGTGTAGGAAAAAATGTAGGGCTTATATTTTAAGGCCCCATTAGCTTAATGTACACGAGTGAAAAGGGACAAAAGAAAAAATGTCAGCATTCTGTGAAGAGTCAACTTGGCAATGATGGCAATACAGGAAGTAAGCAAGAGACCATAAGCCAAAAAGCCAATAAAACAGAGAATAGAAACCAGTCTGAAGATTCCCCTGGGAAACTGAACACCCATGTCCAGAAAGCAGATCCCCAAACCTTAAGCTTCCTATTCCCACCCCTCAACATGCTTGAGGAACATGTGCTGACCCATGCAGCGGAAGCATGAAAAAAAAAAAAAAAAAGAGTTCAAAGATGAGCAAAAGTACAGGAAGAGTCTCAGAATTAATCATGGTCAAAAGATATGGATTAAAGTAGGCCAGGGTGTCCAATGATTTTACTCCACTAATGTGGAAGTGATGCTTTCCTAAGGGTTATTGCCTATTTCTACGGTCTTTCAAAAATACAAGTCTCCCTCTTTTTTGGATCTGAGGTACACAGACTTACTTTATTATTTTTGTATGCTTTTTCACGAAGGACATTCAAGTGTCAGTGAAACCTCCGATAAACAACAACAACAACAAAATAACAACAAAACCTTTTAAGCTTAAGCTTATGAATTTATTGGGTAAAAAGTGCTCTGCTCAGAATTACCTAGTCAGAACCATCTCTGAAGCTAAATCCTGGAATGCAGTTACTACAGCAGCAGTCAGGTGGAGAGCAGTACGTGGTCCCCTAAGCTTGAAAAGAAGTCTGGAACATCCTTTCTGAACTCTATATAGCCCCACAAAGATCCTTGGCTACCTTTACCTCCATATGTATTTTTTTATATGTATTTTCTATAAAGGCAGTTTCCAGTGTTTGTTTTGTTTTAATCTGATTTTATGTGTGTAAAAATTTAGGGGTAGAGAGACCAGTGTGAAGTAAGGTTATCTATTCTGTCCTCCAACTTATACCCCTAGTAGGGACCAAGTCCCAATGCCTCCAACCCCCTTTTAGAAGAGCTTAAACTCACAAATTAAGGTCAAGCTCAGAAGAGATGTAGAAAAATAATTATTTCTGAAATCAAGAGTTTGAGAGTCACAGGACACTGGGGTTCAAAAGGACAGAATCTAAACCAACAGTCTAATTTTATAGATAACTAAAATGATCCAGAAAAAAAGTTTATCAACCTGTAATTAGCTAAATGGCCATAATATTTTGCTTACTTCAGAAACTACAGCATAGGCAGTAAACCTAAAAATACGTTCTTCTCCTGTAGAAATGATTCTTAAGTATAAAAACAACGAAGTTTCCTATAAAAATTCATCCTATATAATGTAGGACTGTACTAAATCAATCCAAGTACAGACATGGTTGATAGCAGAAATTGTAACTGTTTTTAAGGTGATCCATATCCAAAGAAGCTTCAAAACAAATGATCAAATGCACTAAAGTTACTTTTACCTTATTTAATGTCTAACATTTATTGAGGGCTTACTAGGCATCAGGCACTATATGAAGTGTTTTGAATGTATCATGCCATTTACAGGAATTAAAATGAAAGCTTAAAATGCATGGCTTAAATAACGATAGTGACATACTATAAAAATTAATGAAGTCCTATTAAAATCAGGATTCAGAAACTTAAGGCAAATAAAGTTCTACAAAATGTAACAGTGAAACAAATTCTCAACTCCACCTCCCTAAACAGCCAGGAGCTTCTCTGTTTCTGTAAACAAAACCATCTTCACTATCTCCAGGGGATCAAATCGGGGAGAGATAGTCTGGACTTCAGGAAATCCGACATTTTTCTTCCACACACACAACTTCTGTAAGTTCAAGAACAGGTAAGTACAAATACTGGTAGAAAATTTAACAAGACGGTAACAGAAAACACGTTGCCATCCTGCCAAATGCTTCAACACCTCAACTTTTGAATATTCCAAGAATGCTATTACACAATATAAAATCAACAAAGTCCCTCTCTCCAACTTTTTGCATAGTATTATGATATACTTGTAATTAAAATATACTTCTTGGTAAAGTAAAAACTTGAGGATGAAAAGAAAATATCAGAGTAGAAGATGAAAGCAGTATTTCTGTGGTTTGATGTTTATAAAAACTTTTTAGGAAATAACTCTGTAACATAACAACTTTCCTCAGAGCTAGAGAAGTTGCTGTATGATAGTAAAACTATCCAACAATGGAAAGAGTTGTACTTTCATACCATTTCAAATGGGAATTCTAGATTACAAATCTATATAACCATAAGTATGTTTATGATATCCCTTACAGACATTTAACACCTTTCAAATGTCCTTTAGGAGCATGATAGAAACTTCAACTTGTTACTGTTTCTTAGACTCAGAATAAGCAAGTTTATGGTTAAATTCATATATTCTTTTTCAATTCTTTCACTAGTACCTTATCAAAAAAGATGTTTAAATGTTTATTTTGGAAACATATTTACTACACTGGAACTTTTGTTAGGAGTTTGACAACGTCAGCTCAAAAGGCTTTTTCTCCATAGTAACTAATTTTTAGATAATATAACATAGGAAAAACCGAGTTTGTCCCCAAAATGCCAAAAATTCAGTAAGTAGCTCCCTCTCCCAGGAAAAAGTGAGTTCTTCTTTAAACTGTAAAATACACACTTGTACACTTATAAAAACACTTTTAAAAATACATGAACCAAAATATATACATACAAATAGAAAGCCAAATTCTGGTGAGTTTTTCCTATTATCCATTAATATTCCAAAAGGAACATAAATAGCTATTAACAGTTTTACAGAAACCAGTATAAATACTAAAATTGTATACATTTGTCTAGATAACAAAAAGTAACATCATGATTTGACTTAATGTGTAACAATCTTTGTACTTGATCACAGAATTTTGGGATTCATTTTAGTGGTTTTATACCATCAACATACCTCAAGTAATAATTGTCCACATTTCTTAACTCACTAGTTTTTACCAAAGATGAAGCAGTTCTGTAAAGAAAGCAGCAGTTCTATGAAGATTGCTTATTTAAAAAGTCTTCTTATTCTACCTGCTTAACTAAGTAAAAAAATAAGCATAACAAAACAACTGATAATGAAGAGTGCAATTTATATTTCACAGAGTATGTATAGAACTGGGTTGCCTGAATTAAAAATGCATTTACAAATGCCAACCAACAATGCTGATATGTGTATTTCCTCACATACTAAAAACAAACCCCGCTACCTATACCTCATCTATGGATACCCACTCATTCAGAGCAACTGTGTCACTAAGTTTAAATTACAAGAATATAACTGATTTTTTAAAAGAGTTATCATTAAAGATGAAAACAGAGAAAGAAACAGTTATTTTGCGGGGAGAGTTAATCAGAAAACAAATACAAGCACACGGCTATCTCAACTATAAAGTAAATTGAATATTCCAAGACAACTTCAAACTTTGAAAAATAGAAAACCTTCCCAAATAAAGCAGGTTTACCTTAGTATGCCAAAGTTTTTCATATTCAAATGCTGTATGTTTAGAAAGAACTACATACATAACCCATGATGTTTTTAAATTAGTTTTAATATTAAATATCTCTTATACCTCAATACTCAATTACTACCTGATTAAAATCTTTCAAATAATCAGCCACTATTATAAAGTACAAAAAATGTGTATTTACTATTACTATAGATCCTTACTAAATTTATGAATCCCAGAGAATTTGAGAGACTAATCTACTCAGCACACTACAATGCTAAAGTTTTCTCCAGGGACAACCTTGCTAACATAACCATCTATTTCTCAAAGAAAAAAAGGCAGTTTAAATTGTTTAAAAAATTATCAAGTCAAATGTACATATCAAAAGTAGAACCTTAAACTTTTGCAGCTGACTAGTTTTAAAACTACCAAATAAATGTCTTCAATGGACATTTAACCATTTCACTGTTAAAGAGAGCAGGATTTAATATACAATATGTACTTTAAATTTGACCTACCATATACTACATTCTAGCACACCTTCAAACTTACCAAGACCCACACTAAAAGTTTTGTTGAACGCTAAATATTTATATTGTGTTAAAATTATTTGGCCGAACTAATCAAATGAAACTGGTTTCTCTTAGCTAAGTTGGGTAACGGAGCTTGAGAAAAGAAAGCAACATAAATGAACATGGCACATCACTAATTTGTTCAACCCTGTACAAACTCCCCAGCCATCAGTGACATTCTTAAACAGCTCAGAAAAAGCATACATTATATCAAAATTACTTGTGATTGATTTTAAAGCATGTTTTTCCCTTGTACTGAAAATACTACAACAAAACTGGTATGGAAAAAGAGCAAGTAACTTTCCCTGCAGTTAGGAGGGATCACACCCCCACAGTTGTAACCACTATCCAAGGACATCCCGCTAAAGTCGGGTGGGAATGTGTAGAAACTCAGTAACTACTCCAAAGGTGAACACAGATTTTTGTTTTGGGTTGTTTTTTTGTTTTCTTTTTGGCTGTCGCCAGTAAAAAAAGAACTCAATCTACTCCCCTAAAAAGAACGTTTGTTTTCAAAAGAAAGAGAGTGCCAGTAATTCAACTAGAGGAGAGGTGAAAATCTCCTTCCCATTTCTAGCCCTGGCCTAATATTTCAGCTTTTTCCTGCAGCCAAATACCAGATGACCAGGGCAGGTCACAGGAGCAGGATGAAAATGTCCGTCTTGGCTTTAACCTCTTCAGCCGCCAAGTGGAACGAAGCCTACCTTAACTTTTCCCTCTTCTTAAATCCCACCCAAAGCAAGCAAGGATTATGATTAACCCCGCCCCGACCACAGTCCCCATTTTGTGCCCCTAGCTCCCCCAGTTTGCCCCCAAATTTGCTTTTCCAAGGATCTGCCAGGTAAATGAGCTGAATAAGACAAAGACCAACTGTGGGACTGAAGTTAGCCTAGCAACGCATGTTACTAAACGGGAGACGAAACGCGGTAAAGAAACACTTGAAAAGAACTAAAACATGTCCAAGGACTCGTGAACAGACTGCGCCGTGGAAATGCAACCCTGGAAGGATAAAAGCAAAAAGGCAAGGAGGAGAACAGAAGAAAACTCACAGGAAAGACATTTTGGAAGCACACCAGACGCGCTCCCTCTGGCGTTGAAAGATCCACTATCAAATCCTTGACGCGAGGCGTCTAGGTGACAAGAGCAGACTGCACCCGCCGGGTCGCCCTCTGCAATCCCGTACAGCGCTCCGGGGACCCCAGCGCTGGCCCTTTCCCACACCTGCAACCTGGCCCAAGTGGGCCGGGACTAAACTGGGGAACGAGCACCAGAGGAGCCACCTCTCCCGGCTCCCGCTCCCTGAGCCGCCCCTCCCGCAGGCCGCCCGGCCCGGATTCGGTACCTACCTGTAGCACCAGTGGTTCGGGGTTGAATGCCAGGGTCAGCAGCAGCTGCATGCGCTCCGAGTCCTTAAGATTGCGGAGCAGGAAGCTGCCCGAGTCCTTGGTCTCCGCGTAACGTCGTACCAGACGGTCCAGCAGGCGCTGCGAGGGGCAATGCACCAGGTCGGACCAACCCTCCACTGCTTCTGGCGTGAGCAGCCGCACGTCGCCGTTCAGGCGCGCGAACTCGGTGCGAGGCATGGCCTGGAGCAGGTCACAGCGCGGCCGGCCGGTGGCCCGCTTACAGATGCTCTGGTCGAGCTGTGCCAGCTCGCGCTGCGAGCCCAGGCGCTTAAGCACCACGCGCCGGCGGCCGCCCTCGCGGGGCTCGCCGTACTGTGCGAAATAGACGTTCTTAACGTTGAGAAAGTCCAGCAGGCGCAGGCGGCCCCACGCCTCGAACACCACCTGCCCGTTGAGAAAGCGGCGGCACCAGCTTGTACCAAAACACGCCGGGCACTTATTGAGCTGCAGGAAGCGCCGGTCGGCCAGCTCGTTGCGCTGCCAGGAGGCGAGCAGCGACGGCGAGTGCAGCACCATCAGCACCAACAGGCTGCCCAGTGCCGCCAGTTTCAGCGAGCGGGACAGGCGGCCCAGCTTCGGGGGCACCAGGCGCCACATCCCGCCCGCTGCCCGTCTGCACCCGGAGGGCGAGGGCACCCCCGGGGCGCCCCCGCCGCGCCGAAACCCGGAGAGCTACCCGCAGAGGCCCCAGACGGGAGAAGGACCAGGGGCGCGGGCTGGGGTAGGAGGCGGAGTAGATGTGTAAGCCAGACCGGGAGCGGGAAGGAGCTGACCGGAGCAGACTGCGACTTCTTCCAGTCACTAGTCTCCACAACTCTCAAGCTCCCTCCTCTAAGCTCCCCGCCCTCCGACTCCCGCGGCGCCTCTCCCGAGCCAGCCAAGTTATAGATGAGCGAGAGGGGGAGGGCGCGCGGGGACACGAAAGCCGCGGGCGCGCAAGCGCACTGCACGCTCGGGGCGTGAGAGCTGCGGAGGCGGCCGCCCGCGGCGCGCGCCGGGTCCCAAGGAGAAGAAAGGAGGGACTCACGGCAGGGGAAGAGAAGCTGCAGTGTCTCACCCCGAAAAGTAGCAACAGTAATAGGAGGTGGGATGGATGAAACGACCACGCGCGCCTGTCGCCGCACGCCCCAGTTCCTAAGCGTTGGCTTTCCAGAGAGGGGCGGGAGCCGGGGGCGGGGCAAGCGGGGCGGACGAGCGCGTCGCGCGCCGCCCGTAAAGCGTAAGCGCGGACTCGCGGGGGTGGCTTTGGGGGCGTCTCCGTGGGGGCGGAGTTCGAGCTTTGAAGTGGGGATAAACTCGCGAGCTCTGGTGATGACAGGAGTTTTAATAATAGTTAATCTTTTAGAACTGTTGAGGATTGCTGGAGCCTGACTTTTCCCACAGTGGAAACTCCTCTGGAGGAGGCAAAAAGAACTAAATTGCGGAAACCTACTGGAACCCCCCCCTTCTCTCCGTCGGCGCGCGTTGGGCGGGGCACGGTGGGCGGGGCGTCGTGCCCCTCCTCGGCCTTCTGTGTTTGGGGCGCGCGCCCGGGGCGGGGTAAGGGGCGGTGTGCTTGGAGCGAGCTCGCGTTCCCGGGCCCGCATACCTCGGGGTGGGAGGCTGGCCTCCGGAGAAAACGTGAGAGGTTTCAGTTGTGGAGTTGGTTGGGGACTTCGTCTTTGGATGCATCTTAAATGCTCCGAAGTGGACTCGGAAAAGTCGAAGTCCCCGAAACATCGTGTTAAAGGAACATTAGGATGACCGGGGAACCGACGTGGCCTGGTGTCTACAAGAGTCCTGCCAAACGCCGCGGAGGAGCGGGGATGAGTTGTTGGCAGGTTTGCTTTCCTCCCCGCCTGCTTTCCCAGCCTGGCGCTGAAGCCGTTTCCTGCTACTCGTAGGGACAGCCCCTGCGCCGCCCCTGGGGTTCCCTGAGGGGTTAGCAGGCGGTCCTCTTCGTCCTGGTAGGCCCGGAGGAGCTGTGGCGTTAACCGTGGGGAATGGGGGCCGCCTGCCGTTCCACAAGGGCAAGTTGGCCCAGGTACTTAAACCACAGCAGAAATTACTCAGAAATGCTGAACTCTAGCGCCTTGTTTTGGTATAAATTTTAGAGGACCTGGGCTTTTTAGCACTAGCTGCGAATACATAATTATAATGCTATTTAGTTTTAGCGCTAGGATATAAAGAGTTAAAGTCATTTTACTCCTCAATTAAATGAGGAGCAGTTGTTGGTCTGACGGATACCTGGTTCCTGATACAGTATTAAATACCTGGGTCTTAACTGAGTTAATTTTAGAGATCGAACAGTGATTTTTAGGAGACCCTAGTAATTGACATGTATGTATAAACCAACTCTGCAGAGGCTTAATGAAAGACATCAATACTGCATTATTAAATTCACTTTTCTCCGCAGCCATTTGATTGCAAAAGAGCCATCCTCTTGAAAAGTACTGTTGAAGTTAATGTTTTGCCCTTCCTGATATAAGAATTCATACTTTGAAAAAAAACCTTTGGACAAATTAATATATCGGATAGAAGTGATTTTTAAATGATATTGAATTAAATAAGACAAATCCGAAAAATTAGCCTTCAAGCCTGGTACAAAGTGACTAAAGACACTTTGCTGCTACAATTAAGTACTTTCTGCCACCTTTGGGAGTAATTTGGTTTAACTTGCCTTGAAGCATCCTAACACTCCATACAATGTAAAGTTATGAAGAGAATCTCAAATGTGGATTTCATAAGAACAGAGTTTGGTGTGATTGGTCTAGAGATGTCAGTGCTGCTGCTGCTGCTGCTGCTGAAATGTTGACAAGTTATTACTGAACTGCAAATTTCTTATCTCTAGCATCTTTTGTACCTGTCCTGTAGATGTGTGCAATTAATATGAGATAATTTATGTAGAATTGCTTTAAAACAATAAAAGCACTACATACATTTCTATATTTATAGTTAGAATGATTGAACCTTTAGCACACTTGCAGGTAAACTGATTAAGCTGAGATAATTGGGGTGTAGTGACAGATCAGGTGACTAGTACCTGGATTGGATTAAGGGGGTACTGTTTCTATGTATGGAAAACGTCTTTGGAGTTCTTAAACTACTCTCGGCCCCCAAATCCTTGGAATTGTATAGGCATCATTTGAATAGTGGAAGTAAACAAGGTTACTAGTATACATACAAGTTGAGTTTTGAAAAACATTTGCTTTTTATCTAAATATTTTACATTTGTTTAAAACTAAGGATATTCTCTTCAGTTATGTTTTCTAGACTTTTATCAAGAAAGTATTTTAAAGTACTTTATTAGGCTTTGGAAAAAGATCAGTAAGTTCATGTTAATGTACAGTACCCACCTATCCTATAAACTATGGAATGCTTTTGGCAGTTGGCTAATAGATTATAAACTTACATCCAAAATTCTTCCTCAAAAAGTTTAAATAATGGCAAATAACTTAATTTCCAGTGCATTGTAAAATGCCACTTTATATCTGTCACTTTTAAATTTAGCAACTGAATTAAATATTAAAGTATTTTGATACTATACATCTATTTTTTAAAAAATGAACTGGCTCTTGGATAGTCAAAGTTTCACATTGTATTGCTATCCTATCCCCTGTAGCCATGGTTCTCAGTTAGGGTCTGTTGCCTCCTGGTTGACGTTTGGTGATATCTGGAGACATTTTGATCATGGCAAGGACCTGAGGGCATCTAGTGGGAAGAGTCCAGGAAGGCAATTTCCAACAACAAAGAATTAATCAGCCCAAAATGTCAACAGTGTATGTTATTGAGAAACTTAAATGCTACCTGTTGCTACCAGAACCAATAAGTAGAGGCAAGGATTGAATTTTTATGGCTGCTCTATTCAGATGGCTGGTGATCTGAGAAGACGCTGGGTTATGTACCCTAAAAAACTGTCTTACATTAATCTAAAGTCAACTTTCATATAAGGACAAGGATAGTGTAGGTAAGGGGTTTGGAATTCAGGAAAAAGTAGGT
Source organism: Phyllostomus discolor (assembly GCF_004126475.2). Lineage (NCBI taxonomy): Eukaryota > Metazoa > Chordata > Mammalia > Chiroptera > Phyllostomidae > Phyllostomus > Phyllostomus discolor. Next base: position 54,649,548 of record NC_040904.2, on the reverse strand, counting down.
AAGGGTTTTGGAATTCAGGGGAAAAGGTTAGTCAGATAAAAGTTTCAGTCCAGCAATTTTCCTAGCATCCCAGTGATTCTTTATCTATTTACAATCCAGATGTTTTCTCCCTGGAGTACCTTGGCTTAAATACCATCTTGATCGCACTTGAAGTGCTTGGGCAGAAAGGAAAGGTTAGGTTGCTTGCTTGTGGTCCTCCTGGAGTCACGATAGATCTTGTCATAAATTCTAGTTCCTGGAATAACAGCTTTTTATATGCATTAATCACCTAGCCTATTAACTATATAACTAAAGCTAAAGTTTTTAACTCTTGATTTCCCCCAACAAAACCCTGACCTACAGAATTCTGCTCTTAAACGTGGTATGGTTTTAGGTATGAACGTCTTTATGGTTATCATTCTTTCCTGCAGCAAAAAAGAAAAAATGTGTATATTTTAATGTGCGTATCTTGGGATGATAATATGCTAAAAGTTAAGTCAATTCAGCTGATCGAAATATAAATATAATTTTTAATTATAAAAAGTAATATTTTATTGAAATATATTCCTTAATAAGATTGGGCTTTATATTATTTAGCTTAAGTTTGCATGGATGAATATTTTGTATTGCTAGAATTTGACAGAATTCAACATCAATTCTTTTTTTTGTTTGTTTCATTTTTAGAGATATAAAGGCCAAAATATTTTGTTCATTTAAATTGAGACTAAAAGGAGTGTTAGTATAGCAGTGTGGTTTAATTGTGTTTATTACTTCTGAATTATATGTTAAAAATCATTTACTGATCGTGATCTATCAGAATATTCCTAATGACATTAGGTTCTCTAGTTTAATTTGGCTCAGAAGCACAACATTAGAATCCCAACTTTGAAAATAATCCCTTACCTAGTTATTAATTTTCTTATTAAATGTTTAGTACACTTGCAGTTATGTTCTAGAATAATGTACCATATTAATATTCAGGTAAAGGCCAAAAGGGTAAAGTGGTGTCTGATTTAAGTGGCTGTTTCTTAGTTGTTGGATGGGTGGATGAATTAATAATGGAAAGAATGACACTCGGAATTAAATTTTATTATAATAATCCAAGCTAGAAATGAGAGGTGATAGCAAGGAAGCTGACGAGAAACGGTGCATTCTGGATATATTCTGAAGACATAATAGTTTAGTCAAAGTTTAGATATGAAAGAAGGGGAAGCATCAGCTGTCACTGCATGGTTTTTTGTCCTAAACTACTGGAAGAGTGACTATTTACTGCGATGGGGAGACCAAAAGGAAAAGAATGAGGAAGATACATGCCTAGTTCCCCCTGTCCATTCTCTACATTTGTGTTTCAAAGCTTAATTTAGCTGTTTGAAAGACCTGCACAATCATTTTCCCACAAAATGATGGAGTTTTCTCCTTGTAACTCCAATGGCAAAAATTCAAACACTTGCCGATGTTACTTGTAAGTCTGCTAAATAGTGTTAATCACCTGATTTATGTATATTGGATATATCTGAAGGACAGGTTTTATTGTTAAAAACTCTTCAGTGTTTTAATAGGCTTTTAAGTACATTTCATTGTATTTTAAATCAATAACTCTATACACAAGTTTGGTTTTTTTTTTAAGCACAGATGTAATATCAAACAGTTGACTGCATTGGATATGAAAATAGATTCCTCAAATTCGTATACACCAAAACCATGATTTTGCTTGGGATAATAGTTTTCTGATTTGGTCAGAATAATGCAAATTAACTCAAATACAACTGCAACATTATAATCCATGATTTATATTAATTCAGGTTAACATGCAGTGTTACATAGAGTTTTCCACCTTGGCTAGGTTAATCCAAAGAGACCCATTTTTCTCTTGTAAATTTTTAAAACTTCTGGGTTTTTTTCCAGTTTGTTTCAGCAGACAATATAGTATATGCAAAGACAAAAAAATTAACACCATTTCAGTCAGTTAAGATCTTTTGAAAAGTTAACCCAAAATATGTACACCTGTGTATGTTAACCTTATTAACTATTTTATAGGTCAGCATACATACTGATAGTGCCTCTTATTCAGTTCCACCCACATATAAGATTCTGAGGATATGGGTTCTTAGAGTCCAGTGGCAGAGATAGATATATAATACCAACTTTAGTACATGTTTGTGATAAATATTGAGATATAAGCAAGTATTAAAGGAGCATAAACAAGGAAGAAATTCCTGTTTACTGACATCATCTTTGTGTTAATAGTACTCATAGGAAAATAGTATGTATGCACTAGAATAATTCAGTTTCTTTCTTTTTTAACAGCCTGTTTGCTTCTTAAGCCTCACATTTCTATGTCTCCTATCTCTACAAATCTAATGCTTTATGCAAATGACGTTTCTGCCGCCTCTCTGGATAATGGCAGCTATAGCATACTGCTCGTCTCTTGATGAACTTCAGCTGCCCCTTTCTGAGGAGAAAAAGCATCCTTCTGGGTAATTAAAGCTTAGACCATTTCTGAGTAATGAATCTTTACCAGGATCCTTTCTTGGAAACCACACATGTATGTAAAACATTGGTCATTGTCTTCAGCTTAATGGCTGTGCCAAGTATAAGGATTAGCCACATCTGAGGAGGGTTGTTATGTTTTGCACTTGGTATATGTTGATAGATCTGTATATAATATATAAAATACAGGGTCTAGCAGAAGTAAGGCTTGCTTCAATGTGGTTGGTAGGATAATAATATGGGTACAATAATTTATAGTTTTAATTTGAACATTTCACCTAAAATGTCATATGGTGTGCTTGAGTGAGATACTGTTGTATTACAGAATTACATGCTTATGATTTTGTAATAAAAGATTTTGTAATAAAAAAGGGGCATGCTTTGTTCTGGACCCTGTATATACTATAAGATGACACACAATAATGTGTATTTGGTGTTCAAAATTATATGGCTGAGATATGTTGATTTGTTTTTGTTTTTCCTTATTAAAGGGTTTATAAACCCTGTAGGTAAATAAATAAGAATTCCCATTTGGGGGAACTAAAGATTCTGGTCATCACTTCCAACATGTGGGCTATATGTATATGTGGAAGAGGGTTCCCCACATCCATAAGCATGTTCTCTGATACCAGCTGTGTATCCTACAATTTAACTCAATTCTGACACTAACCAAAGATAGCAGATTCCACAGGTTAAGGGCTCAGTCCCACAACACAGCTTTTTACTTCAGATGCCACTCACAAATCCTAGTTACTTATGCTTCTGGCCAACCAACTACAAATCAGGTTCCCATGACTCCCTCCTTGGGCAGGTTAAGGAGTCAGTCCTACAAGTCTGTCCCGCGCACTCCTCCCCATACTGTTAACCTTCAAAAGCCAGTCAAGGCCCAGGTTATCATCTGTGTGTCTATCATCTATTGATTACTTTGCTAGAGCAGCTCAGAGAAATGTTTCACTCAATGATCACTTAGATTACAGTTTTACTATAAAGGATGTAACTCAGGAACAGCCAGATAAAAGAGATGCATAGACATATGAGAAAAGGGCTTGGAACTTTCTTGTTCTCCCTGAGTGTGCCTGTCCCCCCCCCCCCCCCCCCCACACACACACTCCACCAGCCCAGAAGCCTCTGAACTCCATCCATTTGGCCTTTTATGGAGGCTTCATTACACAGGCACAAGTGATTAAATTATTGTCCATTGGTGATTGACTCCACCTCTATCTCTTCTCCCTTTCCCTTCATCAGGGTTCATTCCCTTGGCAACCAGCCCATCCTTACATTCTTTCCAAAAGTCACCTTGTTAACACAAACCCAGATGTGGGGAAAGGGGCTTATTATAAATGATAAGACACCCATTTCACCTTTATCGCTCTGAAGCCAAATACATAACTTTTTTTTGGATTAGGTTTTGGTTGCCACATTTTTAAGACATTGGTACTTAATATGGAACTATAGGTAGTGAAAGACAGTTGTAATCTTCAATATCAAGAGAGAAAAAGGAAATTTCAGTGGTAAAGTCTCAAATACCAAAGAGATAACCAACAGTAAATAGTAAAAACTTTCCTATAAAAATCCTTAAATGATCCTCTATGTTGACTTTGGAATGTGTGTTTCTACCAAAATGACTACCAATGAATTACAATTTTTACATTGTTTTCTCTCTTAAAACTAGAAATAATTGCAAAGGAACTTGAAGGAAAACACTAAAAAAAGTTTTAAAAATTTATTTCAAATTTCACAGATCTTTCTAAAAGTTACATTTTAAAGAGAAATATTTTTTCTAAGAAAACATTTTTAACCTATCTCTTCACATTTTGTTTTCTACTTACTGCTGGTTTATAGAAATAAAGTTATTTTTGTATATAGTCTTCACCTCAGCAACAAAGCTACAGTTTTTATTCTAATAGTTTGTAGATTCTTTTGGGTTCTTTACACATGAAAATTATATAAATTATACTAGCATCATTTTTAAAAACTTAAATACCAAAAAAAATTCAAATACCTAAGAGTCACAAATAATCAAATCAGTTTTAAAAAACAGGAAAGCTGGAGAACTTAAACTAATAGTCAAAAGATATACAGGTGATCAACACATTTAAAACAAAAGTAATTAGGAGTGCAGTTACTAATGCATTTTTTTCAATATCTGATGCAAGGTCAAGTGAATATCATATGAAAAAATATGTATACCTTGACCTGTACTTCACACACCACGCACCAGAATCAATTCTAAAGGTATTACAAATAAAAATATGGATGGTAAAATAATAAAGCTTTTAAAATGAAGTAGAGGAAAACATCTTCAGGACCTTTGATAGGCTGTGACTTGGGAAATCCCCAAGACCACCCTCAGGTTCGGAAGAATAAAACTCAGCAAAGCTGTTATACTCATGGTTTAGTACAGTGAAAGAATACAGACGAAAATCAGCAACAGGAAAATGTGCACATGGTGGGGTGTAGGAGAGTCCAAGTGCAGGGAGCTTCCAGTTGTCCTCTACCAGTGGAGTCACATGAACAATGCTTGCTTCTCCCAGAAACAATGTATGTTGTCAACTAGGGAAGCTCAGAAAGCCTTGGTGTCTCTGGTTTTTATTGGGGGGTCAGTCACAGTCATGGCTCTTTCCACCTTGCCGACCTTATTCTCCAGCTCCTCCAAATGTCATGATACCACACGGCCCAAGGCTCCCACCATAAATTACATTGTTAGCATAGGTTATTTGACACGGCTTAAGACCTCCAGGTAAACAAAGACACTCTTATGAGGCAGAATATTCCAAGGGCTTACTTGTTACCTCCCAGGAACAAGGGGTAAAAGGCTATACCTTTCTTTGGAAAAGGTTAATCTTTTACTACACATAGGTAAAGTTTCTTACACGGGAAATACCACAACTCTTGCCAAAGGGAAAAAAATGATAAATTGTTCTATTAAGAACTTTTATTAATTGAGAGGATGATTAAACAACAGTCTTCAATACATACATTTAACAAAGACTAGTCTCTAGATTATGTAAAGAACTCATACAAATCAAATACAAAGCAAATCCAATTGGGGGTAGGGGTGGAGGTGTTACCAGGGAGACCCAAGTTAAGAGGGTTCCCCCTCCTCAGTTCTTGTGTTCTGACAGAATTCAGGTGAGAGACAACACATATAGTGGGAGTGAGGTAGCAAGTTTATTTATGAAATACATTTGAGCACAAAGCTGCAAGTGGGCACCCAGCTAATCTGAGTGCCCCAACTACTGGTATATTAGGGGTTTTATGCTTGTAGGCAGCTTCTAGGTTGCCCCTCATCTTCCCCTTTCCAGACCTTGGGATTAATACAGTTTCAGAGGCTCTCTTTCCTAGATAGTGGAAACAATAGATGCAGAATGTCAGGGGCTCCCTTCCTGTACTGGCGTGGTTTTTCTTGTGATCTTTGGAACACCTGGCGATCGTGTTGGACCAGGCTCAGGACTGCTGAGTTAGTTGGTGAGACATGTCTCCATTTTGTTTTTAGCCTCCTGTTCTGTGTTCTTTGTCAGACTGCAGTGGGCAGGGGCCCTGCTTTACTTCCCCTCCAGCCCCTCATTCCTAACTGCTGCCTAGCAGGGACAAAAAGCACTCTTAAAAAGAAACTATACAACCCTTATATAAATTAAAGCCATACCACTATGTATCTAGCCAAAATGACTAAAATGGAAAAGATAGACGATACTAGAATTGGCAAAAGTGTGAAGCAGTCATACCTCTTAAATACTGCCAGTGAGGATGTCAATTGCTACAAGTACTTTTGAAGACTGCTTGGCAATATCTACTAACGGTGAACATATGTGTACTCTGTTGACCCAGCAATTTAATTTCTAAGCGTATACCCAAGAGAAAATGCATCTTTTATCAATAGGCATATATTAGAATATTGACATCAACACTATAGAAACAAAAAATTAAAGCATATACAAATGTCCATTAACAAAGAATAAACTATGGTATATTCACACAGTGGATTATGATACAGCAGTGAAAATTAATGATCTACAACTGTGCAAAACAATATGATTGAATTTCACAAGCAAAAAGTTGAGAGGACAGACACAAAAGAGCACACTCTGTGTAATTCTACTTATATTAAAATACAAAATCGGTAATTAGACACCAGGATAGCGATTATCCTTAGGCAGTACAAAGACATACAGTGACTGGACTGTGCACAGGAAGTGTTTCTGGGGTGTTGATATAGTTCTGCTTCTTATCTACCTACTAATCATGCACGTATTTTTAGTTTGTAAAAATTTAGTTGAACACAAGTTTTTTTTTCTTTCATTAGTTGAATTAACCCTTATGAGATAATATGAGAAGCATCATGCTATGATAGAATCAATAAGTAGAAGTGAACTTTTGTGTGGCTAATGAGGCTTACGCTTCAGGTACCCTGTCAGCTTTCATGGGACCCTGTAAGTGCTAGAGTTTTTAGGAGTTGTGGTGGCTTTTAGGTGCAGTGAGGAAGCCAGGTTGCAATCGAAGGCATTTCTTTGCAAACAGTTCTGGTTCAGTTGCCAAAAAAGTTCTCAGAAGAAAGGGAATTCTTTCCTGAACTGCCAGTCCTCAAGTAATTTGTTGTATTCTCATTCTAAAATATATTCACATCATGCATAATTTTGTATTTTTATTCTTTTTTCTTAAATATGAACCCCTTTCCCCACTGCAATTCACCAGTGTATAAACTTCAGCTACCACCAGCTTAGATCTGAGGAGTAAGAAGAGCTTGTTCCAACCCTAGCTATGGTTTGATGTTTATCACTGGCATCAAGTCTTTCAGTTTTTGTTTTGGTTTGGTTTGGTTTGGTTTGCATTAATAGGCTTTATTTCTATTCAACAAAAAAATGCCTTTAGTACTCAGACTAAATAATCATAGTTTGTCAGTCATTGTTTCAAGTAAAAATGGTGTGCTATTTAAAAAAAAAAAAAGCAGCTATTCGAGCTTGCCACTCACTTACACATGGGCTTTTTCTGAAGCCCTTGTACTTTAGTATCCAGAAGTAATTTGTGTGTATTTCCCATTGACCACAGAAAATGTTAAAAGGACATGTGCTCAATTAAATAAATTGTTATGGCTGAGTTTTTTTTAAGGACATTCTTAAACTTTTTTTTTTCCTTTTCAACATATGTGGCAGGGTAGACTATAATGACTTAATTTATGCTAGCAGTATTACTCACCTGTGCTTCTGCACCAGCAGTGCTGATGTCTGTGTGTACGTGTCCCAAGATAAACTATGAAATTCAAAAAGTATTTACTGCCAGTTGTTCAAATAAGATATCATTTGATGACTAGTTGGTACTGATACCAGACAGATAAGGCAAAACAACAAGTCTAGCAAAATCTGTAGGCCTGCCTATTTTTAAGGTAAATTTATAATTCTACATCTACTTTAAATACTTAATTCCTTTTTCTTTAAATTCCAATCTCAATATGAAATTACAATTGATCTGAAAAAATTGTTACATAAGACACAAGGTAAATTATTAATATCATTTCTAAATATTTTTATTTTACATTGTATCCAATTTAAGTAGGTTACTTTCTTCCATGAATCAGAGGACCCTGATACCTGTTTCATATTTTTTGGCATCTTTTTAACGTAGTACAGCTGTGGGTTGAGAAAGCAATTCTGCCAATTTGCTGACCCACGCATCCATTTCCCATTTCCCATGTTGTTCAGTCCTTTGTGTAAATTCACATTTCCATCTGGGGTCATTTTTCTTCTGTACCTTTTCCTTTAACGTTTCTTGTAGTGCCACTTCCTAGTGATGAAATTTCTCAAGGGTTTAAAAAAATTTTTTGTCATCTCAATTTTTGAAATATTGTCTCTAGATACAGAATTCTAGATTGACTTTTTTCAGAAAACGATTTTGCTCCCTGTTTTCTGCCTTGCATAGTTTCCAAGAAGAACTGTGCTATTACTTATAGCTATTTTTCTCTGTAAGTAATGGGCCTTAGTTCTCTATTAACATTTTGTTCCTTACCACTGCTGAAAAGAATATATTGTGTGCTTTGGTGTGCTTTTCTTCTACTCAGTAGGCATTGAGTTTCTTGTTTATGAAGGTTCACACTTTCTGTCAAATTTGGAAATTTTTTTAAATTTACTTTTTTAAAATATATTTTGTTGATTAAGATATTACAGTTGTCCCACTTTTTTCTCACCTTTATTCCCCTTTGCTCTTCACCCCCTTCCCACCAGCATTCCCATACCTTGGTTCATGTCCATGGGTTGTACATATAAGTTCCTTGGCGTCTCCATTTTGCATATTGTTCTTAACCTCCCCCTGTCTATTTTGTAGCTACCATTTTTGCTTCTTATTCCCTGTACCTAGCCTCCATTTTCCCTCCTCCCTCTCCTCACTAATAACCCTCCACGAGATCTCCATTTTTGTGATTTTTGTCCCTGTTCTAGTTGTTTGCTCCATTTGTTTTTGTTTTTAGGTTCAGTTGTTGATAGTTATGAGTTTGTTGTCATTTTAAATCATCTTTTTCTTAGATAAGTCCTTTTAACATTTCACATAATAAGGGCTTGGTGATGATGAACTCCTTTAACTTTACCTTATGTGGGAAGCACTTTATCTGCCCTTCCATTCTAAATGATAGCATTACTGGATAGAGTAATCTTGGATATAGGTCCTTGCCTTTCATAATTTCCAATACTTCTTTCCAGCCCCTTCTTACCTGTAAGGTTGCCTGGTGTGGCTCAGTGGATTAAGTGCCAGCCTGTGAACCAAGGGGCACATGCGTGTGAGTCTAGGGCACATGCCTGGGGTGCAGGCTATGTCCCCAGTAGGGGACATGCAAGAGGCAACCACACGTTGATGTTTCTCTCCCTATCTTTCTCCCCGCCTTCCCCTCTCTAAAAAATACATAAATAAAACCTTTAAAAAAATAAAGTTATATTGTTTGTTGTAGATATATTAGAAATAATGTACTTAAATTTCTGAGTTTCAAGGATAAAGAAAAAGAATGTAATTAGATTCCATGGAGAAAAAAATAATCAGAAGGAACAAGAATAAGACCAGAACAGACTTTTCACTAATTAGAAGCTAGAAGAAAATTTAGTGTCATTTATATTGAGGAAAAGGACTATGATTTAATAAGTAATACAACCAAAATATTTAATTATCAGTTTTGAGGAAAGTTGTTTGGAAATAGATGAAGATTAAAAGAATATAACACTCAGTAGCACAATTGAGAAAATAGTAAAGAAAAGGTCTATAACCAAACAACAAACAAAAATAGACATCAAGATGTGGAAAGATGAACTAAATGAAAGAATGATGAGCTCCAACACATATGTTGGAGAAACAGATGCAGAAACCCAAAGATGCAGAGTGGCTGAGTATGTGTAATGTAAGTTGTCGGGAACTGCCCTGCCTGGTTTCAGAAGCTGTAATCCCCTGTGGCCAAGGCTGAGTAAAGGACCTTGGGACTATAAGCCATTTAGGAGACAAAGCTTATCTTCCTTGTAGGGGCACTACCTCTGCCCTCTTTCTCTTCACCCTGCTTGGCCCCGGGCGGATGACTGGTTAGCCAATGATGGGTAAGATTCCTCAAAAGAGGGACAGCCTAAATCAGGCACAGTTGTGAAGGGGCCCTCAGGGAAGGACTTGGGGGGCTGTAGAAAAAGGGGGTGATGGCCTCTCGCCCCTCAGCTTTGACATAGCCTGAGTCCCCATTCTGTCTGCAAGGAGTCTCCTAATCTCTTGGCTGCCTTACTTCACCTGTATGACTTAAGCCTGAAACAATGCCTTAAGCCTGAAACAATGCTGGAGGTGGGTGCAGCCCTGAGCTAGAAAGGGCAGGTTCCCTAGGGTGATCAGGCCTAAGAAAGAATGCATAAAATCCTGTGAAACCTACTTTGCTAATACCTTCAATTTAAATGATAAGGGTCCAAGCACAAGTTAGTTTGTTCCCCAAAGTTTTATGGCCCTTTAACTATCTGACCCTGACTCAGAATAAGCCCTCAGAGTTCTTTGAATCTTATCTATTGTTTAATCACTTGTGCCTGACAATGATTGATAAGCTTTACATATACACCCTGTATTCCTGTGCAAATTGAACCCAATAAAAGCTTGTCAAGGCAAGGGTCCAGGCGCTCTCCCCTTGAGAGAGTAGCCGAGGTGCTCGGAGGTGGATCTCCCCTGAAGAGAAAAGCTGTGCTGTCCCTTTTCCTCCACTGGACTCGGTAGTCCATGTGAATTTGTCATGTCTCATCCACAATGCAGCAGACACTGCTTGCCGGTAACCGTGTCAGTAAGTACAAACTGTCGGTTCCTGCAAGAAGTGGAAACTGCTAGAGAACCCTGAAAACAGACTGCAACAGCAATTAAAATAGATCAGCAAATCCCAGGAGTTTGGGAATGAGGATAGGGAAATGAAAGTGTTTTACAGGCCTCATCCAGTGAAGGAATAGAATTCCTGGGAAACATAGTATCTTATTTCCATATAATCCTTACTTTCACAGGAATTTCATATTGAGTTTATGAAAATGATAATCACCAGTTGAATAAAAAGTACAATAGAATTTTGTAATTGGAAAGATGGAAAAGATTAATAATAGTAATAATCAAACAGGAAAACTAGTAAGGGAAATATTCAAAGGTAAATAAGGGGAATATTTTAAAAATGCAAAGTAGGGTGAAAGGAATAAAACATATAAATGATTAAATTGTCCAATATATATGAAACAGATTCTCAGGTTGGGTTAAAAAAACACCAAAACCTATCAATACATTTCTTTAACAAACACATTTAAACAAAGTAGCAAAGAAAAGTTTAAAATGGCAAAACATAAGCAACTGCATTCAAAAAAGGAAGAAAGGCAAAATTAATATCAGACAGAATGAAAATGAAGGTTATAGCTACTAAACAAGATAAAGATTATTCAGTGATAAAGACACAGTTTATAAAGATACTATAACAATTATAAGCCAGCTTTAAAGTATTATTTCTCAGTTTCAAATTTACCTTTCTATATTTTGCTTTGTGATTCTAGAACTAGAATTCTGCTAATTGCTTTTTTGATTTGTCAGCTTGCTTCCTGTTAATCTCTGGCAATAGGAAGCAATGAAGTATAATCATAAAACAAAATGGAGCTAAAAGAAAGTATTTGTTTTCTTACCATTTGCTTGCTCCTATTAGCATCACCCCAGTACAGCCTCAGTCTGATGTGACTTTTCCTTAGGATAGCAGTACTTGCCTCTAGTCTGCAGTTTTTCAAACACCATGCTGTGTCCCCTCCTGGAAACACACCAGTGGTCACTCCAGATTACCTTAGCACTTAGTGCCAACCCGGTAAGTCCCCTCATCTGAACTCAGAATAACCACCACCGGCCAAACAGCACATCTTCTTTGTTCTCCCAGCTCCAGATGTAGTTGTTTCCAGCAGGTTTTAGCTCTGTGATAATCGAGTTCTTATTATACCTTTTGGTTCTTTAATATCTAACACTTTTTACATTAAATTATATCACTTAAATTATAATGGGATTCTGAGAAGGTAGTGGTTGAAATGATGGCATATGTTTGAGATCTTTTGAATTCTCACATGAAAACAGACATTACCACTAGATTGCAAAGTAAAAAACAAACTATTTACAAACAACCAGGGAAACAGGGTAACCTTATAAACCTCAAAATACAAGTAGGTGGGGACAAGCCATCAGTTGTCATAAGCATTGTATCTTATCAGCATCTATCAGAAAAAAGTGGAGTAAAGTAATGGGACATCTGATGGACCTGAGAACAGAAGTAACCCACATAAACTAAAAGTTAATCACTGGAAATCATGGCAATTTGATTTTTGAACAGCAGCTAAAACTATGAGACATTTAATATATTCTAATAATTAGAGGTAAGTTTTAAAGATCTTGCTAGTTCCCGTAAATGCTCATAACTGACCCAGTAGGATCAAGTGCAAATCCTCATACTGAAGTGAAACTTCTGGATGAAAACAACATTGTTCAGCATAGGAACAGCACAGTTAATGAAATGAAGGTTCAGATAAAATAGAGAAGGAAACAGAGCTAGAAACTGCACAAAACAAGCCATCCTAGTTTTACTAGTACATGTATGAAAACAACAAAAAAAAAGGAGCTTATAAGAAGAAAAGCTATCTAAACCAAATCTTTTAAGAAGTCATAAAAATTAAATTTACATAAAAGTAAGCACTAGAAAACTATGGAAGTCAAATACCACACAAGTTAACTATAAGAAAAGATGTCAATAAGAAACAGAATAACCCTGCAGGCAAAGAACTCACACTAGAAAGACATAAGCAGCATATATGTAAATTGAAAATGCCATTTCAGAATGAGCTGAAAGACATTAAGAAAAGAAACAAGATATGAAGAAACAAAAATCAGAATAGAAAAACTCAGAAATAGCTGATATAACTAAAAAAATATATTTCACAATTACTAGGAGAAAAAGCACATAACACACACACCAAATTCAACAACTAATGCCTTGTAAGAAGTAGTAAATTTTTTTGTTAAATATTTTTTTAATTTTATTTTAATCATTGTTCAAGTACAGTTTTCTCCCAGAAATAGTAAATTTTTAAAAAAGGAATTAAAAAAATAATGAAGGGATAAAAAAGATTTGAGAGAAAATAACAAATATTGATAATATAAAAAACAGATTCAACATACAGATATGGAGTCCTAAAAACAAATCGTTGTAATAGAACAAATATTAAAAACTTCCTGAAACTATTATTGTAAAATGTACATTAAAAGAGCACACTGTTCTTTGAAAATATCAACCCCAAACAATGAAGACCAAAACATATTCTAGTAAAATTACTGCACTTTATAGAAAAAAAAATAACGGGAATCTGGGAAAAAGAGTATATATTTTATAATGGTATCACAATTTATCATCAAATGTTTTAACAGCAATGCTTTTATTCAAGAAGAAATGGAATCACATAGTTAAGATACTGAAATGTGATAAAGCAAATGATATATTCTAAAGCTATCATTTTGTGTGACCCAAAGAACAAGAATTCTCAGTGTGGAAGAAAGGAGATACAGATGTAAAATTTTAAAAAAAAAAGGTTAAGGAAAAACCCCAATAGTGTTGAATTTGTCAAATCCTAGGGAAAAAAAAAAATCACCAACCAGTAGCAAATAGTAACCCTAGCTTGTAGACTATTATTTTGATGACATACCATTTTCTTGTAAAGAAAGTCATGAGTTCTTGATGAAATGACTGATTCCAGATCCACAACACAAAACGTGCTAGAATATCTTGAAATATTATATAGCAGATGATCAACCAATATTACAAAGGTCACATCAAAAGGATTCATAAGTAATATTGAGGCCTTCACTAGTCATAGATTATATAAAAATTATATGAATTGAAACCACCCAGGTATGTTTAAGTTTGTGATTTCATAATAATATTAAGTAACATTTTAAAAAACTTCATTGGGAACTGTGATAGGCCTCCAAAGATATCCAGTTCTTAACCTAGTCAAATAGAACCTCTAGAACTGTAAGAGAATAAATGTATAAGGTCTACCAGAAAAAGTCCAGCCCTTCTTAATATAATGAGAATAGTTTGGGTGACATCAATGTAACCTGGCAGCTAAGGACAGTGGACTGGAATGCACATGCATGAACAATGACAACCTCACTGTACTAGTCAGTGGGGGCACTAGATGCCAGTGAGTAAGCATGTGTACTGTGTGGCCATTGCATTCAAAATGACCGAGCGAGTAGAGCAACAAATCTGCATCAAATTTTGAGTTAAACTGGTATGTTTCTCTGCAGAAACTATTTGGAGGATACAAGGAGGTTTTCAGGGACAAAGCAATGAGGGCAGCACAAGTAAAAGTGTGGCAAAAACACTTCAAAGATGGTTGAGAATCTGTTGAAAGTGACCCACGTTCTGGAAGACCTGCAACAAGCAGAACACCTGAGAGTGTTGAATGTGTAAGGGCTGCAATCAACAAAGATTGGTGACTGACAGTGTGAGAACTAGCATCTGATGTGGGGATTCCAGAAACTACTGTGTCTGAGATTTTGATGCAGGATCTTGGCATGAAACGTGTCAGGGCATAGTTCACTACCAGAGCAGAAGGAACATTGTGCTGCAGTTGGGAGAACTGTGTGAGGTCCTAAGGTGTCTACTTTGAAGGGAACTGAGGCATCATTGCCCTATGTACAATATTTCTTGTATCTTGTTCAATAAATGTCTCTATTTTTCATAGTGCATGGCTGGATACTTTCTGGACAGGCTTTGTATGTTATTTTAAGATATCAAATTTGTGGTACTTTGTTACAGAGGCCATAGGAAACTAATACAGTCATAAATAACTGTGTTATAAATACAAGCAAAGAAGCAAGCATTCATTTCATCTTTCTTAAGTGCACCATACCAGTTAGTAATTATTAAATTATGGAGTGTCTTCTTACAGACTTGTTCCATCTAATATATAACAACATTAAGATATCACTATTTTGCAAACACCAGTGAATTAATTAATGTAGGCATTGAGCACAAATGTCTACTAATATCAAAATCAAGTGAAAATAAATTATATCTGCCTTCAGATAAAAGATTATAGTATTAACAAAAGGATAAAAATGTAGTTTTATCAAGCTTCTGGGTCCTGAAGAAAGTCTGCAGGACAAAAAAGAAAAAGGAAAAGAACATGTTGAATTACACCATGAGTACATGGATCAGCAAAATCCAAACACTGTAAAACCAGACACGCAAAAATCTCAGTTCTTCAACAGATAAACAGTAAAGAAAAGAAAGGAATGGAGGAAACACTTGTATGTAGAAAGACTTAAAAGACAACTCAGCTTAACAAAAATGGGTAAGACTACGCTATAGTGTCTAGGGGTTTCTAGTGTCTTAGGTGATTTAAAAAATCCAAGGAAATCAGTATTATAAAAGTTGAGATCATGAATCTGGGTGGGAGAGAGCTGTATATAGGTAAATACACACAGAGAGGCTTCTAGGATGGCTAACCAGTTTCCATTTCTTGGCTAGGTTGATGGTTATAAGGGTATTATCTCAGACCATCTGAGCTGCTGTAACAAAATACTACACAGGTAGCTTATAAACTACAGAAATTTATTTCTTACAGCTCTGAAGGATGGAAATCCAAGATCACAGCACCGGCACAGTTGCACGAGGGCCTCCATTCAGGGTGTCACAGACTTTTGTGTGCACTGTAGGCAGAGGAACTAGGGAGCTTGCTGAAGCCCCCTTCATAAGGTATTAATCCATCTCATGAGGATTCCACCCTCATTACTTAAACACCTGCCAAAGACCCCACTTATTAATACCATCAGCTTTGGGGGTTAGGATTTCAACATAACTTTTGGGGGGACACAAACTCTCAGACTGTAGCAGGTATTTAACTAAGCTTCCGTTTCTTTTGCATGTTTTTCTTTCATTTTATTTTCCAATAAGAGACAAAAAAGAAATAAAGTAACAACTACTGGACGAACAAGCCATCCCACCATAAACAACTTTAAAAAATGGACATAATACAACTGTTATGGGAAACAACTGTTTACAGACTTTGGAAAATTTTTAAATGAGCCAAAGACAAAAAAAAAAACAACTGTTTTACAGACTTTGGGAAACAACTGTTTACAGACTTTGGAAAATTTTTAAATGAGCCAAAGACAAAAAAAAAAGGCATTTTACATGCAGCAGTTTATTAATAGGATAAGAATTAATATTGACTTCTTATTAGAAATAATATAAGCTGGAGAGCAATGGAAAAACCTCAAAGTTCTGAAAGCAAAAAAACTAATTAAATTCTATATCTAGTTAAAATATCCTTCAAAGTGAAGGCAAAATAAAGACATTTTTAGACAAACAAAGCTAAGAAAACACAGCAGTAATAGTTCAGTACTACAAGAAATGATGAAGTTATTTTAGGCTGAATAAAAATAAACAAGATGAAAATTTAGATCTACACAAATGTTTTAACAATCCAATTGAAAGGCCAGGTTTTCAGACTAGACGAAAAAGCAAGGGCAAACTCTATGGTGTCCATAATAATCAATTTAAATATTAAGGAAATGATAGGTCTTTAGTCGTTTAAAAAAAGCTTAAGTGGCTATATTTATATTAGACAAAATATACTTCAGGTCAGACAACATTACCAAAGTTAAGAATGTCATCTCACAGTAATTAAAGGATCAATTTCTCAAGAGGACATAATAATCCTAAATAGGTATACACCTAACAAGAGTTTGAAAAGGCATGAAGCAAAAATTAAGAGAACCAAAAGAAAAATAATGAATTCATATTTATATTTCAAGATTTCTACTCAATTCAGTAATTGATAAAATAAGTTAACAGAAAACTCACTGTTTATAGAAGACATGAATATCACCCTGCCTAACTTAATTAAAATATAAAGAACATGAAAAAGAATACATGTTCTTTTTCAGTGAACAAATATTCATAAAATACATGATATATTAAGCCATAAATTAAGTCCTAAAAATGTAATCAAAGTCGTATAGCATGTATTTTCTGAACCAAATAAAATTTTAAAACTATCAAAATTTATCTGAAAATAAATACCTAAATATTTGAGAATTATACAACACATCTAAATAACCTATGGTTCAATGAATAAATAGCATGTTAAATTAGAAAAAATGTCGAGCTGAATGAAATGAAATTATTGTGGAATTACAATGACCAGAACATTAAAATTTATAGAGTGCAGTTAAAGTGATTTTTAGAGGGAAATTTATAGCTTTAAATGCTGATATTAGAAATGTTTAAAAATCAATTACTAAGTTCATATTTTAAAAAGGAAAAAAAATTAAACCCAGCATAATAAGTAGAGGGAATGAAATAAGGAACAGATTAATGAATTAAATAAAAGATGATAGAGAAAAGTCAATTGAACAAAGAGCTAATTCTCTGAAAAGATTAATAAAATTTGTAAACCTCTTGATAGACTTATCAGAAAAGAATGAAGGCAGACAAAAATTAACAAAGACAGGCATGAAAGGAACTCACTCTATGAAGACTATATACATTAAAAGAATAATAAGGACATATTTTGCCCACCAAAAGACAATTTAGATAAGATTGGAAATTTCTGAAAAGCCAAATTAACAAAACTGGCACAGAATGAAAAATAAGCATGTGACTAAATCTCCTATTTAAAAAAAGAAATTATTTAAAAATCTTCCCCTAAGAAAATACCAGTCTCTCATGGTTGGACTAATAGGTTCGAACAAATATTAAAAGAAAAGCAACACGAACTTTACACCTATTCCTTCACAAAATAGTAGTAATGAAAACTTCCATCTCATTTTATAAGGCCAACATCATCCTAACATCCCCAAACCAGATAGACATGACCAGCAGACAAAACTCCAGATGAATGGCCCTCATTATCGTAGATGCAGACATTCTTACCAAATTACTGTAAATCAAATCCAGCAATACATAAAACTAATACATTATTACCAACTGCATTCATTCCGGAAATTCAAGATTGACTTAACTTTTTAAAAGTACTGATATTTAACTTGACATGGACTACAGCTCTAAACATAAAAACTAAAACGCCATAAAACTTTAAGGAGAAAATCTTCATTTAACTGGGGTAGACAAAGATTTCTGAGATAAAACACCAAAAACTTCTATCATAAAAAAGAGACTTGTCCAAATAAAAATTTCTGTTCTACCTTTTTAAGCCTTTGTTGTAAATTTTATAGTTTAGTAAGTTATTTAATAAAGTACGTATAATGTATTTTACGAAGTAAGAAATTAAAGCAGCTGAGGGCTGTTACAAGGAACGAGCCACGTGGCCACGCAAACGTAAAGGAGGCGCCGCTGCGGCAGGAAAACCGCTGGGAGTGGAAACTTCCGTTCGGCGAAAGCTGGGCAGATCCAAGATGGCAGCCAGCAGGCGGCTGATGAAGGAGTTGGAAGAAATCCGCAGAAGTGGAATTAAAAACTTCCAAAACATCCAGGTTGATGACGCTAATTTATTGACTTGGCAAGGGCTTATTGTCCCTGACAACCCTCCATATGATAAGGGGGCCTTCAAAATTGAAATCAACTTTCCAGCCGAGTATCCATTCAAACCGCCGAAGATCATATTTAAAACGAAGATTTATCACCCCAACATCGATGAAAAAGGGCAGGTCTGTCTGCCAGTAATTAGTGCTGAAAACTGGAAGCCAGCAACCAAAACCGACCAAGTGATCCAGGACCTCATAGCACTGGTGAACGACCCTCAGCCCGAGCACCCACTTCGGGCAGACCTAGCTGAAGAATACTCCAAAGATCACAAGAAATTCTGTAAGAACGCTAAGGCATTTACAAAGAAATACGGGGAAAAGCGGCCTGTGGACTAAAATCTGCCACGATTGATTCCAGCAAGAGGGAGCTGAGACCCCAGCAATGCACTGACACCTGCAAAGCAGGACTCGGGAAAACTGACACGTGCCACCGTTACTGGCAGTTACTAACTTTCTACAGTTTTCTTAATTAAAACTGCTGTACGTAACCTGTAAAGAAAGGATTAAAAATGTAAGATGTTCTAAACAACAAATAAAAAACCCCCTCTGTTTGGCAGGATAGATCGCATTTCATCCCAAAATAGAATGTAAAAAAAAAGTAGCTACATATTTTAAGACTCGTTTGAAATCTACAAATGTTCTTTGGTAAACATTTATTTTACGATTCTGACTTTCCTATTCCTTCTTTTTCAATTTCTTCTTAATTATCAGCTGTTGGTTTATAATGCTCACCCACTTATCCTTCCTTCCTTGTTGGAAGCTATAGAGGTGCAGAAAGTTTCCATAGTAATAACTGCCTTTCTCCTTTTCCTCTCTGCTTCCCCACTCAATTTGTTAATATCCATTTTATAGGTGCAAACCTGTATTAAGATGTGTTATAACACAGTCACAGTCTTGGTTCCTTTTGGAGTGGTTTCAATAAATGAGTTGTCATAATTTAGGTTTTGCAATAGTATCTTCATTTCTAATTTAAGTTGTATAAGTTTAAAGTTTACAGCACATTGCTTTGACTTACATATTTGTGAAAGGATGACCACAATTGACTTAGTTAACAACCAACATCTCATATACATACTAAAGAAACAAAAAGCAAAAACAGGATCTTTTCTTCCCTTGTGGTGAGAGCTCTTAGGATTTACTCCTATCAACCATATAGAATTATGTTAACTATAGTCATCATGTTCTACATAATGTCCCTTGTACTTATTTATCTTATAACTGGAAGTTTACCTTTTGACTATCTTCATCCAATTTCCCCTTCACCACAACCACCCCAGGTAACCACAAATTTGATCTCTTTTTCTACAAGTTTGTTTATTTGTTTTAACATTATATATATGATATCATACAATATTTGTCTTTCTCTGACTTATTTCACTTAGCAAAATAATCAATGCCCTCAAGTTGCATCCATGTTGTGGCAGATAGCAGGATTTTCTTCTTTTCAGGGCTAAATAATATTCCATTCTTTACTCATTCATCATTGGACACTTAGGTTGTTTCCATAGCTTGGCTATTGTAAATAATGCTGCTATGAACATGAAGGTGCATCTATTTCTTCGAAAGTGTTTTGTTTCCTTCAGATATACTCAGCAGTAGAATTACCAGATCATATGGTAGTTCTATTCTTAATTTTTTGAGGAACCTCCATACTGTTTTCCATAGCAGCTGTACTGATTTACAATCCCACCAACAGTGCACAAAGGTTCCCTTTTCTCCACATCCTCACCAGCATTTGTTATCTCTTGTCTTTTTAATGATAGCCATTCTAATAGTCACCAGGTGATATGTCTTTGTGGTTTTGATTTCCATTTCCCTGATGACTAATGATGTTGAGCACCCTTTCTTTAATGTACTATTGGTCATTTTTATGTCTTCTTTGGAAAAATGTCTAGTTAGGTTCTTTGCCTATTTTTTAATTGAATTATTCATTTCGTACTATTGAGTTTTGTGAGTTCTTTAAATATTTTGGATTTGGGCCCTTTATCAGATACATTGGTTTGCAAATATTTTCCACTTTCATTCCATATGTTGTTTTGTCACTCTGTTGATGGTTTCTTTTGCTGTGCAGAAGCTTTTTAGTTTAAGGTAGCCCCACTTGTTTATTTTTTATTTTGTTGCTTGCACTTTAGCAAAAAAAACCATGGCCATGACCCACATCAGGAAGCTTCTTTCTGTGTTTACTTCTAGGAGTTTTATGGTTTCAGGTCTTATATTTAAGTCTTTAATGCATTTCAGTTTAATTTTTGTGAGATGTGTAAGGTAAGGGTCTTGTTTCATTTTCTTACATACTAATATCCAGTTTCCCCAGAACCTCTTACTAAAGAGACAGTCTTTTCTCCATTAAGTATTTTTGGCTCCCTTGTTAAATATTTGTTGACTATGTGTAAATAGGTTTACTTCTAGGTTCTCAATTCTTTTCCATTGGTCAATATGGAAAAGAATTCCATATTGTTTTCATGAAATTGTCACACTGTTTTAATAACCATAGCTTTATAATATAACTGGAAATCAGGAAGTATGATGCCGCTCACTTTCTTCTTTCATAGGGTAACTTCTGCTTTTAAAACCTACCACTAAAAAAATTAAAAGGATGCCCTGGCTGGTGTAGCTCAGTGGATTGAGCACAGGCTGCAAACCAAAGGGTTGCTGGTTTGGTTCCCAGTCAGGGCACATGCATGGGTTGAGGTCCAGGTCCCCGTGGGGACCACATGAGAGGCAACCACACAGTGATGTTTCTCTCCTTCTCTTTCTCCCTCCCTTCCCCCTCTCTAAAAATAAATAAATAAAATATTTTTTAAAAATTAAAAGGCAAGCCATAGATTGGGAGAAAATGTCATATCTATCAAATTATATAAATAAATATATTTATGCACTTAATATACATATTATATATTTTATTATGACCATAGTTAGAACCATATTTATTATATTTTTTATAAAATTGTATGTATATAAATACTATATAAACACATAAGTAGTCAATAAATACATGAAAAATGCTCACCATTGTCATCAGAAAAATGCAAACTGAAATGCAAATGAGTTACTACTCCATACCGTTTCATATGGGTAAGATGAAAATAACTAGAAATATCAAGTTTTAGAAAGGATGTAAAGCAACAAAAACTCACAAATTTCTGGTTGAAATTGGTAAATAGTACAAAACTTTGGAAAGTATTTAATATTTTTGCAACATGTTGTTTTAGAACACATTTACACAAATAAGTAGATGTCAAGAAATAGGCTAAAAATTTACATTACTCCAAAAATGAAGAGAAAATTATACACAAATTCCTCTTAGTTACAATCAATACTAGAAGACAATGAAACATATTTATAGTTCCAAAGGAAAAGAGAAAACCTCTGAAGAATTTGATACAAGACCAAATTACTCCACAGGTTTAAAGCCAACAGACATTTCAAACCTACAAAAGTCAGAGGACAAATTATATTCATTTAAACAAATGAAAGTATTAGAAAGAAAATAAAACTAAACCAAAGTAAAAACAAAACCTTGTAGCAAATGTTAAAAAAAATTTTTTAAAGCAAAATAACTTGACAGAACTAAGACTAAACACATCAGATTAATAAATTTAAATAAACTCACCTAGTAAAAGAGAAAACTCTTAGATTGGATCACAAAGCCAAATACAAGTATAAAGTGTAGATTGAAAAGATTTATCTAAAACCAATCTAATCCAGAAAGACTGAAAATTCATAGTTGGGCACAGACATTTCTGCAAATGCCAACATAATGAAAATAGGGAATTTTATACATGTTTATATGTATCAATTTCTTTGCAGAAATTGCTAGTTGCCTTTTAATCTCATAGCCTCTTCCACATTGTTAGACCACCTTTCCCAGCCCAAAGTGTGATATAAATATGGCCTTATGACTGGATTTTGGCCACAGTAAGGTGGTAGGTAGGATGCATCTACTTCTAAGCCTGACAACAAAATGCTTTGTGCACTTATCTTACTTTTTCTCTTGACCAACTAAAAGCAAAAGATCCGGCATAAAATTCTGAGGAGGGGATAAAAGATGGCTTGCACTAATTTGTTCTTTTCTAAATATGAATATAACATAATTGATAATTTACACTTATTCCTCTGAAGACTATGGCTCTCCACACCTGAAGGAAGTGTCTTAGGGGTGATTGCCTCATTCTGTGGCCTTGATCTCATCTAATCCCAGCTATCTGATATCCTTAAACTTCAGAGGAAACGTAATGTGAAAACATTGCTGAGTAGTGCAATATAAAACCATTTCTTTTGTCTACTGTTCATCATGTAGAAGTTCTGAATCATCAAAGCCCTCTCCAACTCTTAATATTCTCAGGTTGGCTTAACCATTTGATAAGAATGACCTCATTTCCATCATGTTTCTTTGGTGTGTCCTGACTTCACATAGGGTTATGGTTTTTAGTTCTTTAAGCAGCTAATCTCTGCATCCTCATGATCTTTTAACTATAAACCAGTTGCTAACTACTGGTTACCAGTTTTGTTTTTAAATATATCTTTCTTGTTACTATCTCCTGGTCCCACTTTTTAAATCTCTCCTTTAAACCAGGTGACATCCCATGATTTTCTTTCTCATAAAGTGGATTTTTCCAGTTTTCTTTTTAACATCTAAAGAATTTCTGACTAGGACATTTATAGATTTTTTTTTTTTTGCAGATTATCTGGTCATTGTAGCTAATAATAAAGAACTAGATTATGTCAATGTATTAGAATGTATTCTGAGCAGTCAAAAAAAACCCCACTACATTTAGATTTCAAAGTGCTATTGAACTGCTCTAAAAATCTCAGCCTTAACTAAATCACTGTTGACAAAATGATGAATGTTACACACCTTTAACAGTTTCCTTATGGGATTATTAAAATCCCCCTTTCTTCTCCCAGATCTATCCGGACTGTCTGTACTTCCATGGCCCAAATTAAATACCATGTTGGGAGTATGGGCAACATAATGACATCCCTTGTCTTTTTAGACCCTTGGCTTGGGTAAAATTTAAACGGACATTATTGGATGTCAAACCATTTTCTATGACATTTATAAAACTGTCACATATTCCCCAAGTCTACTACCAATGTTATTCCCTATCTAAACTCACCTTATTGTTTTCTTAAAAGTGAAAAATAAAAGGTGGTTCATTCTGGAGAATGTAAACATGTGTTTCACTTCAACACCGTACTATCTGATTCAATTTACCTTCTAGTGCCTTCTTAACTGTTCCTGAAAGACAGGAGGTAGCCCATAGCCAACATTTCCCAGAAAACATTATTGTACATCTTCATAACCAAGTTTTGTGCCTTGCTAAATCTAAAGGATTTATTAAAATATTCACTGAATTCCTTTTCTAAGGCTTTCATAATAAAGTACCACACACTAGGTATCTTATGAAATAAAACCTGTAAAATCTATTGTCCCACAGTTCTGGAGGCTAGAAGTTCGAATTAAGGTGTCTTCCGGGTTGTGCTGTCTTGAAAACCTATAGGGGAATCAACCCGTGACTATTCCTAGCTTTTGGTAGTTTGCCATGCCAACAACTTTTGGATTTTTCCCCCTTTGGTTTGTAGTTACAGTACTCCTGTCCTCTGTCTTCGTAGAGTTGTTCTTGTGACTCCTGTTGGAAGCGTTTCTCCCTTTGGAACTCTGACCTCTACTCCAGCCGATCATAAGGTTGTGGTTACAGGAAGCAAAAATATTGGTAGTGAATCACTAGGGGTAATGCTAAATGGTGCCACTCCTGTATTTTCCAGGGTGCTGTTTATGTCTAAATCCATCTGATCTGTGGTGGTGTTTCTCCTATAGCTGGGACTCACAGGTCCGGTAATCAAGGGGTAAAAATGGAAATGATCTATTACTGTATAATATGAGGTGAAGGCTCCCCTCAAAACAGAACCTATTTATAAAAAATTATGCATTTATTCCAACATATTGAAACATCAATCACTTTCCAAGTACTCTCTGTTTAATGCAATACACCTACCAAGACCTTTTTGCCATTGCTCAAAAACAGTTTTTGAATGCCTCCATTCTGATGCCTTTTAGTGTGTCTGCTGTTTGTTTTATTTCCAACACACTGGCAAAACATTTCCCTTTGAGGGCTCTTTTTATTTGGGGAAACCGAAAAAGTTGCTTGGGGCAAGATCAGGTGAATAGGGAGGGTGGGGCAGGGAGGGTCATGCTGTTTTTGGTCAAAAACTGCTGAACACTTAGCACAGTGTGGGCAGGTGCGCTCATAAATTGTCCATCATGGGCAAATCATTGAGTTTTCAAAAAAATCCACTGAAGCCACAGGCAGCCTGTCACAACAATCTTGTTTTCACCTTTGAGGCTTCCCACTTAGTATTTCTTTTACCTTTTGCTGGAGATCTTTGCATGATTCAGTTCTTCTTTTAGGTATCTGATCAAATGTCCACTGAGCTTTTCCCGATTGCTGTCTCTCAAGTGCACCCCTCCCCAACACTTAATTCCATTTGACTCCTTGAGTCATTTTCTTCATTGAAAGTATTTACTTTTTGTTTCCAGATTGATCATCTCTCTCCTGAAGGAATAGAAGCTTTGTCTTTATCATGGCTCCATCCCCAGTGCCCAGCAGGGTGTCCGGTGCTTAGACAGAAATAAGCATCTTTGAATGAATGGATGAATACTTCTATTTAAATACTCATAGTTATAAAATTGAGGCAAAAGTAGTTTAATTTTAAAATATATATGCTATCTTAATTAAAAGTTATATTGCTTTATAAAAATCTTAATCAGGTAAAATTGTATGCAATATGCTTCTCAGAAAAGAGTTGATCTTCTGAGTCAATCAAACATTAATAGGCACAGCTGGTGGCAGGTGCAGGCACTGCAAAAATAGAGGACTAAGAAAATATAATTTGTCTTCATCTACAGCAGTGGTTCTCAGCCTTGGCCATGCATGAGAATCACCTGGGGAGATTACAAAGCCTGATGAGGAGTCCAGACCTCAGAACAAGCAATTCAGAATCTTTGAGGGTTGTATCTAGGACTCCAGTAACATGTTTTAAAAGGTTCCCTAACTGATTACAATGGACAACAAAGTTAGAAAACCACTGATCTGTAAGATAGGAGTTTTTCCAAAACTACTCCTGATGCTGACAACAGTATAGGGGGTAATCAGAGGCCTGTTGAATGAATAGTGAATGAATGAATGGGTTAATGTAAAGAATGTTGATAGCCAGCTAAACTCCTGAGAACACCTGAAAACTATTAAAAGGGCTTGGCTTATCAATAGGATTGCCAGACTTAGCAAACAAAACTAAGGAGTCCCCAGTTAAACTTGAAATTTAAATTAAAAACACACTTTTTTTTAGTAAAGTGGTCCCAAATATTATAGGGGGCATACTTACACTAAAAAGTATATTAATTATTGCTTGAAATTGCAATTTAACTGGGCATCCTGTATTTTATATGGCAGCCCTACCTACTGATGAGGGAACAGCTGGGTTCTCTGGTAAAAATCATCATGTTATTAAAACATGTAAGACAATTCACTATTGAAGTGGTAAATTAATCTCTTCTATCTTCAGCTATACAAACCTACTATAAAAATAGTCTACTATCCTTAGGAATGAATTTAATTTTGCCTTTTTAAAGCTATTAATAGAGTAATCATAGAAATGAGGTGAATTCTTGTACATTATAGTTTTTCCAAATGAATTAGTAATTTAAATTTTTCAGTATCTGTTTTTGAACTATCAAATCTCATACTCTAGAATAAAGTAAAATTCTATGTGTTTTAAGACCTATGAGGTACCCTCTCAGCATGACCTCTGAACCGGGGCCACATCAGGGTGCCTTGTCTTGAATTCTCTCCATACCCTTAAGTATGAGAAAGACAGAAATCCCTTGGGTATTTTCTGCTCATTATATAGTCCACCTAAATCTAAGGTTAAAAGGTAACAATGAATAAGATTTTACTTTAATGTTTTAATGCTTAAAACAAATCAATCGAATCATTAGTCATGCAAGCAGAAGTCTCAAAGACACTACCTTTTTTCTTGAAGGGTGGGTAGAAGTTCCAGTCTTTTGCACATGTCAGGTAAATACCTTTCTACCACCAGGTGGCATACTCGTGTGTTTGTAAATCCTCCAATTAGTGGATAACTCAAAGAAGGATCGATTATGGTTGTAATGAGCATGAAGAGAATGGAATAATGAAAAGATGAAATGGGAAAGGCTATTCACATTTCTAGTGTTTTCTTTCCTCAACTGGATTGCACAGTATGGATTGATTCCTCTGCTTCCTACAGAATTTGCAGGAAGTGGCTTGCTGAGATTAAGGTAATCAAAAATATTTGATTTTATTTGAACACTCTCTTTCATTGTTTGAAGACATCTTCAAAACTTGTCCAAATGGTATCATAAAAACCAAAGTTTTTTTGACAATTTTTTGGATTATATACAATTTCTTTGCAGACATTTTAGCAGCCATTCCTAAATCTAATAATAGATTTAAATTTAAAAAAAAAAATCAGAAGAGGAAAGATTTATTCAAATAGAAACTTATTTCATCTATCCCAAAAGTCTGACAGTATCTCAGCAAGGGCAAGGTCAGGCAAGCTACATATTTTCTGCATATCGTTCTTGCTGGCAGCCTGCAGCGGGGATGTGGGAACATAGGAACTCAAGTGGATTTTTCAGGCGTGGGGTGCATCTGGCACTATGCTCTTTTACAAACATGGCTGCACCTTACTCCTAAAAGCCTCAGGTGACAGAATTAGCTTTGTCAATTCTGTCAATTCTCAGCAACATACACTGTTTAAGATACCTGATACAGATGTGAACATAACTTTGGAATACAAAGTTTCCAATTTATTCCTAGAAAGGTTGTGCTGGGGAAGTGGATCCAGGTGTGGAGGGCTTTAACTCTGTTTTGACTTACAATATTTGTCTTCCTATTTTCTTTGCAATTCCGTACAAAAGCAGATCCTTCAATTCAAGAGATTATATGTGAAATCCCTATTTGATTCCCTGTCTCTATTTGTCAATTTTCAAACATATGCATATATGTACTTTTTAGTGTACTGATTTTATGGGTTTTTTTTCAAACTGCTACCTATGATAATTATAGTAACACCAGCTACTCCTTGCTAATGCAGTATAGTAAGGGTTAAAGGCAAGGCCCTTGGGGGTTTGCATTCCTGAGTTCTGTCTCAAGCTCTGCCACTTGCTAGCTCTATGACTTGGCAAACTATTTAGCCTCTCTAAACTTTAACTTCCACATTTGAAAACTAGAGGTAATAGTGACATCTACCTACTGTCACTGTGGATTAATTGAGAAAAGATATGTAAAGAGCCCAGGATATAGTAGGCACTAGATGATCAGTAGCTGTTCCTCTAGGGGTACAGTTTGTAAAATGGAAGTTAACACTTCATTTAACTCATTTCTGATTTAGAGGTAATAACAGTACATACTTTTAAGAATTTTGTGAGGATTAAATGAGGTAAGTGTGTGACACACCAAGCTTAGTGGATGCCACATAGTAAGCAAGTCAATATATGGTAGAACTTGTTTTGTTATTATTTTCAGACACTGTGCTTATATATACCATATCTCCAATAAAAGGAATAGCCTCATTTTATTGAGTAGATACTTAGGCTCAAATAGGCTCGAAGGTAGTTGTGCCAGCAGTCAAACCCCAGTCTGGCTACAAAAACCCAGGCCTTTTTATGACAATGTATTTGTCTCTAACCAAAAGCCATTCTGACATTAAGACAGCTGATACTGAGAGACCAATGAACAAGTTTCATTTCAACTTAATTGATCAGACATGGGATATTCCTTATACCACTTTGCTGATACTCTAATATGTAATAATTGAAAAACACATAGTTTAAGTTTTGAGGCCTTTAAAAAAAATCGTGGTGGTATTCTGTCACAGAGACAATGAGTTTACTGATACTGCATAACCAAATAAATAAATTAAAAACCCAAATACTATATTCTTTAAAGTTTCCAAAATCTCTAACAAAATTATAGACTTGTTTGTACTTCTCAATGCACTTTAAAAGAGCAAGAAAACTGAAAATTAGAAGGATTTTAAAATTAGAGGGATTTTTTACCGAGATGTTACATAAACTTATTTTTACCTCTAATGATTAATTTTTACCTCTAGTATTTACAAAATGCACCAGGCTGAAAAGAAATGAGTCAATCACTCTGTGTTCCAGATGTTTTGGGAAATATCCAGATGTTCGTGATCTTTAAAAAGGATCCTTTCAAAACAAACATTTTATTTTTTCATTTTTCAGCTGCTTGTGATAGCTTCGCTATTACACAGACTTACTATAATTTGCTTTACTGTGTAAACTATCCTGAATACTTTCACAGAGAAAATCCAATTCCAAAAATATAAACTTAAAGTCACTTTGAAGACATTTTAGAGAATTAGAATGGAAAGAAAATAAAAGACTGAACCGGGGTTTGGTAAACGTTTTCTGCCAAAGACCAGATAGGAAATATTTCAGGCCTTGCAGGCCACAAGGTCAGCCCTGAAACTACTCCGGTCTGCCTTTGTAGAATTGGAAGGCATTGTGGGATTCCAGTACAACTTTATTTACAAAAGCAAGCAGCAGTGGGCTACATTTAGTTGCCATGGAGATTAACTGTGAGGAGAGACACTGAAGAAACCAGATATACATATGCTCTTTTGGGTAATTAGTAAACATTTGCCGATGTAAGTTTGGGAAAAGGAATTTCTTTTTTTTTTTTTTTTAAACATTTTACCTATTTTTTTTTTAGAAAGGTGAAAGGAGAGAAAAAGAGAGGGAGAGAAACATCAATGTGTGGTTCCCTCTTGTGCATCCCCCACTGGGGACCTGGCCTGCAACCCAGGTATATGCCCTCACTGGGAATCAATCAAGTGACCCTTTGGTTCTCAGGCCGGCGCTCAATCCACTGAGCTACACCAGCCAAGGCAGAAATTTCAAAATGATGGCATCTGTTACTATCCAGTTGGCCTTGAGGACATGCTGGGTATGCTTCATGTGCCCCTACCTCCCCATATATACTCAGTCTCTCTGACTCTTATCTTAATCCTAACCTGCATTTTTCTCTTTCCCCTCCCTTGATTGAAAAGGAGATTGAACTTTGGGCTTGAGGAAAGATGGATTTGAGGATCCTCTAAAGCCCCCATCTTTTCTGTTGGGTGCCTTCTCAATCGATAAACCTTTCTTTACTCCAATGAGTAAGGAATATTGGTCAATTGAGTGTCAGACATACAAACTTTTGGACTGGTAAGAACTTTGCCCCTTCCCTGCCCTCCTCTGTCCTTGGGAGGCTGACCTTAACAAACTACATCAGCCTTGGTCTTTTGGGTAACATCGGCAGAAAACAAGAAGCTAGAAGGACAGAGAAATTCTTCTTTGTAGTGCCTCAATCAGACACGGACACTTTAGTGCTCATCAAAGCTGGACTCCTGTGTCCTCAGGAAACCCATACCATGCACACATCCTCCCCCTCTCCTCTAAACTAAAGTATATTTCTTCTGCATCTATAGTCTCAGGGCAAGCTTGATGCTGATTCTCACTTAGAAAAAAAAAAAGAATCTGACAAATCTTGTGACCAACCTTCAGGGAGGGACTTCTTTTTATTAGAGGACCTGAAGAAATGCCTGAAAAAGTAAGTAAAGTGTCTGCACAGCAAAAGAAACCACCAACAACAAAAAAGGCAGCCGACCAAATGGGAGATGATTTTTACAAGCAATAGCTCTGACAAGGGGTTAATGTCCAAAATATATAAAGAACTCATAAAACTCAACACCAAACAAACAATCCAATTAAAAAATGAGCAAAAGAACTGAACAGACTCTTCTCCCAAGCATACAAATGGCCAACAAATATGTAAAAACATGATCAACGTCACTAGCTATTAGGGAAATGCAAATCAAAACCACAATGAGATACCGCCTTACACCTGTTAGAATAGCTATTAGCCACAAGGCAGGTAATAACAAGTGTTGGAGAGGTTGTAGAGAAAGAGAAACCCTCATTTGCTACTAGTGGGAATGTAAACTGACACAGCCACTATGCAAAATGGTATGGAGGTTCCTCAGAAAAGTAACAATACAGTTTCCATATGACCCAGCAATGCCTATTCTGGGTATTTATAAAAAAAAAAAACAAAAACCCAGAAAACATTTGCAAAGATATATTCCCTCCCTCCTATATTCATTGAAGCATTATTCATGCAGGCCAAAACATGGAAAGAACTGAAATGTTTCTCAATAGATGATTGAATAAAGAAGATGCAGTACATATATATAATGGAATACTACTCAGCCACAAGAAAAATGAAATGCTGCCATTTATGACAACATGGATAGATCTTGAGAATATCATGCTAAGTGAAAGAAGTCAGACAGAAAAAGTCAAGAACCATATGATCTCACTCATATGTGGGATATAAAACTGAAAGCAACCAATGAACAAACAAAAATTCATAAACACAGAAAATAGTATGGTGGTTCCCAGACAGAAGGGGTTTGGTAGTTATAGAAAAGAGAAAAGGGGGTCAAATATATGGTACTGGAAGTAGATTTGATTCTGGGTAGTAAACACACAATGCAATATACAGATGATGTATCATAGAATTGTACATTTGAAATCTATATAATTTTATTAACTAATGTCACCATGTCACCTCCATAAATTTAATTTTAAAAAGGGAAAAAAGTAAATAAGGAATATATAGCTCCAAAAGCTGCCCTGTGAAAAATAATGTCAATTTCTCCCATGGAGGAAATTCATTGCCCATAAGGTCAACTTGCATACTGACAATGAACCAAGATTTGGGGGCGTAGGTTTATTGTTTAACCTCACCAAATATCATTAGGGTTTTTAAAACAAGTGGTATAATGTTTATTCATGTTTGAGATCACTTTAGTATTCTAGAGGGATTTTAAAACTTACTCTCAATTATCAGGAGTTATGCTGCTCATAATATAATTGAGAGATGACAAAGTAGAACTGAGGTGTTGGTTTTGTTTAATGTTATTTTAATGACAGTTTAAGATATTATTGGTTTGATTAACTATGTGTCGAAAAATAGTTGCTGAAAGAATAAGTCAGTTTACAACTCCATTAATGAGCCATTTGTGCTTCTGCCTTTTCTGAAGTGCACTTAGCACTAATCCTCTGAGTCTCTGTGAAGGACTGTGGACGTACAGCCTGCTGTCCGACAGCCACAATGCACAGACTCAGTTTAAAGGCTCTGAGAAGTACTGCAGTAACTAAACTGTTCACCTTTCTTTGCTATTTCCCAAGCTGACTTAGCCATAAAATTTCATTTTAGATATGGTTTATTAATACTCCAAGAAACTTTGGGAAATGCTGCTGAAAGGTATTAAGACATTTGGTCTTAATCTATTTCACTAATTATTTTTGGTGTCTATAAGTTGACTTTAATTATTTGTTATTTAAAATTCTTGTCTTTGAAAATATTTACAAGGAAAAAATAAGGCATTCCCCCTAATGTCTGGTAAACACAACCTTTGCCCACTCTTAAGTGTCAGGGCTGCCAAAGTCTGGTCACCATTAATACTTGAGAATAGATACTTCCTACCCAAGTCCAACACATTCAACTCAAGTATCACCTCCACTTGGAAGCATTTCCTTTTTTTAAATTTTAGTTTTTAATTACAATTTACATTCTGTTGGGAACCACCCTGCCTGGTTTCAGAAGCTATAACCCCCGCCAGGGCTAAGGCTGAGGGAGTGACCTTGGACTGGAAGCCACCAAGGAGACAAAAGCTTATATCCTTTTTGAGGAGCACCGCTTCTGCTCCTGTTACTTCATCCATAACTAGCCCCCAAAGCTTGATCAGTTAGCCAATAATGGGTAAGATTCCCCAAGGGGGGAACAATCTAAGACAGGCACGATCACGTGGGAGGCCCCCAAGGAAGGACTTTGGGGGCTACAGCAAAAGGGGGTGATGGGCCCCTGCCCCTCGGCTTTGACAAAACCTGAGTCCTCATTGTCTTGGAGAAATCTCCTAATCTCCTGGCTGCCTTACTTCCCTTGCTCCACCTAAGCCTGAAACAATGACAGAGGGTGGTGCAGCCCTGTGCTGGAAAGGACAGGTTCCCTGGGCAATCAGGCCTAAGAAAGAATATGTAAAATCCTGTGAAACCTGCTTTGTTTAGAATGCTGTCAATGAAATGATAAGGGTCCAAACAAGAAGTAAGTTTGTTCCTCAAAGTTTTACAGCTCTTTAGCTATCTGACCCTGACTCAAACTAGGCCCTCAGAGTTCTTTGTTATCTATTGTTTAATCCTTACTTTCTGGCAATGATTAATGAGGTTTACCTGAATTCTTGTGCAAACGAATCCAAAAAAAGCCATTGAGGAAAAGGCTCTTGGCCCTTCTCCTTTGAGAGATCTGTCACCTTTCCTCCCCAGGCAGATCATATCTTGGTAGACTATTCTCATCCGTGGTGGCCAGGGAGGGGGGTGCCTGTGGGTGGAGCCCCCCCCCCCACAACATTCAATATTATTCTGTATTAGTTTCAGTTTTGCAACATAGTGGTTAGACAATCATATACTTTACAAAGTGATCCCTCTGATATTTTAAGTACCTACTTGGCACTGAACATACCATTACAGTATTATTGACTATATTCCTTATGCAATGCTTTACATCCCCATGAGTTGTTTATAACTACTAATTTGTACTTCTTAATCCCTTCCCCCTTTTTCATCTATCCCCCCATCCCTTCTCCCCTCTGGCAACCAGGAGTTTATCTTCTGTTTCTATAATCTCTTTCTATTTGTTTGTTCATTTATTTTGTTCTTTAGATTCCACTTATGGTGAAATCAAATTATATTTGTCTTTCTCCATCTGACTTATTTCACTTAGCATGACACCTTCCGGATCCATTCATGCTGTCACAAGTGGTAAGATTTTATTCTTTTTTTTTTATGGTTGAGTAATATTCCATTGCATATATGTGCCACTACTTTTTTATCCACTCATGGGCACTTGGGTTGCTTCCATATTTTGACTACTGCAAATAATGCTGCAATAAACATAGGGGTGCATATATCTTTTTGAATTAGTGTTTTGGATTTCTGTGGCTATATACCCAGAAGTGGAATCACTGGGTCATAAGGCAGTTCCATTTTTAATCTTTTAAGGAACCTTAATACTTACTGTTTCCCATAGTGGCTACACCAATCTGCACTCCCACCAATGATATGTGAGGGCTCCCTCGGAAGCATTTCTGACCTAGGAACTAGTTCCAGGGCTCCAACCTTTATGCTTTTCTTATAACACTTTGTGATCTTGTTTACAGTTAGTAATTTACACATCTAATCCCACGGGATTATAAAATCCTTGGGGGCAGAGACTATAATTACTACTCTTTGTTTCCCATATTTAACACTAGACTTTATTTTTAGTGGATGATTGTAAAGGAAAAATCCAGTTCTTGCCTACTATGTTTATCTTTCCTGTGATTCTCTATACAACTCACACAAAACACTTCACTTCTGATCACCAAATATGTGGAGGTTTTACTCTACACCAAGCAATTCTCTGCAACACCAGCTCCTGTTCTACAATTTAACTCAATTCTGACCCTATCTACCTAGTTAAGGACTCAGTTCCACAAAACTGCCCCTTACCCCCCACTTTAGAAACCAGTCGCAAGCTTGTTTTATCATCCATGCTTCTGACCAACCTGAAGGTTTCAGTGACTCCCTCCTCATGTCTAGTTAATTTGCTAGGGCAGCTCACAGAACTCAGGGAAACATTCATGTTTACCAGTTTATTAAAGAATACAGATAAACAGCCAGAGGGAGAGACACATAGGGTAAGGTCTTGGAGGGTTTTAAGTGTAGGAGCTTCTGTCTCTGTGGAATTGGGGTGTGACACCCTCATGATGTGAGTGTGTTTGCCCACCTGGAAGCTCTCAGAATCCCCAATTGGTAGATGCTTGTAAAGGAAAAACCCATTTCTTCTCTATTGAGTTTATCTTCCCTGAGATTCTATCTTTACAACTCACACAAATCCCTTTGCTTCTGATCGATCCTGTTGGGATTTTGTGGAGGCTGCTTCATGTAGGAGTGACTAATTATTAACTCAGTTTTCAGCCTCTCTCCCCTCTCTGGAGGATGGAGTGTAGGGCAAGGAATGAGGCTGAAA